>NC_080832.1:108173709-108474368 GCF_030435755.1 Ochotona princeps
ATTATGAATCTATTATAATTAAACACAGAAATGGACAAGTAAATTAATGAGATAAACAACTCAGAAACAGGCTCATGTATATATGAAAATGTGGTTAAAATAGAGGTGGCATTTCAAATGAATTGGGGAACATATGGTACTAGGGAAGCTGGGTATCAACTAAGCAGAAACAAAGATCCTACCTCATGGCAGTAATGATGATTAAACATCTGCTGCATCAAATAACTGATTATAATAAGGTAATACGTGGAGGGAGATGGAGAAAGCATATTTACGATGTTGGAGAACAGAACTGAATCTACATACATAGGGCTGCTTTAGATATCATTATTCTTGCAAAAGTGAAAGTTTGCCTGCTCTGTGAGTGGGATCCAGTAATGTCATACTGATGAGTCCCCACAGAGAAATGGTAAAGGCTGTTGTCCTCTCAGCGTTGTTTACAATCGCAAGAAATTGAAAAGCTTCCAATTGCTCATCAGAAGACTGGTTAAATAAACTGTGTGTTTATTCTGTAAAATACCACATAGACTTTAGAATATAAAAGGATGAGGTGAATCTACTGATGTGAGAAGATATTTTTGAGCAAAAAAGTAAACTGACTTACAATACATAGAATATTGAACCAATTATTTAAAAATGGGGACAGGTACTTGAACTAATAGTTAGGACATCTTTCTCCTTTATTGGAGTGCTCAGGTCCCAATCCTGGCTCCTCTGCTGAGTCTGGCTTTCTGCTAATGCATACCCTGGGAGGCAGGAGCTGATGGCTTACCTAGCTGGGTCCCTGCCATCCCTGTGGGAGATTTGGATTGAGTGCCTGGCTTCCACCTTCTCCATGGCCTAGACCCAGCAATTGCAGTGACAAGGTAGAAAGGAGAGCATTCATTCTGTCCCTCTCCTTCTCCCTCCCTTGCTCCCTCTTCCTTCGATTCCCTCTTCCTTCGACTCCCTCTTTCACTTTCTCTTCAATAAATAAATAAATAAATGAATACTTTTTAAAAGGGAGAAAGCTATGAACCAATGTTATAGGTATAACTTTGGAAAGATATGAGAAAAATAATGCAGATTAATAAGGTGAAAGTTTGAGGTCAAAGGAGGGGAATTATATTGATCTAGCATGCAATTTAAAAATTCAGCAATTGGGCCTGGTGCGGTAGCCTAGTGGTTAAAGTCCTTGCCTTGAACGCACCAGGATCCCATGTGGGCACTGGTTATAATCCCGGTAGCCCCGTTTCCCATCCAGCTCTCTGCTTGTAGCCTGGGAAAGCAGTGGAGGACGGCGCAAAGTCTTGGGACCCTGCACCTGTGTGAGAGACTTGGAAGAGGCTCCTGGCTTCGGATTGGCTCAGCTCTTGCCATTGCAACTGCCTGGGGAGTGAATCAGCAGATGAAAGATCTTGTTCTCTGTCTCTTCCCCTCTCTCTGTCTCTCTCTCTCTCTCTCTCTCTCTGTAGATATATGTATATCCAGACACACACACATATATATCTTTTAAAAGATTTAAATATTTAAAAATTTTAAAGATTTGTTTTATTGCAAAATCATGTGTATGTAAATATGTATGCATATGTATGTATATGTATGTATGTGTATGTATGTATACATACATACATATATGTGTATATATACACACATATACATATGATTTTGCAATAAAATAAATCTTTAAAAAATTCAACAATTGGGCCCGGCGGCGTGGCCTAGCGGCTAAAGACCTCGCTTTGAAAGCCTCGGGATCCCATATGGGCGCCGGTTCTAATCCCGGCAGCTCCACTTCCCATCCAGCTCCCTGCTTGTGGCCTGGGAAAGCAGTCGAGGACGGCCCAAGGCTTTGGGACCCTGCACCCGCGTGGGAGACCTGGAAGAGGTTCCAGGTTCCCGGCTTCGGATCAGCACGCACCGGCCTGTTGCGGCTCACTTGGAGAGTGAATCATCGGACGGAAGATCTTCCTCTCTGTCTCTCCTCCTCTCTGTATATCTGGCTGTAATAAAAAATGAATAAATCTTTAAAAAAATTCAACAATCATGTATTCATACCTTTGTGAATTATTTACATATAAATATAAATGAAATAATTTTCAATGATGGAAGAACCTTATGCCTGTTAATTTAAGGAGGAATCAGTAATTGAAAGGGTAAAGGAGAAATACAGGAGAGTAACCATTTGATGGAGAAAGATCCCTGGGAGGTAGGAGAGAATAAAATCTAGAACTTACTTGAGGAGATTAGCTTTGCATACAAGGAGGGCTGATCTCTAGGACCACAGGGAAGGAAAGCTAGATGACACTAATGAAGATCAGTTTCTGTATGTGGGGGAGGAAATTGGGAGTGTGGAGAGAAGCTGAGGAGTTTCGAGTATAATGACCTTTTTATTTTCCCCTAGACATGTCCCTACAGAACCCTTGTGTTAGTAGCTGTTCGATGTTGGGAGGTGTGACTGACTGACTTGTGTCTGTTCGCCCCAAGCACATTGGATGCTGTTAGTATCATACTATTGAGCTCTTTCCTCCTGCAAAGAATGAATTATTATTGCTTTTTCCTTGCCCCTGCAAAAGCTGCTGCTGAGCGCCCCTAAACAAAGCCAGGATACGGGGCCACCGATGAATCCCTACTACTCTGTAGAAGAACGCATGGAAATGCTTTCAAATGGTTTGTTTCAGTCTGGGTGTGTCGCATACTGTGATGAAGACTTTCTGTTTCCTGATGGCATTTCAGACAGCCACGGTACCCAGCTCTCTGGTCAGACAAGTTTGGGAAACCACCCTTACCCCTCCATGCACACACACACTGAAATTATATGGGATTTCTTTTTTGGCAGTCTCACAAAGCCCTCTGTTGTTCCTGTTGAATTGTCAGCTAACTGTGAAGTTAGGGACAAGTGGTAGAGAGCTGTCCCTTCCCTTTCCTTCAGATTTTAAGAGCCTTCCAGCAGCCAACCTTACCTTTCATATAAAATATATTTAGCCACTCATTACAACTCACAATTCCTTTGTGGTCCTTGGGTTCCAGACAGGGAGTTGAAAAGAGTTTTTTAGATGTCAGGCATCAAAGGAAATTGAGAAAATTACCTCCATTTTTTTGTCCTCTGCTCCGAATCTTCTGACATTCCTAGAGGCTGCCCCCTAAATTCCTGTTACTTCTTTCTTCTAATATTGCTTTCAGGAGGAAAACCCTATAAAAATTAGATCTTTTCCTGTTTCCTATGCTAGAAATCCTGTTATTGACATGTTGATGATAAAGGCACACTGAAGCTTTTCTCTAAATGGATGACACAGATTTGTGTTGTAGTTAATTTTCAGTCCTATTTTTAATCATCCTAATTAATGGTATTATAAAAACAGTACTTTTCATAATTTTAACACATAATTAATGAAAATCAAGGTACTTATGATGAAAGTATTAGAAATCTATCCTGGATTCACACTTGGGAAATAGCAAATGTTGCATCAGCAACCAAGGTGTGGTTTAAAGATGAGAGCAAATTGAAAGTACTGGAATGTATAATTGAACTGCACATAACCTGTGTTTAATCTGATTACTCTTCTCATTTTAAGAACAAAAATGAAGTCTATAAATTTAGTCCCTAAGAATTTGTTTTCTTTTTTTTATTATTTTTTAAATTATATTGTTGACAATCTTTACATAGTTAACTACGGTAAAAAGGTTCAGGGACTATAGGGAAGTGGGCAAGACTATTATGTCCATATTGTTTCTTTCTTGTATCTGAGGTAAAGGGGGATATTGAGGGAGAAGCCCCACCCAGTTTCCCACCCAACCCAAGTCCCGGATGTGGGGCATGCTCTGAGATCCTTGCTCAAGTGGTTTTTTTTTTTTTTAAAGATTTATTCATTTTTATTGGAAAGCCAGATATACAGAGAGGAGGAGAGACAGAGAGGAAGATCTTCCGTCCGATGATTCACTCCCCAAGTGAGCCACAACGGCCGGTACGAGCCGATCCGATGCTGGGAACCTGGAACCTCTTCCAGGTCTCCCACGCGGGTGCAGGGTCCCAAAGCCTTGGGCCGTCCTCGACTGCTTTCCCAGGCCACAAGCAGGGAGCTGGATGGGAAGTGGAGCTGCCGGGATTAGAACCGGCGCCCATATGGGATCCCAGCGCGTTCAAGGTGAGGACTTTAGCAGCTAGGCCACGCCGCCGGGCCCAATTGTTGGTTTTAATAGAATTTGTTTTCCTATGAACTTTTAGAAAGAGTACTTTGACATGACTAGTTAAGTGGATATGACTCTAATGAATGCACTTGATGATTAGGTTTCAAAAAATGGTAGGTTCATTTTACAGCTTAATTAAGTATTAGAAAGAGTATTATTGTATTCAGAATCAGAGACTCCTCTACTTTAGCTTTATCAATTACTATGTGTAATCTTGATGTTGATTTCCTTAAGGCTAAACTTTCTTGTCTCTAAAGGGGGAAAGATCTGATAGAAGTCTCACAAGAGACTTATCTGGAGAATGAAGGAGGAAGAATTTTTTAAGAGAAAAATTGAGGGCCCGTGTGATGGCTCAATTGGCTAATCCTATCCTTGCAAGCTCTGAGATCCCATATGGGTGCCAGTTTGTGCCCTGGCTCCTGCAGTTCCCATACTTTCCCTGCTTGTAGCTTGGGAAAGCAATAGTGGAATACCCAAAGGCTTGGGATGCTGCACCTGCATGGGAGACCCAAAAGAAGCTCCCGACTTCAGATCATCTCAACTCCAGCTGTTGCAGCCATCTGGGGAGTGAACCAGAGGATGGAAGATCTTTCTGTCTCTCCTGCTCTCTGTAAAGCTGTATTTCCAATAAAAACAAATAAATTTTAAAAAGAGAGAAATTGAGTGCAATTTTGGTCAAACTGAATTTGAAGTGCTGTAGGAAAATTTAGATTTATGCATTTTTATTGACTGCCTTAAGACCAGAGACTATCCTTTTAGTTTATTGAGATGAGATCGATCATTGCACTTGGGAAAATGGGATTTTTATAAGGTGACAGTAAGATACATCTCAACATTTGTTGACAGCATTTTGTGAAGTTTGTTCTCCCTGTGTCTCTTCTCATAATGTGCTCCCAAAAGTCCCCTGTTAAGATGTGTGCCCAGCCAAGCCCAGCTTCTTAACCACTAGTGACTGGTAGTCCTCATTCAGCCACAACCCACCTGCCTGAGGCTGTCAGTAACTCTCCAGGGTCTGCAGGATGAACTTAGCATGACTCAGCCCAACAGTCAGCCAAGCCGTGGTCCACCCTATATACCACCTTCCTTTCTTCTCCTTTTCCTCCGTGTTTTATGGGTGGTGGATCATTCTTTCAGTTCTAAAATTTCATTGACTTGTTGCATATCCATGATGATATCAACAGCACAAGGACGAATGGGTAGTAACTGTATAATATGTATTTTGATTTACCTTTATATTGCAGAGGATACTTCTCCACCCCTTTCCTTGGTTGTAATCGATTGAAATTAAAGTATGTTTGAACTTTCCAAAAAGTAAGCATGATGCCTTCAATTTCATATGAAAACTGAAATCAAGTTAAAAGACCTTATTTAGCAAATAACCTTGAGGTTAGATTTATGCTTAACTTCCTTGTGGTTCAGTCTGTCACTTTGAAGATACACACAGGTCAGATTGTATTCAGGCTTAAAGGGTTAAGAGAATGCATTTTCTGTGTTCTGAACACATTGCTGCTTCTCGGGGCATCCTTCACACTGATAGCTACCAGCTGCCGCCCTCTCCTGCCATCCCACATTCCTGTATTCTCACTCTCCACCTGCTAAACTCCACAGCCACATCCTATAATATCTTTTGTGCCCAACCCGACACACTTCTTCCCCTGGATTCCTACATTGCTACCTCCTCACATGTCCAGAGGACACAGAAACTCCATTTACTCTTGCAGGAGAAAAGATGGAGGATCCAGGAAGATAGTTTTCTCCACTGGCCCTTGTATTTAAAACTCTTTGCAGTGAACTTTCTATAAATTCTGTTTCTCTCCAGAAACACTTCTAAATAAGCCCCTTGGGTGCTTTTTCTTTCTTTTGGTTATAGATTAACGTGTAAATTAGAAGATTGGGTAGGTGTAATTTCCACACATGCTCATTTAATTAAAGATGCTGATCTTGCTAATTATTTTGTTCGACCCTGCCTTGCAAGTGTCTTGAGAACTAGTTTTTTCTCTCCATAAATTCACATAGCACATAATAGCAGGCTTCTCATATAATGAAACGAGTGCTTAAAAACTATTGTTGATCAATTTATTGACACTAAACTTGGTATAGCAGTTTTAGGGGGAAATATTTTCTATTGTCCTTTGTGACCCCATGAGGGAAACCCAAAGTAACCATTTGAGACTTTATGCACAAGTCTGCCCAGCTACATTTCTTTGACAATAGATTTGCCTGTATTATTGTCTGAAACTTTTGTCTTTACTATAGTTGCCTCCTTAGATTGCCATCTGAAAATGATTATGCATTTACTGAATCTATGTGTTTATTTTCAAGGGTCGCAGAAAAGAAACCCATCAGAAATGCTATAGTAAAAGCATTTTACATAATGTAAATATGATAAAAAATGGAGCCTTCACTTTTTAATACCACATGCTAGACTTCAAACTGAAATGTATTTCAGAACTGGATTACGTTCAGAAGGGGTCATTTTCTTGTGTTGAAGTTTCATGCATTTCTGTTATGTCTCCAGATTTAGGCTGCTTATTACTAATACTGAGACAAAATGGTTTCTCTGGGAACTTGGGAAATAATAAACAGCCTCAATTAGAGAGCACTTTTGCCTGGATTTGGTCCATGCACTTATGGACGTGAAGCCGTTTTGTGTGCACAAAATCTTGAAGATCCTTTCAAGAGAGAGTGTTTGGATTACTTACCCAGTGATGTGTTTGCCTCTTGCAAAACTTTTGTTTGCAGTAGTTGTGAACAAAGCCCTGAGAATCACAGAGCTGGCAGGACTTTCAAGAGGTCTTCTTTCTTAGCCCTGGTATCCAAGGGGCAGAAATGACAAATCCATCAGCATGGGCAACTGCTGATCCTATTTTTGTGAAGCATTCCGGAGTGGAAGTCTTGATAGTGCCTGGGTGACTCTTATAAAAGAAAGCATCCAGTATCTTTTTTTGTTTGTTTTTCTGCTTCAGTTTAAAATTTTGAGAGGCAAGCAACGATGGAAGAGACTGTTTTTCTATTTCTTGGGTGGTTGATAGCATGAAATGAATTGCTTTGGGCATTTCAAAGCCTGGGAGAAGATAATATTCTGTTTGGTGTTCTTGATGACTTTTTATTGACATCATTGCATTGCTCTCCTACCATTTACTGGATCCACATTTACCACATGTTGCAGCACTCAGCTTTCTATATGGGTTAGGCAGCTCATCTGAAGAGAATCAATGAAGGCAACAGGGAATGGTGTACCTGTGTTCAAGTTGAAAAACGTAGTCCCTGGGGCTAATGAGGAGTCAGGTTGAGATGTTTAATGTTAAAAAGGCAGCACTGGGCAAGCAATGATGTCCTGCTGATTCTGTTTGTCCTACGGACCTGTTCTGTGGCCCTAGTCCAAATATTAAAGTACTTTGAATGATGACCCTGTGTGTTTAAATGACCACCTAATCCATGTTGGCAGTTAGATTTTTCTCCTGAGAACATATTTTAGATGTGTAGGTTAATTTCTTTAGTCTGGTTATTCTTGCCTTGGGTATTCCTTTCTAATAAAAGAGCTAATTATGTGATTTAGATCGACTATAGTTAACCGCATGATCGATTTTATTTCTCTATTAAGATTTACAATTATATAAAATTATCATAGAAGTGAAACTGTCAATGATCTTAGACTATTCTTACAAGAACTTGCTTTTAGAAAGGACAGTTCTAAATAGGGGGTAGTTAGTCTCAAATGTGATTCAGTCAGACCTCCTTGTGGAGCCCCTCCAGGGCTGTGGACATTGTGCAGATCTGGGGTATCATGGCTCCCAGGTGAACTATGCTGTGATTGACGATCCACAGTTTTGTAATGATGCAGTCTGGTGTAGGCAGGCAACATGTATTTGGGAATCTAAGACAATCAGGAGTATGGAAGATCACAGCCAAATGGAGAACACGTATCCCACATGAAAGCATTCCAATTTGAAGAAGTTTGAACATTTCTATAGACAAAAATTCAGCATTCACTGCCAGCATGAGACCCCCATATTGCAGATAACTCTAGAACCTTTGCATTAGTTAGAGCTCTCTTCATTGCATATAATATTATCACAACTCAAACTACAGAGGGGATTTTTTGGCTCACTGGGCGACTGAAAGAACTGGAGGGAGCACTGTAAAAGCCAGGATCTTCTGTGTTTGAATTGGATCCCTGACACACCCAGCATTGCTTCCCTACTAATCTAACTTCTATTTGACCTTGCTTCCTCATACAGAAGATCAGTGGATGTGGCTGGAGTTCAGGGACTCCAGCAAAATTAGAGGAGTGACTTTGATTTGTCCTGTTCCCCTCTGCCTCTTGGGAACAGTGGCAGGAGTTGGACATGAGGTGGTGTGGTGCAGTGAGGTGGTGTTGACCAGGCCTGAGTCCTATGTCTTACCTGCTGGTGGAAGAAGGTGGGGATTGGGGGATTGGCTATTACCAGAAGACGAGGGATGAAAGCAGCTTAATGGGAATAACATATGCCTCTCAAAGTCTACTGCCCTCTTGGATTCCCCAGAAGGGCATGTGCCCCACTCTTTTATTCTCTTCATGGCACTGGGAATGAATGCTCCGGGACTGAAAGCTTGCTGTGACTTGTACAAGTCGCATGTCCGTTTGGCTTCACAGATGGGAAGATTCTTTTTACATATGAAATAATTGAGTTTTGTTCATTGCGGATTGTTTTTGTTGTTGTTGTTGTTCCAGTGCTTTGTAAAAGTTCAGGCTGTTAAATACACTCTCAGAGAAATTCCGAAGGGGAAACAGTGAAGAGCCATTTACGCCATTCCTCTGTCAAGGACAGTGAGTTGCATAGATGGCTGCTTGGGGCTGCTGAGGCCAACCTTGGTTGGAAATGAACCCTTCTGAGAATTTCAGAAGAAGTGCTTTTCTGCAACCTTGAATCTGACAAGAATGTGAAAGGCGAGTTGGGGTGAGAATGTAAGGCACTCATACGTTTGAAGTAAGGCGTCTCAATTTTTATTCTGTTCCAAATTAGTCATATTGACATGACATTAAGACAAGGGTTTTAGTCTAGTTAAAACCAAGTATAGAATAATTCTTGTTGGCTCAAAAGCTCTGTTTTTAGTACTAATAGTTTGTATATTTTAAAAATTATTCCTCTTTTATTGGAAAGTCAGATTTACAGAGAAAAAGAGACAGAAAGATCTTCCCTCCACTGGTTCACTCCCTATGTCACATGTTTTAACTTATTTGTAATACCTATTTTAAACTGTCTAATAAGACATTTGAGCTTCCTCAGGGACTGTTTCTATTGAACATTTTTTTTCATGTGTGTGAGTAATACTCTTCTATTCTGTTGTATGTCTGTCTGTCTCGTGAATGAAAACTGCTGTTTCAGGCACTAGACTATGATAACCCTGATAATCAGATCTCTATCCTCCTCAAGGTTTGTTGTTGTTTGCGACTGTTGTTGTTGCTGCTCCTTGTTTGTTTAATGACTTTTGTGGGCCAATTCTATAGAATCTTTCTTTTCATCATATGCAGCTTCTGAAATCAACCTTGTGATCAGCTAATGATTAGACAGGGATATTCGTATTTGCTTTCAACCTGTCAGTGTGTGTTCCCTCCAAGATACTAGGGACTCTGCATGTATGTCATGGCATAAGTTGAGTGCTCTATAAAACATTTATAATTCTGATTTATTACATTTATTGCTGGAAGTGTAAAAATTTTTTTTAAAGATTTATTTTATTTTATTACAAAGTCAGATATACAGAGAGGAGGAGAGACAGAGAGGAAGATCTTCCGTCCGATGTTTCACTCCCCAAGTGAGCCGCAACGGGCCGGTGAGCGCCGATCCGAAGCTGGGAACCAGGAGCCTCTTCCAGGTCTCCCACGCGGGTGCAGGGTCCCAATGCATTGGGCCGTCCTCAACTGCTTTCCCAGGCCACAAGCAGGGAGCTGGATGGGAAGTGGAGCTGCCGGGATTAGAACCGGCGCCCATATGGGATCCCGGGCCTTTCAAGGCGAAGACTTTAGCAGCTAGGCCACGCTGCTGGGCCCAGGAAGTATAAAAATTTAAGAGGACCCAGTATAGTAGCCTAGTGATTAAAGACTTCACTTTTAGTAATGCTGGGATCCCATATGGGTGCACATTCCTGTCCTGGCTGCTCCAATTCCCATCCAGCTCTCTGCTTGCGGACTGGGAAAGCCGTTGAGGACGGCCCAAAGTCTGCACCCACGTGGGAGATTTGGAAGAAGCTCTTGGCTCCTGGCTTTGAATCAGCTCAGCTCCAGCCATTGTGTCCACTTGGGGAGTGAACCAGCAGATGGAAGATCTTTCTCTCTTTCTCTCTGTAAACATGCCTTTCTAATAAAAATAATTTTTTGTTTTTCTTTAAAAGAGTTTAAGAGGGTAAGTTTAAGAGACTATAGAGTCTCAAGGCTAGCCATAGATGAAATATGAACTGCTGAATCCTTTTCTGGTGGCATATCTAGCTCTGTGCCTGTACATAGCCTTTCACAGTCCCAGGAACATGTCATGACTTTCCAAAGTCCTTCATAGACCTCTAATTCCATAGATTCTTAAGCTCTTGGCCACTTTCTTGTTTACCTCACCAATACTACAGCTCTAGGCAGCTGTGATACTAAGCATTTGCCCCTGATGTTTACAACAGTCACCCTGGGGATACAGCTGCTTGCACTGAGTGAGCTCTGAGTCAGGTCAAGTAAAGACAAGCAAATGTGGTGAGACTTCCAGGGAGCTACCAGACAAGTTAGAGAGTGACAGTTTTTCAAAAAGAGGCCATTTTGAGACCCTCTGAACCTGCTTAGATGCTGCTTCCTCGGTGAACAGACTTCTGATTTTCACAGCTGCTTGTGGTTTCAAGCTTATTCTTTTCTAAGGCTACCGTGGAATTGAGGAAAGAGGCTTTAGAATGTTCAAGGTCAAATGCCATAAAAACTCACTGTCACTGAGTTTCAGCCATTTTTAAAAATGCTTCTTAGATTGTTGTGAACTTTGGAATATTTTCCAGAGTACTTCAGGCTGATTTGACTGTGTGTATATATGTGTGTGTGTATGTATATATACATATATTGCATATGCATATATAAATATATATGTATATATATATGTATATATAGAGAGAGAGCGCTACAGATATCATTGTTATTGTGGAGTAATGAACTTTCAAAGACCTTTATTCCATCATTTATCTTTATTTGCTTTTTTAAAAAGATTTTCAATGTTTTATTTATTCGGAAGAGCAAGAGAAAGATAGGTTTTCTGCCTTCTGAGACTCTCCCCAAATGCCTGCAACAGCCAGGGCTAAGTCAGGCTGAAATCAGGAGCCAGTTGGCTCCATTTTGTTCTCCTACATGGTTGGTAGGGACCAAATTCTTAAGTCATGCCAACTGCCTCTCAGGTATACGTTATTAAGGAGCTGGCTTGGAAACAGAGGAAGGACTCAATTCTAGGCACACATGGAATGCAGTGACTCAAGCAGTGGCTTAACCTGCTTCATTCCCCACTTTTTTTATTTGTTAATTAGTATTTTCACTTGTGATAGATTAGAGATACAGGATAATACCTAATGTCCAATGAAGAGGACATTTTGAAATTTGAATTGAGATGAAGAAGCATTATAGAAAGGAACTAGAGACAAACTTTTCTTGCATACATTCCTTAATTTTCTGTGGTAGCAATGTAATAAATGAATATTTATGGAAGCATATATAGGTGGTGCCTATATCTTTTCATAATTTACACAGTGTTTTGTGAAACTATACCATATAATTTTCCCATAGGAAATGGGGTAGAGTATTACATACTAGAAGCAGATATGATAGGACAATTCACATTGAAACAGAAGAGTTAAATATTAAAAGTATACAAAAAAATTTGTGAGTGCCAATGTTGAATGCTTTAGTACTCAGGCTTCATAGGCTATAGCTACATCAAGGTAAAAATATTATTTGTCCTCTGTAGTTTTTACTTTTCAAGAGAAAGAATGCCTCTTATATGTTTTTCTGCTATTTAAGTGTATTATGGCATTGCCTAATATATTTTAAAACATTAATTGTCAATAATCAATAGATAAGAAACTATTTTGAAGAAATAAAAATAATATCGATATATTATATTGATCTTGTATTTTGCATGAAGGTCACCTTATGTCAGAGCACAAATATATGATATTTGTGCTTTTGGGATTGACTTATTTCATTGAGCATTATGGTCACTACTTGGCACCATTTGGTTGCAAATGGTAGGATTTCATTCTTTGTAATGGCTGAGTAGTATTCCATAAGTAGATATACCACTGTTTTTTTTAATCCACTCCTCTTTTTTTTTAAGATTTATTTTTTATTGGAAAGTCAGATATACAAAGAGGAAGAGAGAGAGGAAGATCTTTCATTGATGATTCACTCCGCAAGCAGCTATAACAGCTGGAATTGCATTAATCCAAAGCTAGGAGCCTCTTCCAGGTCTCCCACATGGGTTCAGGTTCCCAAGGCTTTGGGCTATCCTCCACTGCTTTCCCAGGCCACAAGCAAGGAGCTAGATGGGAATTGGGGCCACTGGGGTTAGAACCTGTGCCCATATGGGATTCCAGAGCATGCAAGGAGAGGACTTTAGCTGCTAAGCTACCGCGCCAGGCCCCCCACTCCTGTTTTGATGGGCATTTTGCTAAATTCTTCAATGACTCATAGGTCATATAGTAACATTGTTTTCTCCAGGAAGATTTTTTGTTTTCTGCTTGATTATTCACCAATGCATGGTCATTCAGTAGAATGTTATTTAACTTCATGGAGTTGTAAATTTTTAAACTTTATTCCTGTTGTTGATTTTGTTGTATGGCTTTTCATTTAAGGGGATGTATGGTATCTGTAATAGAGACTATCATATAAACATGTGAAAATACAATGCTGTGTGCATCTCTACTTCCAAACCAAAGATGGACTCCCAACGAAACTGTTAAACATATCTTGACAATAAGATGCTGGAATGTCTGCCATTGTCCATATCCACAGTGTCAGGATACATTTAGATAGCAGAATGATGGACTTATGACTGCCTATAAAGGACTATACTGTTGTTAAAATATGGGGGAAATCGGGGCGGGAAGAGGGAGTTTGGGGCCAGGAAGGGAAATCCTAGAGCCTATGGAATTGTACCACAAAATTAAAAATAAACATCTTTAACAATTAATTTTAAATGAATCAGTAAAACATTTAAGGTTTGGTGTTTACAGATATAGCCTAATAACCTGGAGCATTTCTGGATAAAAACAAAATACTATATATCCAAATGTTATTACTAATGGGACATTGCTAGTTCATGGGTGACAAATTCTGTTGAGGAGGAAGATCTTGTAACCACTTACCTCAGTTCATTATCTTTATTTGCTTACTGCTATAACTGTATGCATAGGACCAATAAAGAGAAGTTTGCTCAACTCACTGTCCTATGGCTGTGATGTTTGTGATTAAGGGGCATCTTTTGGTTAGGGATTGCTTCTTGCTGTGCTTGGCATGAGGGAATGACAAGCAAACTCGTGAAAGAGCAGGGGAACCCAGGCTGACCCATCCTTTTATCAGAAGTCCATTCCTGTGACAGTTGGCATTCATCCACCCAGGATGACAAGTCCTCACGACCTCATCACCTCCCAAGGTCTCACCTTTCTGTATTACTGTAACTGCAATTCAATTTCAGCATGAGTTTTACAGAAGGGGATATGTCTGAATCATAACACTCATGATGGTGGTACCAACACCTTACAAGCTAAGGGTGTCAACAGAGCAATGCCTTTATGTTAAAGACACCTGAAGAAAGATGACAAGCCTCTCAAAAGTAGAAAGTTGGACTACAAAGTAGGAATACCCTCGGGCTCACTGCTCGAGTTCTAGGTCCTTTAAATAGAAAGTTCTAATAACACCTTCTACCTCCAGAGAAAGGAGGGCCAGTAAAGCAGGTCAGTGTGTGTGAGTGTGTGTTTGGTAGACCCTCAGGGTGATAGAGCACTCTTAGTGAATGCGTGAAAGCACAGTGAGGTAGTGAGAGGACTGTGGACAATACCTCAGCAGAAATAGTGGAGTGGGAATCCCAATGTGAACAATAAGGAGTCCTGCATGGGGAGCCTTCTGTCTAAAACGCCACTCACGCCGTGGGGTCCATGAGCTGTTTGGATGACAAGATCTCAGTGATCAGGACGCACATTTTTTTTTTTTAAAAAAGCGAAGCTGCAGTGGCTTACGGTTCCAGGTGGCATAGGTAAAAGACCCACTCCTGAAAGTCTGTATCACATCCTGCATGTTGTTACAAGCCTGTATTACTGGCAGTTGCAAAGATCTGGGATTTTAAAGACCACTGTCAAAGCAAAGGCTGTTCCACAGAGCTGAAAAACATTCATGGATCAGCATTTTCCACCAAAAAAAGAAAAATTCCAAGGTGACAAGCACAGTGTGACCACTTGATCTAGCAGGTGACTGCTGTCACAAATGTTCATTGCAGGAGTTACTAGGTGTCAGGTTGATAGTTTGCCATATTACTGGGTGATGTCTTGCTGGGATATTTATACAAATGTTTTGATTCAAGTCCCAAATGCTAAAAATGAAAAAAAAAATTAAAGCGATTAGAATTTATTTGAGTTCCATGTCTTCACGTGGAACCTGTGCTGAAAAGGAGCCCAAAGGGCTGCTGTGCTAGATATTCTTGGATAAAAATATACATTTCAGGTAAATATTCACATTATAAGCATCTCTGTAGGCATTTCCATTCATTGCCTAAAATGTCGTTTCAGTAGTGTTTGATAAAAGTCCCTATCATAATAGAGGCTGGTAACACAAACGCGGTTAACACTTTGGATATTTGGAGTGTGCTGTTTCTGTATTGCAGTGTGCTGGCGGGTTACAATGGGACCATCTTCGCGTACGGGCAGACAGGCAGTGGAAAGACATTCACCATCACAGGCGGGGCTGAGCGGTACAGTGACAGAGGCATTATCCCAAGGACCCTGTCATACATTTTTGAGCAGTTACAAAAGGTATGAGACTAAATTTATTCTCTATTTTACATAACCCATACAAATTTGCTATGAATATTGTGAGATCTCATTATGCAGGTTGAATATCTCTAATCCGCAAAACCCAAACCTGAAATTTGAAGTGTTCTAAAATCTGCAAGTTTTGTAATCTAGCAAAACACCCTAAAGTGGAAAAATTCCTCATCAAGTTTCATGTGATAGATCACAGTCAGAAGGTAGGAAGATAAAAATGCCTTTAGGCTGGGGCCAGCACTGTGGTGTACTATGTGTAGAAGATGTATGGGAAACAGATGAATTTCATTTTGGGACCTGGGTCCCACCTCCCAGTTATCCAAGGATATCTCAGTATGCATACATAAATATTTCAAAATAAAAAAAAATCTGAAATCCAAAACACTTCTGTCCCTAAGAATTTCAAATACAGAAACCCCAGCTTGTATTGTATATATTTAAGATATTGTGCTAGAATACTGACCTAATTTTTAAAGAATGTTTGGGATTTTTTTGAAAAAGTAGAAACTAAGGAAGTGCTGCTGTTTATTTATATGTGTATTTATTTCTTTTTATTTGAAAGAACAATAGGAGAGACAGAAACAGTGAAAAGAGAATGAGACGTTGCGATTTGTTATTCCTCTGGTTCACTCCCCAGATAGCCACCGCATTTGGAGGTGAGCTAGGCTGAAGTCAGGAGCTTTTTCTAAGTCTCACATGTGGGTGAGAGGGGTCCGAGAATTTGGACTATCTTCTGTTTCTTTCTCAGATCCATTAAGAGGGAGCTGGATTAAAAGTGGATTCCAGTGATGCAGGGGCAGTTTTCACCTGCTGTATCATAGGGCCAGTCACAGATGAACTTTTGAAGACTTATCATATGTGTCATTTTATTGCATACCTCCAAATGCATTCAACACAACACATAATATAACTAACAGGGTAGGTCTCCTTTTACCCATTATGTGGTTGGACGGCTAAACCTCACGTTCAGCATTTTTCTCTGAGTCCATGTCTTTTCAAAAATTAATTCATTTATTTTTATTGGAAAGTCAGATATACGGAAAGGAGGATCTTCTGTCTACTGATTCACTCCCCAAGTAGCCTCAATGGCCGGAGCTGAGCCGATCAGAAGCCAGGAGCCAGGGGCCTCTTCAGGTCTCCCATGTGGGTGCAGGGTCCTAAGGCTTTGGGCCGTCCTCTATTGCTTCTCCAGGACACAAGCAGGGAGCTGGATGGGAAGCGGGGCCACCAGGATATGAAACGGTGCCAGTATGTGATCTTGGCCTGTACAAGGCGAGGATTTTAGCCGCTAGGCTACCACGCTAGCCACATCTTTTACATAGCACATCTTTTACGTAGCACATCTGGAATTCCACACCAGGTCTGTCTGAAGCCAACCACTGTGCTTTTTAATTATTACAAGTACTGCTTCTTGTACTACAGTCTGGTCTTATTTTATTAGTTGTGTTTAAGCAAATTCCCTATAGCTAGTCCCTTACCTTCTGTGGGTTTCAGTTTTCTGCTTTTTACCAGTAGGGATTGAATCGTACTGGAAGATCTCCAGCCTCCCTACTAATTCCAACAATTTGGGGGTTGTATTAATTCTATATAACAAATGTCCTAACCAGGTCAATGTAAAGTCACTTCAAAATCTCCCCACAGTATGCTGTTTGCATTTGGAGTGGCGAAGATGAGAAGAAATTGCTAAGATCTACATAATTCTAATTGCTATCCATAAAACAGTAATTATCCATTAGTTCAGCTCATCTCTCTCTAACCTAAGCATGCCAATTCTGCACGCCAGGAATTGGAGAAGGGGTCCTTCTGCACATATGAGAGTGGCATATGTGAGGCCCAGAGCGTTGCTTTTCAAGTGGCTCATCTCTCTCTGCTATTACCTGTTTTCTGTTGTTCGCACAGTTTGCAAACTTGGACTGCCACTTTTCACACTTGCTGTTGCTGTGGATGTATTCGAGTGCTGCTGTTCAGACAGACTGGGCTGGTTCTGAGCTACTCACACATAGCTTGTGGCCTCAGAATGCCTCTTCACTCTTGCAGAGTCACTGAGGGGCCGAACATACTGTATTTAAAGATATCGTCCATGTCTTGGCACATAATACATGCATAAAATTATGGTTGCTGTTAATGTCTGTAAAGTCAATCATTGCCCAATGTCAGAGGACCCTCTGAAACTCTCAGAACATATTAAGTCAGTTCTCCCAATGAAGTTAAACAGAATAAGCAGATCTCCTCTTAGCAGAAACTGTTTTTAAACTTTTTTTTTATTTCATCTACAGTTAGCAAAGTACAGCTCTAAAAGTCTGAATATCTCTAGAGTTCTTCCCATCTGTGAGATCTGTTTCTAGATCTCGCTGTCCTTGACATTGCTCTCAGCCCCATTTTGCTCAGAATGATCCTGCATAACTTCCTGGATCTGGACAGAGAGCCCTGGCCAACTTACAGCCAATGTAGCTCTTTATAAGTGGCCAGATTTCCATGATGGGGCACAACAATTTGATTGTAATCAAACAGAACCTCAGTGAAAGACAGGAGGCTGGAATTGCACCGTGTAGTCTGTTTGACTTTGCATAGCCGAAGAACTCAGACAATGCTCAGAGGTCTCCAGTCTGACTAGCTTAGAGGGCCATGTGCAGCCCTCCAGAATTCCTAAGGGAAACATTTGACTTCATCAGTCTTTACATCAAGGTAAATTAAGAGCCCTATGTGCAGGCCCAGCGTCTGAAACACCCAACGAGTGTGATAGGAGCATAGTTTCACTGATTTTTAAGAGAGCATTGATTCCATTTATTTTAGAAATCACTGTTCATTGCTTTTGAGTATTGTCAGATTCAGACTTGTTGGGGGGGGGTGGCAGGAGAAAAAGCGTCTGCGGGAAACATGTGTGTTACATTATGGTCTGGCATGCCTAAACTCTGAGAAGGAGTAACAGGGAAAGGTAGCCTGCCACATAGCTCATTGCTTCTTAAGTGTGTGTTCCAGTAAAAATCCAGGAAATGCAAAAACTAGCGAAGCCCAAATCTCAGGGCAGTGGACTTGCCATTTTTCTGACTTTTTTATGGTTTATTCTAATTCCTGGGAAAAAGAGTTGCTCTACAGCAGACGCATATACACAGTGGCTTTTGTTTTCGCTTTTCTTTTCCTTTCCTTTTTTAACTCACATTCTGAATTCTCCATTTGGAGTGGTCTATAAACAGCAATAAAATAAAACAACCCAAACAACAGCAATAACAGTAGCAACAGCAGCAGCGGCAATGGCAGTAACTTAGTGGAACCTGTTATACACTGGACATTTTTTTCTAAGATTTTAAATACAGAATCTCATTTCTTGGTCACAGTAGTTATTCAAGATCAGGGCTTTTTTTTCCTGAGTTAGTGTCATGGGGAAATAATTGAGAATAAGGATGGAAGATGACACAGTTATATGTTTATTTTAGATTTGGTGCCATTGTGTGGTCTCACTGGTCAAGCTGCTACCTGCAATGCCAACATCCCATATAACCGTCAGTTCAGGTCCCAGCTACTCCACTTGGAATCCAGCTCTATACTAATAGCCTAGAAAAGCAGCAAGAGATGACCCAATTGTTTAGGGTCTTGCCTCGCACATCGGAGACCCAGGTGGAGTTTTCAGGTTGCTAACTTCAGGTCTGGCCCAGTTCAGATCGCCGTAGCCGTTTGGATAGTGAAACAGTAGGTGAAAGATCTCTCTGTGATCCTGCCTTTCAAATAAACTAATTTCAAAAAAGAAAGATAAATGGCATGTTTATTATTTAAACCCAGTTATGTCTCTTTCTAAGAAGAGCTCAGACCTATATTGCTGAAATCTTCAAATGAAATATTTCAATGTTCAGATAATATATAGAAATAAGCTGGTTTAAAGACTGTTGCTGAAGGATCCTCCAGGGACTATAACATGCTGAAAGAATCTTCCAGAGAAGGGTAGATGTTGACCATGGAACACTTTGTTCCAAAAATATTTCATGGAATACTTAAGAACTACTGGATTAGACTAACAGCCACACAGAATTTCTCCAGTGTTTATAGTTTCTGATACCTGTCCTAAGCCAAGTTAAAACCGAAAGAATTAGGATGAAATGATGCTTTTACCAAACTATCATGCTAATGTAATCAAATAAGCCATTTGTTAAGATTAGCATTTGCGTCACCCACATTGCAGAATTCCCAACATTTGGTTGAAATTCGCTTAGCAAAGATTCAGTCCATGTTGTTACCTTCACAAACACGGAAATGTGAAAGTTGAGGTCTAACCTGAGTCGTAGTCATGTGCTGGCTTCAACTTAACTTTTTATTTATTATTTTGTCTAGATAGGATTTTAATGTCTTTATTGGTATAGTTTGAGCCATTTTAGGCCCAAAGAGTCATAATAATCTTAAACTAAGCAATATATGGAGGTTTATTTTTCAACTTCCTTGGTTTAGTAAGTGTGAAAAACAAGGCCCTGCATGGTAAAGACTTGTGGCTGTCTGGACTAGGATTCTGGCTTTTGCTTTATAGGCCACTATTGTCTCTCTGGACTTTACCTCTTTTGAACAACACCTGTTAAATGGATTACTTTGGGTCAAGATGAGAATCAGTGAAGAAGGTTGCCCTAAGCAAATCCCCCTGTAAGGACCCACTATGACAACCTTGCCACAGAGCAGATACGTTTAGCTTTTGTGAGAAGCAAGCCAATATTTTGATGAGAACAAGACAAAGGGACTATTATTTTACTTTTTTTTTTTTTTTTTTTGCTAGTGAAAACTGAGTTTGGAGTTTTTCTCAGGTGCTGAAAAATGTTTCACCTTTGTTCTATCTCGGCAGGAATGTGATTGTAGGTTTTGTGGGGTCTTTGGTCTACTTTTAGTCTCATCACACTGGTGCCTGTCTCACTCCATTTCAGCAGTGCCTTACAGGTGATACCTCTCTATATCCCCGATTTGCTCATTTGGGCTAGAAGAAGTAACCCCATATGAGAGGTATATAGGCTGTGAACTGTTAATGCCCACTGCTAACCTGACTGATTTAAATTAGTTTTGGTTTCTTTGGAACTCATTTTCACTGTTATCTATTTATGTCACCATAAAAATTTGGAAAGTAGAAAAGAAAATTACGATTGAAGATTAAAAACTATTTGCTACTGAAGTTTTTAATGACCTGTGTTCTCTTATGAATAGACTGTTCATAGAATGAAAATTTATTTTTTCTTAGTGCCCTCCCCCCCTTTTTTTGGGTCTAGAAAGTAAAATATGGTGTGTTTCAGAGGCCTGCAACCAAATTGGCTCATTGTAAGTGTATATTGACTTTTTATGTTTAATGTGAAACCAATAAAGAATAACAGACTGAACTTGCTTGTAATCATGGGTGTTGGCCATTAAAGGAAAAGCTTTGTGCAATGTGAAGTGTCACGCACGAAAAAGTCAACCATTTCAAATGAGACAGAGAATCTGAGGAAGCCAGTGATAAGGGTATGTGACTTCTTCTGAGTGGAATTGCTATTTATAGCCATTAAATAACATCTTTCCCAATTCCAATCAGGACAGCAGCAAAGTATATACAACACACATTTCCTATTTGGAAATCTACAATGAATGTGGTTATGATCTGTTGGATCCAAGACATGAAGCCTCCAGTTTGGAAGATTTGCCGTGAGTAGCAGAACAACAAAGAATGGGAGGAAATTACTTTCAGATGTTCCTCTCAATTGTTTTCTTTGAAACTTAGTGTGTTTCTGTTCTCAATCATAATTAGCAAATACTGGATAACAGATCTTTTAGTAACATAAAGGGTATTTTTTCCAGTTATGACAAATGGACAGTAGTGATGGAAACTAAAATTGCCTGAAACTCATTTCTTTGGAAAGTCTCTTGGAAGGAGTTGGCTTAAGGAAGTGGGTACATCCAGGATTGATGGGACAGTACTGCCTGATTTACACCACAGGAAGCCCTTTGCTACAACTGTTACCCTTTTCTAAATAAGACATTTGAACTAGGGCTCCAACCTCAAGGAAATTACCCAAGGAGAGAGAAAGCAGTATTTTAAGTTTTCCCCAAGTACTGGTGTACTCTGACAGTCATTTGATCAGATTGGCACTGATTGTTTCACAACTGAAGTAGAGCTAGGTAGTTTTGGGAGCTTATGCTTTAATGCAATAAGCTACCATGCCAGCATTTGTATAACACTGCTTGATGCTTATTTGAATATCTGCCTAAATTTGACATGTATTCCTTCATAACTCACAGTTCATATACTTTTGTCCAGATATTTTCATATATCAGAAGTTGACTACATACAAGAAAATGTTTTAATTTTTTTAAAGATTTATTTCATTTTTGTTGGAAAGTCATATATAGAGAGAGGAGGAGAGACAGAGAGGAAGATCTTCTGTCCACTGATTTACTCCCCAAGTGACCACAGTGGCCGGGGCTGAGCTGACCCAAAGCCAGGAGACAGGAGCCTCTTCCGGGTATCCCACATGGGTGCAGGGTCACAAGACTTTGGACTGTCCTCGACTGCTTTTCCAGGCCACAATCCAGGGAGCTGGATGGAAAGTGGGGCTTCCAGAATTGGAACTGGCACCCATATGGGATTCCGGTGCTTGCAAGGCGAGGACTTTAGCCACTAGGCCCAATGTTGTCTTTATAAAATATTTCCCAAATAATTTAGAAACACATATTAATAGATCAATCATTCTAATTTGTTAGGAAATTAAGGCAAAATAATAAGGAAAATAAGGTATGCCCTTTATCCTACCTGCATAGGCATTCCTCCTGTAGTGTTGGTTGAGAGATGTGTATGCCATCTCACGCTTCTAAAAGATGAATAGTTAGAAAAGGAGATCATTGTTTGTGTTCTAAATATCTGTGTAAGAATTAGAAGAAAGCAAAGAATATGACTTTGGAAGCAGATGGCTTTTAAACAGCTATTGGAATCCAACTTTTAGAAAAGATCAAACACTTCACACAAAAAGGGTAGGAACAACTTTAGAGACAGAAGCATATGTGGGGGAAACCATGTTATAGAGTGCTGTGCTGGAATGACCATTGTGATGCTGTTTAGATTTGGGCATTGGAGGAGGTGACTGGCTCATGAGGCTTTTTTGTGCCTTAAAAAATTGGCTTCAGGAGAATTAATTTGTCCCTTCCACCACATGGAAGGTGCAGGGTGCAGTGTGAGGCCTGGATTCTGGAGCCTGGACGAGCCTGCCTCTCTCTGTCTCTCCTGCTAGCTCTTTCTGCAGCCGTGCCTTTCACACAAATAAAAAAAGAATCTTTTTTAAAAAAATGAAAGCAAACTATTTGATTGGGGCTGGCATTGTGGGACAGCAGGTTCAGCTGCTGGCTGCAACACCAGTGCCCTATATGAGCACCAGTTTAAATGCTGGTTGCTCCACTTCCGATCCAGATATCTGGGGAGTGAACCAAGGGGTGGAAGCTCTCTCTGTTTCTTTGTCTCTCTTCTGTCTCCACGGCTCTGTGATTCTTCCTTTCAAATAAATAAATCTTAAAAAGTATTGGTTGGTTAATGGTACGACCAAGATTTAAACTGAGGTGCTCTCACTCTCATGTCAGAATAGCTTCAAAAAGTTTAAACTGGGGCCAAAAGAATAAATGGCAGTCATTGGTCTCAGAAGGCAATTCCACAGTGATGATGATGCGGCTTTTCATGTACAACTTTGAGAGTATTGTGGTAAATGTTCATGTTTACAACAGCTCCTTTGGAAGTAGGAAGAATGCTTTATTTGATTTAGTAGCCTCTCTATTGTTAAAGGCAGAGTATCTTCTTAATAATTTTTAAGATCGTGTATATCAGGCCTGGTGTGATAGCCTGGTAGCTAAATCCTCACCTTGCATGCACCAGAGCCAGGATCCCATATGGGCATGGGCTCATGTCCCAGCTGCTCCACTTCTGTTCCAGTTCCCTGCTGGTAGCCTAGGGAAACAGTCAAGGGTGGCCCAAAGCCTTGGGACCCTGCACTCACATGGGAGATCCAAAAGACACTCCTTGCTCCTGGCTTTGGATCAACCCAGTCCTGGCCATTATGGCCACTAGGGACTGAACCTGCCTAAGGAAGAAATTCTTCTTTGTATCTCCTTCTCTCTGTAAATCTGACTTTCCAATAAAAAATAAGTAAATCACTAAAAAAGGAATCATATATATCAAATTATCTTACTGTACCACATATATGCATGTATATAATAGAATACGTGCTTTTTGGATTTAGTAACTTTTAACATTTTACTATATTCACTTCATATAGAAATATTATGTACACATATATACTATTTATCTTGAAAGTGCAGATATTAATAACATAACGTGTTTCATGACAGATCACAAAGTGGGGAAACAAAGATACATTATAATGCATAGGGTATAATTCAATGAAGACAGCATTTATAATTTTATATATCTTCAAAAGATGGTTTCACATATTTCTTAATTGCTCTCACAGTATATAAATTTCTATACACCACAGGGGACATGTGAGTTTTGTCTTTCTGTGTCTGGCTTATTTCACTTAGACAATCTTCATCTGTGTCCACGTTGTGGCAGATGTCAGGATTTAACTTTTTGTGGCTGAATAATATTCCATCTTGTATATATGTCACATTTTTATATAATTATCATCACATGGGTATCTAGGTTGATTTCATTTTATAAAGCACAAATATTATGTTAATTTCTTAAAATAAGGAATAAAAAGACTATGTTAAATTTATTAAGTAGGCTTCTTGAAAATGAAGGAAATGGGACAGAATAGAGTATGTGTCTTGTTCATCTGAATGTAATTGAGATGATTAGATTCAGGCTAACTAGGGGAATAATCAGGAATGAGAGAAGCCACTTAAATTCTAAGAGAGGTACTGTAATGTAGATAGAGAAGAGTTCTTGGCAGGAAATCTACTTCTAGTCCCTGGCCTGTAATTTTAGATAGATAGGTTCTAACATTTTTCTGGTTTCTTGTTGACTAGAAAATGTGGGCGTTGAATGGAATAATACTGAACAATGTTGCAACCACCAATAGCTAGAGTTCAAAGATCGGCGACCTTCCCAGAATAGGATTTGTTGGGCAACTTCTTACTCCTTCACAAATAGTGTGAGATGTAATTTAGATGTTTTCTAATGTCCTCCTTCTAGAAAGAATACAGAGAGAAAACAAGGACAGTCCACTCAGGATCCTCTGCATTTCCCAGTCTGCCGGGCGTTTAGCGGCTTTGCTCAACGTTGCCCGGGTGGTCTCTGTAGATGTCATTAGCTTTTTTCCTTCATCTGCGCCTGCTTCTTGGCAACCTTGTCATCTTTTGGAGAATGAGTTTCCTGACTCTGGTTAGAAATGAGCTCAGTTATAAGACAAATATTTTCAATTTCTGCCCCCACATAGCAGTGATCGAAAAGATGTGATTCTTGTATGTTGCGCTCTATTTCATGACAGCAAATCTCACTAAAATTAAAATGTCATTTAGAACAAGATACCTGTATCCAAATCTGTGGCCTGTTTACATAACTCAGTATTGACCCAGTCCACTTAGCATTTGGTTGCTAGCTTGCTGGCATGTAATCTCTTCACTAAGGTTATGAAGTGATGCTTTATAATGGAATGAGATTTGCCATACCTGGATTGGATTTATGTCACACACTTTTGAAATGATACAAACGCTAATGCTGAAATCTTGTCTGATTGAGCCCTTCACTGTTGTGACCCTAAAAGTCCTACTCTTTGTTTCTGTTAAAGATTTATTTATTTTATTGGGAAGGCAGATTTACAGAGAGAAGTAGAGATGAAGAGAAAGATTCTACATCTGCTGGTTCACTCTCCAAATGGCCACAGTGGCTGGAGCTGAGTCAATCTGAAGTCAGGAGCCAGAAGTGAGAATTCTTCCAGGTCTCCCATTTGGCTGCAGGGTCCCAAGGCTTTGGACCATCCTCCACTGCTTTCCCAGGCTATAAACAAGAAGCTGGAAGGGAAATGGAGCAGCCAAGACATGAACCGTCATCCATGTGGGATACTGGCACTTGCAGGCTGAAGATTAGCCAGATGAGCTATTGTGCTGGCCTGTCAACTCTTAAAGCCTTCCAAAAGTAGTAGGCAAAATGTCTGTTGATAGTGGGAATATGCACGCCTGGTTCTGTCTGTGTCTTAACACAGGCTTTCTTATCCATGCAAACCTGCTGTATTTGTAAACCAGGTTGACCATGTGATGCTGCACAATAATCAGCCACCCATCATGGCTTTCTTCGCATGATGTTAACCAAAAGGCCGGGAAGCGATGCAGCATGGCTTTCCTAGCACTGTGTGGCACCACTTCTCCCATGTGTCATCTTCTGGATTCTCTTCTCACATGCACTCTGCTTTTTCTGTTTCTTTTTGCTTTTTGCTGTTACAGAAATATTTTTCTATATGTTTATTTTGCATATATTTTGTGTATGTAATATCAAGGTACCAGATTAGATTAAGTTGCTCTTTTGAAAATCTTGCTATAGTTACTTGCTATAAGTATTGGCAACACTGACATCTAAATTAGCAATCAAAGTGATTAACACTACATTCAACTAACATGAAATATGTAATTCATAACTATTTTAGAAATGGAGTCTATAATTTAAAAACTCTGTGAACGAGAAATCTACAGAACAAGATGTTTTCACTAAAGCTATTCTACTAAACATTTAAAGAATCAACACCAGTTTTACTCAGCTAATGGAAGAGAGAAAACTTCCCATGTTGTTCTGAAGCCAATATTGTGCTGTTAATATACAAGAAGTAAACAAAAATAACATAGTCTAATGTCTCCTGTGAACATAGGCTCAAAAATACTTAGCACAAAGTTGGCAGTTCAACCTAAAAATGTACCAGGTTATGCAGCACAATTTATTCTAGATTGAAAAACTAGTCTAACATTTAAAAGTCAATCAATGTAAACCACCATATTAATAATCTGAAGAAGAAAAATTATATGATGTTTATATAAAGCATTTCACATTGGTTCATTATAGAAATTGCACAAGAATAAAGGATCATTCCTAAATTGCTGAAAAGGGCACCTACACAGACTCTCAGCTAATGATGTATGTACCGTCATATGTAATGTATGCTTTCTGCCTAACTTGCCCACTCTCAAGACCAGTGTTGCAGCAGGAAAAAAGCTGCCCATGACGATGACACTGCATGTGGGCACTGGATCATGTCCTGGCTGCTCCAGGACCAATCCAGCTTTCCACCTTTGGCCGGGGTAAAGCAACAGAAGATGGCCCAAACATTTGGACCCATGTCGCCAACATGGAAGATACAGAAGAAGCTCCTGGATCCTGGCTTTGACCTGGCCAGCCATAGCCATTGCAACCATCTGGGGAGTGAATCAGTGAATAAAAGGTCAATCTCTCTCTCTGTGTACCCCCATCTTTCTCTGAAACTTGACTTTCAGATAAATACATCTATTTTTTTAAAGTCCACTCTGACCATTCTTAGTTCACAATATAAAAATGTCATGATAATAAATAAGAACAGGAAATAAAAGTCATATGTATTACAATGAAAATGTCCCTGTATGCACATGATATGATTGTGTACTTAGAATGTCTGCATTTTATAAATTCATACCTTATAAATGTATAATTTAAACATAAGCCTATAAAAGTTTAAATACATATTTATTTGTAATTTCTTCTGAAAAAAAAAAAAGAAGCAGAGTAAATGCTTCCTTACTTATCCAATGAGGCAAGCTTTACCTGAATATCAAAAGCAGATAAAAGTACAAGACTCAGTGTTATAGCATAGTGGATTAACACTGGTATGTGAACCATGGCAGCATCCGATATGGACAGTGGTTCTTGTCTTGGTTGCCCCTCTTCAGACTCAGCTCTCTGGAAATGTGCCTGTGACAGTAGCAGAAGATGACCCAGGTGCTTCCAGGCCACACAGATGAGAGATCTGGGTGACGCTCCTGGCTCCTGATCTCAGCATGTCTATTGCATTGCTGAAATGCAGACCATTGCAGCCATCTGGGGAGTGAACCAGCAGATGGCAGATCTCTGTCTCTCTCTCTCTAACTCAGTCTTTCAAAGAAATTAATGATTGTTTTTAAAGGAAAAGTGCACACATATCTCTTCTGAGGTTAAATTCAAAAGTCTTCAACAAATTATTAGCAATTCAAATCTCAAATCCAACAGTTTACATGAAAAATCCTATAGTACAAGTAGATGATATTTATTGCATGTAGGCAAAATTGGTTCAATATTCAAAAATCAGTCAATCTGATCAATCACACCAATAGACTAAAGAAGAAAAATCGCAAGACATCAAAAATGCAGAAAAACAATTTTTTGAAATTCAGTATCTATTCATGATAAATATTTTCAACAAGCTAGGAACAGAGAAAAATTTTCTTAGCTTTATCAATAATACCAATACAACAACTATAGCTAACATTCTACTTATCATGGAAGCCAAATGCCTTTTTCCTAAGATCATGGAACAAGGTAAGGATGTGCTTTTCAGCACTCCTGTTCAAAATTATACAGGAAGTCTTAGCTAATGTGATAAAAAAAAAAAGAAAGAAAAGGAAAGAAAGGATATTGAGAAGAAAGAAATACAGCTTTTTTTGTTGACAAATTATATGATTATGTAGAATATCCCAAAGGATCCAGCAAATACATTTTGAAGGTAATAAGCAATTTTACCAAGGTTGCAGAATGCAAAATAATGTAAGAAATCAGTTGCTTTCCTATATTTTACCCACACAGGAATACTTCATTGTAAATCTAATAAAATTTGTACAAGACTTATATGAGGACAGTTATAAAACTCTGATGAAATAATTTAGAAAGATCCCAATAAGGAATATTCTATGTTAAAGGACAAGAAGACCCAGTTTTATTAAGATGCCAGTTCCTTCTAATTGATTTGTTGACCAACTATTGATGCAATCACAATAAAATTCCTACCAAGTTGTTTTGGGGATGTCAACAAACTGATTATGGAGGGTGGTGTGGTGCATCAGGCTAAGCTACAACTTGGGACACCTGCATCCCATTGGAGTATCTCTTTGAGGTCTGGCTGTTCCATCCAGCTTCTTGCTAATGTGCCTTGGAAGGCTGCAAATGGTGGCCAACTGCTTCAATTCCTGCTGCCCATGTAGCAGAATTGGATAAAGTTCCTGGATCCTGACTCTGACCTGGTGCCACTCTGGCTATTGTGAGCATTTGGTGAGTGAACTAGCAGATGGAAGCTTGCTCTCTCTGTCTCCCACTTTGCATTTCAAGAGATAAAATGAATAAATACTGCAGAAGACTGATAAATTATTTAAGGAAGGGACAAAGACTCAGAATATGCAACGCAGTGCAGAAAGAGAACCCAGTCAAAGGACTGACACTACTCAACTGACGAAAGAATTGATGATTAGATCAGCAGACCGGAATACACCAACGGAACAGAGTAAGAGCCCAGAAGCAAACTTGCACAAATATAATCAATTTTGGTCTTTGGCAGCCAGCAAAAGGAAAGGGGCAGTCTTTGCTACAAATGTCGCTGGAACAACTGGACATGCTCATATGAAAAAAAAATGGACATTGAAGCTTATCTACTTCCGTTACACCTTTCAGGAAATTATCCTAAAATGAATAATAAACTTAAATGTACATTGTAAAACTGTAAGACTTTTCCAAGATAACAGTGAGGAAAATCAAGGTGACTTTGGGTTTTGTAGTGAATTTTTTTATGGTTGTTGTTTGTTTATTTTTACTGTTGGGTGTTACAGCCCAGCATTAGTGAGTTTTTAAATAGAATACCAAAAGCATTATCCAGGAAAGAAAAAAAGTTAATATTGATCTTCATTAAACTAAAAAATTGTGAAAGATGAAACCAACAAATCACACATTGGAAGAAAATAATTAGTAAATCCATTTTTGATACAGGGCTTGTATCCAAAATACACAAAGAACTTTCAAAATTCAATGATTAGAAAATACATGACCCAATTTTAAAATTGGACCAAAAAAGATCTGAATAAATACCTAATCAAAAATTATAAACAAATGGAAAGTAAGCATATGAGAAGAAACTCAACATCATATCATTAAGAAAATGCAAATGAAAATATCAGTGAGACAGCCTGTTTACCTGTTAGAATGACTGAAATCCAAAACATCGACAATACCAAATGTGATGTCAACATGGAGTTATAGGAAGTCTCATTCATCGCTGAAGGGAATACAAAATAGTACAGCCACTTCAGAAATTTTCCAGTGATCCTGTTCCTTGATATTACCTAAACAAGTTGAAGAGTTAGGTCCACACAAAGACCTGTCCACAAAATATTTACATACTCATATAGCAGCCTTCGTAATTGCCCCAAAGGAAAAAGCAATCAAGTTATTACTCAGTGGGTAAATGAACAAGCTCTAATACATGCATAGTAGAATATCATTTGACAATAAAAATAAAAGAGCTATTAAACACACACCAAAAAATGGAGGAATATGAAATTTGTATTGCTAAGTGCAAAAGTCAGTAAAAAAAAAAGTCTATGTAATGAGGTTAAGCCACCCGCTACAATGCTGACATCCCATAAAATCACCAGTTTGAGTCATGGCTGTTCTGCCTCTGATCTAATCCCTACTGAAAGCGATGGAAGATGGCCCAAGTACATGGACATCTGCCACCCACATGGAGAGCCCTATGAAGTTCCTGGGTTCAGCCTGCCCCAGTGGTTGCAGCCATCTGGGATGTGAACCAACAGATGGAAGATCTCTTTCTTGCTCTCACTCTCAGTGTTTCAACTAAATGAATATATCTTGTAAAGAAAAAATTATAGGGTCAGTACAGTGGCACAGAAGTTAAAGCTGGCACCTGTGGCTGCAGTATATATGTACCAGTTCGAGTCCTGGCTGCCCCATTTTCCATCCACTTCTGTGCTAATGCACATGTGACATCAGTAGAGAATAGCCCAAGTGGTGGGACCGTGTATACACTTGGGAGACCTGGAGGAAATTTCTAGCTCCGGGATTTGAACCAGGCCAGCCCCGGCCATTGCAACTGCTTGGAAAGTGATCAGCATTGGAAGAGCTCTCTCTATGTGTTTCTCCCTCTCTCTGTAACTCTGACTTTCAAGTAAATAGATAAATCTTCTTTTAAAAAAAGTCTATGTACTGTATGATTTTAACTCTATGATATTCTGGAAAAGGCAAAACCATCGAGAGTAAAATAAAGCGTGGTCATCAGAGGGATAAGTAAATGAAACCCAGGAAATTTTGGAGTGATGAAGATACCCTGTATGACACAGTAAGGGTGAATACATGACATTGTGAGTTGGCCAAATCCCATAGCTTTTACCTACCAAAGAATGAACTCTAGTGTAAACTATAGGCTTTAGCTAATAAAACAATAACCACATAAAGGAATTAAGCTATCAATATAATCAAATAATTAGAGGAATTCCCCCCCCCAAAATTACACTGAATGAAAAAGGCCAACTTCAAAATAGTTGCATTTATGTCACATTTAAATGCTAAAATTTTAGAATTTAAATTTGTAGATGAGAGGAGTTAGGGAGGAAAATAAAAATGGTAACATGTCTTGGCTGTGGTTGTGTGTGCACAAAACTACCCACATGATAAAACAGTTTAGAACTGCATGCATGTATGCATACACACATGTGCAAGTGAAAAGCGAAACTGGGGATATCTCATTAAGACTGGTGAACTGTGTCAATGCCAGTGTCCTGGTTGTGCTATTTTAATATAGGTATAGTTTTTACAAGATGTCACCATTAGAAAAATATGGGCTATGGTTACAAAGGGTCTCATTTCTTACAGTTATATATAAACTCCACAATTACCTCAGAAAGTTTAATTTTACAAAGTTATAGACTTATATAGGTATTATACACATGTGCATTGAATCTGTTTGATATTTAGTAATTTAAAATGAAAATAGAATTTCTGTTTGTGAAAGCTCCTTATGACATGTGCTATAAAGGGGCTATCATTAGAATCTAAGTATGTTTCATGGAGTAAAACAATATAACTGTTGGTCTTAGCTGTAGGGAAAATAGTTACCTTATCTTAGTATAATTTTAGTACTGCCAAATTGAGAACATATTCCATTTAAGATTCCAATGATTGCTATGGCTGTTCCTGTAAAAGAGTCAGCAAATGCTAGCATCCAGTATTGAAATCTTTCTGTGTTGCATTTTTCTAATGATTTGCCATCAAAGGAGAAAATGTTGCCAGATGTTAAGTACAAATCACCATATTTTTAATACTTGATGGACAGAAAATGTTGCTAAGCACCACCAAGAATTACAAAAAGATCAATGCACAGTCTCTGCCCCCCTGATTTACTAGTCTCAACAGATGTTACAGCACCCTAGGCACCACACTTCCCAACGGAGTTCCTGCCTTCCTGGAACTCATAGTAGAGTGGATATAACTAGTATAAAAACAGCACCAGGTGGAACGTCGAATACATTACAGAGACATAAAGAATGACAAAAGCTCAAAGAATAAAGATCCCCCAGTAGTTCACAGATTAGGAAAAGATCCATGGCAAGATTGCACATGAAACAGTCCTTGAAGGAAAAAATAGGACTTGGGCCAGTGGAGTATGGCATTTATGTGGAAGCAGAGGTTGGAAAGTTAAAGAGCATAGAGCTTGTCCTGTGATAATCAATAGACCTATCTGACTAGACCCCAGCAAGAGAGTAGGCAAGAATGGAAAGAATGGAAGGATATGAATGCCAAGGATTTGGCAGGTGAGGTGTAGTCCTGAATGATTTTTATTTAAAGACGATTTTTTGTCACTGCCCACTCCCATTCCCTTCACACCAGTGTCTGGCAACTGTGAAGGCCTAAGTTCTGACTGAGCCAAGAGCTGGAAGTGCTGCTATGGCTAGAGCAATGCTAAACCAGCCTGGAAGATGGTACATGGGGAGGTGCTTTTATGATAGAGTCTGGGTGACGGACGAATGGGAAGTGAAGGAATTCCATCCGAAGGCTTAGAGAGATCCTCCTGTCCAAAGAAGGAAAGCCACAAGCAGCATATTATTCTCCTGCTCTGGAACTTTCATAGCTATTGAGTCATATACATTGTTTTATACATTTATATACACACACACACATATAGTATTGCCATTGGTTTTATGTTTTCAAACTGTATTGTAGAACTGATGAAGACATTTGATATAATGAAAGCTATTTGCTATGACCCGGAGTTAAGAATGATGCTTTCCAAACTGGCTGGCTACCTATTGTCTTTCTATATTTATCCAGCCTTAAGTAAGAGGCAAGCCCTAGGAATAACCTAGTTGGAGAAAAATAGTGGCTAAATAGATCTCTTTTTACAATAGTGAAAAAGGGCACAATGTTCTGGAAATGCTCAGGAACTTTGCAACAACAGAGTGAGAAAGATGACTTGAAAATACACAAAGAGCTATTACTCTGGTTCTGAGTGGGAAGTGTGAGTGCCTTGCAGAGGTTGAGTGCCATTACAAATGAGGCTTTAAAGATTTAGAAAATGTAGGTACAATTCAAGAGTTGTTAATAAACAACCAAGAAGAGCAAAGATATGCTTGAAAAAGTAAAGAGAAAACTACTGATTCCATGTATTAAAGTTAGGTCAAACCTCTAATAATGAAAGTATTAAACCACTTCAAAATGAGACAGATAAAAAAAGAAAAGATTGTAAAATCAGATCCTAAACCACGAAACTGTTTAATGTGTGTGAAGGGAAGTTAGTCAATGGCAACAGACATTTTTGTTTTGTCTTGTTTTTATTGTTATTATTTTCCATGATACAGTTGTATAGGTACAGGGGACTCCCCCTTCACTTCCCCTTCATTCCTCCCATACCCCGCCCCACCACTGTTTTTCCCCTCGTTAGTACAATAGTATAGTCCTTTAGTAATAGTTACAAGTTCAGCCTTAGACAATTTTGTTAGTAAATTAACTAACAGCCATATATAATAACAATTTAGTTTGCAGTGACTTTTGAAATGGTATGCCTCTCCCACCCCAGTTGCCCTTCTCTACCTCACCCACAGTGAGGAGTTTGGAGATAGCCAATCAGAACTGCTGTGAAATGAGCCCTCTTAGCCATGTTTAGTTGGTGACTCTTCCTCATGCAAAATGGCTGCCCCACCTGGGGCTTGGCATGCTCCTTTCTGGAAGGAAGAAGGCACCTGCCATCTGAGACTGCCTCTGTCTTCTCCGGACGCTCTAACCAGCGACTTTCACTGACTTGCCACTCACCAGAATTATTTTGCATGGTAACCAGAGAGTTTGGGAAAATTAACACTTTAAAATAATTCCCTGAATGAAATTGGAGTCTACCAACCAGAAAGAAAGAGGAGGCAGAATCCACATAAACAACCTACACTATGAGCCACAGTACATTCTGTAAGGGCAATCCAATTATAGCCCTCATTCCATTCCAAGCATTCAATTCCTAACACAGTAGAAGGAAAGGTAAGTCAGTGTTTATCTAATCCTTTGATTGGGAAAGACTTTAACTTAGGAACATCAGAAAAACACAGCACCTTGGTACGTTATATTGATTTAAACTTTTCATATGTTAAAGCAAACAAAATTTCCTGTATTAAGTTAGGGAACAATATGTGCAAAACAAATGCAAGAAACAAAAGATTTTATTGTATAATGAGCTCATACATATAAGGACTGAGTAAATGGACTAAGGACAAAACAATCCAGCAGGTTACACACAGATGGAAATAGGTTCAAGTTCATTAACCATTCAAAGAATGTAAATTAAAACAGAACATTTTAAACTAACAAACTAGGGAAGATTGTTAAAAACTAGTGTGCAGTGAGGGGTTAAGATAATAGCGAACCAGGTGCTCTCATACAGTAGATATGTAAATCAATATAACATTTTCAAATTGCATTTTACTACCCACCTCAAGGCAGCAACCTATTTAAAAAATTATAATGTGCTACATACTCTACTAAGCATATCCATTCATTCATACAATGTCATATATATATATATATATATATATATATATATAACATCCTGCTAGGCTTGTGGCACAGTAATGAACAAGGGACTTAAATACTTATCACGTCTTTGCAGCAACCTACTGGAAGAGGAACGTTGTCCTCCGTTTCCTGCACAGACTGAGAGGCAGCAAGGGGTCCTAACATGCCGAGACCTTGCTGTTCCCACCTGTGGTGGAACCAGGGTCTCGGCCATGTTTCTTCAGTTCCCCCTATGATTCTCCTGCTCATTTACTGTTGGCCTCTCAGGTGTGGCAAGAGTCTTAACATTACCCATGATTTCGGATGCTAAAGTCAATTCTAAGGAAAAAGTAGGAATTAGTGAAACAGCCCTAGGAACAGACACATATAGTTGGCAGTGCTATTTAAGACAATCTCAAGCTGGATACTGTTTGGGAATACCATAAGAGAAAAGTTAAGTAATTTAATTAATACATCTTAACCCTACAATACAGTGTAACTGTTGAGAAATATGTTTTTAAGGTATATGTAACAATATGGGGAAAAACTCATCTCTCTAAAGCTAAGGATTCAAGGATAATAAGATGCATACATTTGTAATTTTATTTATCAATCTGCAAAATCTGTATAAAGTTTACTTTAAGAAATTGTAACAATATATCTCCATTTTCTTTGTGACAAGAATCTGCTTTATTAATGTTTCTGTGTGTTAAAATTTTCTAACTTTTTATAAGAATCACCTAACTGGAGAAACTATAAACTTTAATGCTACAGTGAAAGAAAATGAAAGTAAATAAATCCCAAACTTGTTAGCTGCAATAGCATAAACTAAGAGATGTATAAAACTATTTATCTGGCAAAGGAAATGCTATGATTTTAGAAAATTGTGAATTTATGGTCTCTACATTTAACTATGCTTGTAATTTCCTCTAATATGGAAAACTCAAGCACATAATTTGTAATACTACAATTATAAAATCTGAATAAGAAAGCAATTATTAGTGGAAATGGAAGGAAAATGTTTTCTTTGGAAAAAAATGTTGGTGGCTCTAAAGAAGGTAAATTTTAGTGTTTGGCTCTATAATTACTACATGGAATTAGGCCAATCAAGCCATTTGATTAAATGATGGGTTGTTTGTGAGTCCGGACGAGCCTGGAGGAGCCTGGATGAGCCTGGAACAGCAGAAGGAATACAATGTGGCTGAATGTTATTTAGACAATGGCAAAGGGTGAGATGGAGGTTAGCAAGTATAGTTTGTGTGGCCCAACACGGTTGCCTATATTTTGAAAGTATGCTCATTTATAATGTGGGTTGAATTTAAAGATATTTGTACCCTCCCCCCCAAAAAACATTTTTTGGGCCCGGCGCCATAGCCTAGCGGCTAAAGTCCTCACCTTGCATGCACCAGGATCCCATGTGGGCGCTGGTTCTAATCCCGGCAGCCCTGCTTCTCATTCAGCTCCCTGCTTGCAATTTGGGAAAGGAGTTGAGGATGGCCCAAAGCCTTGGGACCCTGCACCCACGTGGGAGACCCAGAGGAGGCTCCGGGCTTCGGATCCACTCAGCTCCGGCTGTTGTGGCCACTTGGGGAGTGAATCATCAGGTGGAAGATCTTCCTTTCCATCTCTCCTCTTCTCTGCATATCTGACTTTCCAATAAAGAGAAATAAATCTTCTTTAAAAAGTAAAAAAAAAAAAAGTATAGTTTGCAAGATGTAGGACATTCAGTTTTGAAAAATCATGCCAATGGTGATATCCTGTGGGCAATAGTAAGTGCTCGATAGCCATGCTTAGGTAACTTAGATCTAAAGGCCATCTGCATGGCAGTGGTTGTGAAGTAATATTGATTGAAGATGAAACAATTTAGTTACATTTATTGAATGCAAAAAGGTGATCTTAACAAGTTAATAGCAATCTGCACTATTATATTTCAGTATAATTTTGAAGAAAATGACACTGACAGAATGCTTATTACATATACTATCTCTTAGTGAAGTGCCCAATAAATAGGTGAGTGCTAGGGTCCAGGAGACAAGCCCTTGTTCTCTCTCTCGCTGTACGTAGGATGTCTCTGCTGATCATGGGGGATCCTGCTCTCCACTGGACCCTTCAGCACGCTGACACAAAGGCACAGAGCAGGAAGCACAGCTCATACAGAGCACAGACATGTTTGCCCACGGCCACCTGGCCCATTGCAGCATTGTTGGATTCGTTGTGTTAAATGACTCAACCCATTGTCCATTTGCCAAGTTTTCTCCTTTCTCAGAGCAGAAATAAATTATGTACAGGCTCTGAGCCCCTCCGAAATGACAGACTTACCATAGCAGGATAAGCAGGGGTGCTTCATTAACTTCTTTGGGAAATTCAACTTTGGGAGTTCAAGTCTAATCATATTACAATTTAGTGACACAGATAAATTTTAAATAATAATGAAAAGATTTAGGGAGGCATATTTACCAGCTTCAGATAAAAGAAATCCCTGCAATAATAAAACAAAATTAACCACAGAATCACTCAGAATATTTTGCAGCTTGGAATCTAGATTTATTCTTTCCTCTGATAGTGTTTAATTTGTTAGGGTACTCTAGTGCCCCCTTTGAAAAAGTTATAACTGATATTTTCAGATGACTATATCAGAATAATTCAATTTCTGAAATGCCATGTCAACAGCTTTATGTTCAGTGAAAAAACACATTAATAGAGAAAACTGGAAAGAAAGAGTATGTTCATGAACAAGCCATCACAAGGATTTTTCACAATATCTCAATAGGGTCTAGACAGAGAAAATGTTGAGCTCATTTTGTCTAGGTCAACCATAATGCAAACATTTCTTGCAGTTTCTTAGGACTTTCTCAAGTGATACATTTCAAGTATTTGTACTTTATAACAGAGGAAACCTTTTAAAAGGTTCACATCTGAACATCTGAGAAAATGTGTTGTGCTGAAACAGAACTGCTGAACTAAATGGTAATGTGACCGTGCTTACAATTTATGAACCACACTGAGCAATTCTGAAACATCCAGACAGCCCCCTCTCATGCTTCCCTGAGGCCCACCTGCTATTGATACAGTCCTGAAAAAGGTATCTGGACAAGGTGACTTCTAGTCTGCATGGCATTTTTATGTGATGTTAAAAAGGTTCCCCTACAATCTGTTGGGAACACTGTTGCAATGTGATACTGTCATTAGAAGTCACTTTACTGCTGTCAGACAGACATGCATCACAATAAATGTACTAACTGTCAAGGTGAATGGGACCCCTTTGGACATGGTACTGTTGTGCCATGCATGGCCTGCACAGTCATACGGGACATCTGCAAGTAAACGAAAACAGAAATCACCATGGCAACACGTGTCTGTCCCATGAAAAAGCAAACACGTAACTCCTGGAAAGCTCCTGCTTGCAGGTTGGTGGCCTTGGGGTGCTGCGGAGGTAGGGTGTGCACAGGCAGGGAGGGTTCTCACCCTGATGTTTGCGTTATTGAGAACAAGAGCTTGGCTATCGCTCCTTGTATGTCTTCCAGTCAGTTAAAAAGAGCCTACACATTCCAGCCACTTAGCCAAATGGAAAAGATTCTCTGTTTACAGAAAAAACACAAAGCTTGCTTCTTCCCCATCATTAAACAGGCTGGGTACACTTAGAACTTTTCCATGTAGGTGTCCAAGTTAAGGCTATCAGTGACTTTTTGCTTGAAATCTAAGCATTTTAGAAACATTTTGTAGGGCAAGCTGTCCACAGGCCCATTGAAGAAGAATCAAATGCATAAATAGTTTGGGGGTTTTCCATCTTGGAGTTAGGATGTTTATTTAAGAAACTCTAATAAAGTCCTCTTTCAAGCCTATGAAAATTGTAGTCAGAATCAAAAGGTGGACTCAGGATTCTGGAAATAACTACTGATGAGAGAGAAGTAGAGAGCGCGCGCTAGAGAGAGAGAAAGAAGGGGGAAAAAGGAGAGAGAGAATAGCTATTGCTATCAGAAACCTTTGCTGATAGTGTTAATTTTTTCAAACTTTGAAAACCTGTTCCACTGGCAGTGGAGTTTAAAGTGTTCCCAATCCATAATTACCTTCCCAATGCAGTAGTTGGGCTGGCTCAGGCTGGGTTTCCAAGAGCAAAGGCAGGAGAGAAACAGGTCCTGTAATACTGCTAAAGGGGTTTTCAGTGAAGGGAAACAGGACAAATACAAGCCTGCAGTCCCATGCCAAGAATTTGAGAAGATCTGGCAAGAACAACTTTGATTTGGAGAGAAGGTTGCACCTCAAAGATTCCAGAAGGTTGCCAAAAATGGATTTTTTTTTTAAAAAATAGGTTGCCCACAAATGAGAGAGGAGGAGGAGCACCTGAAAGAAGCCAAACTTGTTGGAGACTAACCTGCCCTTTTTTACTTTCCAAAACTTTCAGGGACAAGAAATCAGACATGAGTGAAGGAAACATATCAGAAAAAGAGAAAGGCATGGGAATGGGTTACACCAAAGGTGCCAAATTTTCCTCAGAATAAAAATTGGAAGCAGGTGCAAATGATATTTTGATCAGCATGACCAAGCTGGTCAAGCACATGAAAGCAATCTGGTGCTTCAAAAGTTCATGGAAAATGGAATTTAAAATCTCATTTTCCATGAACTTTTGGAAGTACCTTCATATATGTAGAAATGTAGCAGCTGTGACTAGCCACCATTGATGACATTCAGCAAATACATTCTAGCTTGTGCTCATAATTATTCTACATAAAAATAACCTTAGGTCAGTAACCCACTGAGGTAGTCTCTTAAATGATAATGCTTAGAAGGCCACACATACTTGTTTCCACACATACTTGTTTTCTGTTTCAATGCAGTTTGCCTAGGAGCTATATGTATGCTGCATCTCTGTTATCATTAACATTTTTTTATTCAGAAATGATGTTAAGTCCTGTGGATGTTTAATTAGACTTACAGTCCTCAGTTGAGCATTGGTTATTGTTGTGATTAATGCCTCATGACTTATTCTACCTACTGGTCGCATGGACAGGGAGGTAGATCAGACATTTGCCATGGGAAAATGGGCTTTTTAAAAATTCACACTGATCTTACCTGTTACAATATTTGGCTCATCAGTGTTTTTAGCTGTAACTGGTGAGATAACTTTCCCTTTTACACATAAGGATGGAACTGAATGTAAAGTACGGGTTGAGAAATCAGAAATCAGGGCAGGCATGTAGTGCACTTGGGGGCCCGTAGCCCTAGGCAGAATCCCTGACGAATTCCTGTTTGGGCACACCCTAGAGGACAGGAGGTGATGGCTCAGGTTGTTGCACCCCATGTGAGAGACCTGGTTTGAGTTCCTGCCCCTAACTGGTTCAGCCAGGCATTTGGGGAGTGAACAGTAGATGGGAGATAATCTCTCTGCCCTCCAAATAAATAAATTTTTTTTGAAGAAAAGAAACCAGAAACCTTCCCTCTCTATGTTCATCTTGGTAGGTTCCTGAAAGATAAGGTCAGTGACTCTCAGCCTTGGCTGCACATCACACTCTAATTTGTAGCTTTTATAAATTCCAATACTCAGAACAATGGCCTACCCTAGTCAAACTAGAAACTCTTAGACTGCATGGGAATAGCAGCATGTCTAGCTTGCTCTTAGGTGTGTCATTGTAATGCCGATTTTGCCTCAAAGCTAAAGAATCTGTTTTTGGCTTGTGGCTGAAAAAGTCATCTCTGGTTTTTTCTCTTTTTTAATGCACCATCTCCTCATTTATTTCATGCTGTTATCTTTGAATACTACTTAACTTTTTCTCACCTCAAAGGTAGAAGATTTGCATCCCCAGAATCTGTGCATTCAGGAGGAATTCTGGCTTCTGTTCTCTTAAGGATTTTATTTAGCCAAACCTTCTTGAATGCTTCAGAATGATCAGGGTGGAAATAAAATTTAAGAAATGAAAAGGGGTTCCTAAAAATAGAATACAGTTCATGCATTTCAATTAAGCATGCCTTCATATTTTCCAAGCATTTTTGAACTCTGAAGCATTTTTAATAAGCTCACTTATGAGTCTTATTGAAAGTAAATAAATTACACTTGTTTTCATTAAGGGACGAGATCTTTTTCCATCTTTGCTGGTATTGTTGAAGGAGATGAAAAGGAGTCCAAATCTTGGCCAGGGAATGCCTTATTAGTGACATATTGGCCACAGATGTGCTGGTAGAGCTACGTTTTCTTCCTGTAATTAGTATTTTAAGTGCCCACAAATTACATGTGAATGGCTAACTAACTTGAAAATAGCACAGTATTTGCGAAATCTTCCTTTTTAAGGTATTGTAAGTTTTTTTTCTAAATGGAAAAGTGACACATCTGTTTGCTAGTTATCCTTTTTAAATAAGGAGTAGTCTTAGACAACACCAACCTTTACTTATCATCACCAACTCCAGATGTTTAAAGTGAAGTGAAGATACCTGGAGATGATTCCTCTTTGGAGGACAACTGCACGGGCAGAAGGAAATGCTCTCCAGTGACTTGGGCACAGCAGCTGTGAGGAGTTTGGCCTTTTTTTTTTTTTAGTAGCAGAAAAATCCTAAATGAATTTTAAGGAGAGTATTGACAAGTCACCTATGGAAAAAGGGTTAGGATCCTCATGGGGGGAAGTGGTGCTGGCACCAGGTTGCCCATTAAGGTAATAGGTAAATGTAGTTCCACCTATAAGACTATGGCTGTACTGATGTAATGGCAGGAGAAGGTGTGTTGTAAAGAAAACAGGGATCAAAAAACTAATTGGGTGGGCATAAAATTATAATGACAAGCTAAATATTCATTGTAAGAGTTCTACAATGTAAGAGTAGTTGCAATTGTAACTTTCTACTGCTGATGAGAAAACTCAACAAGGGTGCCACTTCTGGAGGGACAACAGACGCCTTGACTTTTCACCCAGTTTAAGTTGAAAAGTGACGTGGTTTGGAGTGTTGTGTGAGTTGAGAGTGACACGCAATGGGATCAAAGAGTTAGTGTGATATGTCTGCAAGAAATACTCAAGAATGATATGGCCTGGTTTCCTGATAGTTAAAGTTATTATCTATTTGTATTTTTAATTCTGCAAGAATGTGCATCTTAGCAAGATTAAATGACCTGAGGATTACTTTGACAGGATCGTCTAATATGTTTCTCAGTCACAAAGCTATTTGATAATATTGTCAGGAGGACTGTCAGTAGTTGATGATAATCCAGTGCTCTCTGGTATCTTGTGTGTTACTCAGTTTTATAAATACAAGAAATCATATTATATAGCTCAATAAAACAAACACTTTTAAGTTCTCTTCATTCTCAAGGATACCTTGTCTTCTTGCTTCCCATATCCCTAGGAAAGTGACAGTCTTGGAGGACCCAGATCAGAACATTCACCTGAAAAACCTGTCTCTTCATCAGGCCACCACAGAGGAGGAGGCCCTGAATCTGCTGTTCTTGGGGGACACCAACAGAATGATTGCAGAGGTAATAAGCTTTTCCTACCAGCTGCTTGAACAATACTATTTTATATTGTATCTTATTTAAGAAGATGAGAATTTTAAGATGCAGCAATGATCTTGAAAATGATCTCATGCATGATTCATGTTGCAGATGTAGAAAGTCTAGGTCCACACTGAGGATACTCTAACCAGTGCACCCAGCTAGTGAAGGAACAGGATGGGGACTGGAGCCTCCAGATTCTCAACCACCGCTTTAGCTACTTTATTATGTTACCTTTTTGTTTTCACTTTTTTTTTCAGTGTTATATGAATTGGCTTACAATTGCTCAATGACAAACATTAAAATTAAAAATTTGCAGTTTATTCCTAACATCACATTATCCACATATTAGCACATGCCTACATACAAATATACTTTTATTTACTTAGTGATTGTGTATTTATAAAGCATCTAGAAGAACACATGGAACATAAGAAGTGTTCTACTATGTTCTTGTTTGTCATAATGATCAAAGATTAAGGAATAAAGACAGATTAAGAATTAGCTCATAGGGGCTGGCACAATGGCTCAATGTGTAAATCCTCGCCTTGAAAACACTAGGATTTCATATGGGTGTTGGTTCATTTCCTGGCTGCTCCACTTTCCATCTAGCTCCTTGCTTGTGGCCTGGGAAAGTAGTTGAGGATGGCCCAAAGCCTTGGGACCCTGCACACACGTGGGAATCCAGAAGAAGCTCCTGGCTCCTTGCTTCAGATTGGCTCAGTTCCTGCCAGTGCACTCACTTGGGGAGTAAACCAGGAGAGAGGAGGTCTTTCTCTCTGTTTCTCCTTTCTGTGAATTTGCCTTTCCAATAAAAAAATCTTTAAGAATTAGTTCATAATGATGAAAGACAACATGTCCTACTAAATGGTATTCATTCATACGGAATTTAATAAACAACAAACCGAGACAGGTACAGAATTTAGTAGGATCCTGCTCACTATGGATCTAAGAGAGAGAGAGGGAGAGAAAGAGAGAACAGTAGGTTCATGAATGCTATCGGAAAGCACATGGAGGAAGTTGTCTTTGCCTCAGCAATAGTTGTCTAACCCCTGCGGGGGTAATTCATTCCTGGAGAAGTAGATCTTGTCCTTGCTGATCCCATTCCCTTTCCAAAATTTACTTTAAATGTAGAGTTAGAGAGAGAGACAGAGAGAGAGAGCTCTTCCATCTGCTGCTTCAGTCCCCAAATGGTTTCAATAGTCAGGGCTGGGCCAGACTGAAACAGGGGCTTCATCCAGGTCTCCTACCTGTGCTGGGGCCCAAGCACTTGGGCCATCAACTGCTACTTTCCCGGGCACATTAACAGGGAACTGGATCAGAAGTAGAGCATGCAGGGCTTGAACTGGTGCCCATGTGGGATGCCAGCATTGCACGCAGAGGTTTAACCCTCTCTGCCCATTCCGACATCTTGAAAGAGTTAAGAAAATACGGTGATCCCATTTCATCTGGATCACCACCAGAGGTGAAAAGCTGGGCCACTTTCGTTATGTGTTAGCATCAGCTGATGGCATACTTTCAGACAGTTGTTTCATAATGTTTTCAGTAACTCCTTTTGTGATGCTTACCAGTCACGTTTGGCCATTTTACAAACTTGTGGAGATCTTTCAAATGTCTAATAATAGTATCACAAATAGCTGAAACCTAAAGAGGTCCAATCCTGACAGCACTGGTTGTGTTTAGTTCTTGCCTAGTTTGCTCATTTTACCTGAGTGAAGTCTTTTTTTTCCCTGAACTTCCTTTGGTTTTTTTCTGTAGTAATCATAGCTGCTTTGTGATAATGAGACTCTCCTCACCAGACAAGGCCTTGGGAAGACTCCGTAAGGTCGCTGCGTCTCATTTTACAGATGGAAACTGGGGCTCCAGGAGTTAGACTGCTTGCCCCAGGTCACGCAGCTATTGGTGACAGGTCCAGCCTGACTTAGAAAGAAATGTCATTTCTTTACAGCACGTTTGACAACTGCAGTTATCAAATTGACATAGATCCAGATTTTCAAGCAAGTCTACATTTCTGAGTTATTTAAAAAGCATACCAAGTATCTAACCTTAGAGTTTATCTTTTCGACTCAATGGCAGCAAATGCCAAAAAATATAAATGAAGAATCACTGTCAACCCCTGGAAATTCTTTATTATTCACAGTCTGTAGAAAAGCATGTTTTGGATTACAACCTAGCTGTCAGAATGTAATTTGTCAGCATAGAATGAGCTTACCAGGATAAAAAAGAACACACCAATCATTTTTTTAAGAAAACGAGGTTCCCAATTTCCCATTTACACAGAGAAATCCAGAAGTCGCCATGGTAACTGGAAAAACATTTGCAAAACAAAGTCTGAATATGTGGGACACAAAGTGGAGTGCTCTTGCCTTTGGTGTTCTTTAAGCATAGCCAACATTTTAAGGAAAAGTTATTAAGAGGCACTTCATCCTCTTCTTATTTATTCAGAACTCTTAAATAATTTCTGTAATCCTACCAATGTTTTGAATAAAACCCGATTACGTCCTTAGGGTAAATTTTTTTTTGGAAGTTGAATCACTGGGCCAAAGAGAGAAGATATTGTAAAAACTGAACTGTAAATGACCTATCATCAAAACCCACCAGAATGGAGAAGAACTGAATATCTTTTTGTCCTTTAGTTGAAGTACTTCTATCAAATGATAAAACCTAACTGAACAAGACATTTTTGTATTTGCTTATCAGAGAATGTACAGTCCCGTCCCTGGAATTCTCTATCCCCTAACTTGAAGGTTCAGACCTCCCCTACCTGTTTTCAAGTATAATTAGAGGAATCCCATGTTATTATACTCTGTTTTGGAGGTCCCATTTCTGGTCAGTGGACGCACAATTTCCATAATGGAGCCAAAGTAAAATGCATTTTAGGATTTTAAATTTGCTGAGGCTAATGCTGGGCATAGTTGAGGTTTACTCTTAAGAGGACTGGTTGAACAAATCCATATCCTGTACCCTTGTCATCATCACAAAAATCCAAAGTCCTACCAGTATGTTAGGTTAAAATAAAAAACAAAGCCGACTTGCTTTAGTGTACATTTCTTATTTTGTTCACGGCTTCTATTTGTTTATTCTGTTGGATTGTGAGGTAGGATTGATTGACTTGTTGGCTCTGTGAGGGCTGTAGTTTTTTTGTTATATATCTAACTGAGCCTAGAAGTAGAACCAGATGTATAGTCACCACTCAGGAAATAATTATTGAATTAATGAACACTAGAAATAATGCTTTTATTTTTGTTACGTATTTAGCAAATATTTTCTCTTCTTATATACTTTCTTTTGTTTTTTTAATATAAGTCAAGTTTTTTATCTTATGAAATTCTGTTTGAGGTTATTTGCTTAGAATTACAAAGGATCACTGATGAATAATTCTGGTGATTTGAAAGTGATTTGTTGTTTTGTATTGAAATTTGGTGCTCGGTGGCATCTACCCCATTGTTCCCATATTGGTCTGGGGCAGGGAAAGGACTGGTCATCATTAGGTTAGAATAGGTTTGTTGATTTTAAAATTATAAATTGACAAATTAGAGTTGTGTATATTTATGGGGTAAAAAATGATGTTATAGTTTATGACGAGAATGCTGAATACTTAGTTCATGCTAATTAACATCTTCACCATTTAAAATACTTAGCAATTTTTTGTTGTTGTTGTTGAGAAATGGATCTTTTAAGAAGTTTATGGCGCATAGAGATTTTACCAGAATTTTGAAAAAGGCTATGCCAAATTATTAAGTCAGATTTAATTTTTAACCCTCTCTGTAGAAATACTCTGCACTGGTAAATATGTTGTTTAAATGTTCAAGTCAAAGAGTCCTAAGGCTGCTCACAGTCAAAAGTTAGGCCAACATCTATGGTATGAGGCCCCCACTAAATATATGTGGGAAGGTTCTATTCTGTAATACCTTAAAATGTAGACTGCTTAGTAGACAGTTAAGGTAAAATTAAGTCATCAGGGTAGACCCTAATCCAAAAGATTAGAATACTTACAACTAGGGGGAGGGAACTTGGAGAAAAGCAGGGAGGATATGTAGGGAAGATGCTGTGTGAACATGAAAACACTCAGTTTCATGTACTGGAATAGTTCCTTGGCCCCCAAACCATCCAGAGCCCTCGGAAGGAAGCAGCTCTGCCAACTCTTGCCTTTTCGGCTTATTGCCTTCAGAACTGTAAGACAATACACTTCTGTAGTTGAATCTGCCCAACTTATAGTACTGTGCTATAGCAGCCCAAGCAAACTGATAGCCAAGTGATCTCATAAGTAACTTCTCATGCAGTGGCATCTGGCAGAGCTCTTGACCTTGGTGGATTCAGGAGCAATAACATGCTATTTCTAGTATTCAGTGTTGCCTGTGAAAGAGCTTGGAAGGGGACCTTTGATGAGCAGAGTGCTCTGTACTGATGTTGGGAAAGCCTGCTGCTGGGTGGTATGCTTTTTTTCCATCTGGTTTCCTCCCTAAAGTGAACCAGCAGCTAACTTCCTCCAGTACATGTTGGTCTTTTCTGGAGTTTTCACCATTACCCCACTTCATGGCCTGTTAGCACTGAGGAGCTGGGGCTTTGGAGAGCTCCTTTATGACTCCCGACTCCACCTCTTGCCAAGTTTGGACAAGTCACTTAGCCAGTCTCTACTGCATTTTCTGACCTGCAAAATAGGTATAGGATATTTGCCTTTCAAGGGAAAAATACGAATGAAATGATCTTTGACAAGATACTAGAGATCTCAGCTGGCAGCAATTTCAACTCTGAACTTTTTGTCTTGTTCATTTCTGTTATCTCATTACCTGGCAACCAGTAGGTGATTGGTCATTAATTAATTGTTTTGTTGAACTGATAGGACAAGGAGACCCAGTAATTTCGGGCAATATGATGTGTAGTCTCGGGCCTCAAACTGAAACGAATTTTATAGTATACTGTGCCTATTGGGGAGTACAGAGAGTCACACACTTCAACTCTTTTTTTTTTTTTTTTTTTTAATTTTTTTTTAAAAGATTTATTTATTTTATTACAAAGTCAGATATACAGAGAGGAGGAGAGACAGAGAGGAAGATCTTCCCTCTGATGATTCACTCCCCAAGTGAGCCGCAACGGCCGGTGCGTGCCAATCCGAAGCCGGGAACCAGGAGCCTCTTCCAGGTCTCCCACGCAGGTGCAGGGTCCCAATGCATTGGGCCGTCCTCAACTGCTTTCCCAGGCCACAAGCAGGGAGCTGGCTGGGAAGTGCAGCTGCCGGGATTAGAACCGGCGCCCATATGGGATCCCGGGGCTTCAAGACGAGGACCTAAGCCGCTAGGCCACGCCGCCGGGCCCCACACACTTCAACTCTTAAAAAAAAAAAATCAAACTGACAATAGTCCACACCTTTTGGAAGAGGTAACTTTTCAAATAGTCAACCTACCAATAAACTTTATGGAAGCTAAAAATCGTTTTCCCAAGAGCTATTAAGCAGTCTTTATATCTAATTCTTTGCTAAAAATAAAGAACATACTAGATTAGTCTAGGTTATACTGTTATACTCTGTAAGCTCTCAGGCTTTGCACATTCACAAACTTTTGGAGTGAGTTGTCTGACCTTGTAGAAGTTTGAGTGGCATTTGTGGGTTTATGCTGGAATTACAGAAATGGCTGTCTGGGGACACATTGTCTACTAACATGAGGATAGCACAGGAAGCAAAGAGCAGCTTCACTGTGTTAACACTGATCTAAGCGCTGATCCCTTGGTGTGGTGTGAGTGGAAAGGAGGGGCGTTTCAGTGTGTTCTAAAACTATGCTGCACTGGGCAATTAGAAGAATGCTGACTGCGACAATCATAGTTTTTTTATTTGGAAGATATGTTTGTTGTATATAATTAGCAAACTTATCTCAGAATTTGTATGCCTGGGAAAAGAAAAATACACAGCAGTTACAAAACATAGTGACTCTGGGCTTTCTAGGATAAGGATAGAATTCATCTATTATAAGGTCCCAGTAGATGCTAGAAGCCTTGGCAAAGACGAGTCAACACTTCTGTCCTCTTAAGCAATAGGTGTGTCTAAAAGGTAAAGGAGGAAATAAACTAAAATTTCTAGCACTTTCTACATGCTGGGCATTTCTTTCCATTTCTCACATTTTATTTTTGAGCCATGTGAGAAATATCCAGTGTATTTGAAATAGTACTTCTGTGTTACAACACAGTTTTCATTCTGTTCCATTCTAACCCAGTTTAGTGGTTTTACATGAATCGTGAGTTTTGCATTCTGAAACAGTGATTAAAGTGGTCTGGGGATAGCCATTATTACATATCTGTGATGTACCTACTCTGTACACATGGTTGGGACAGCACAGTCTTTTGGGCTGTGAATATTTAGTCACAGAATTCCTTCCAATCTTTAAAAATCTCATCTGTGGCTAAATGTTGCAGGAGAAAGTCATTTCTATTCCCTGATATTGAAATCCACCAACTACTGCAACAGAAAAATGAAAAATAGAAGGGGAGGAAAAGCCATCTTTTCGGTGAAACAAGGAAATAGCCATAACCTCAAGCTATAAGGACATCTGCCAAATACTGTGAAATCTGAATTATGATGAAGGAGGGTGCTGAGAGCCAGCGCATATGTCCTCTAACCTCAGGCAGGATCGAGTTTCCCTTAAAGAAAGGGTCACCGTTCTCATACGCAAATCCAATGATCTTTTGGTTAGGGTGATGAGATCTAAAAGCATAGGCAAGTGCAGAAGAAGAATCTGGGACTATTTTATGGATATTCATGCTATATTTTAGAGAGTGGATCTAAAGAAGAACCCTTAAACATAGGCCTTTTTTATTGTCAGTGGTTTAGGCTATGCCAAGAAAGATGTCCTTTAGTGAGTAGGGCTCAGGGACTTGGTAATTGAAGACATTCATGCAAAATCTTGAGAAAAGCTTATGCTCTTAAAGTGAAGCACATAACAAATGTAATATGAAACTATTCCCCTCACCTGTGCCCTAGACTACTCTTTAAGAAGAGGTGAATTTGTTCAAAGATTACATTATCAAAAAGCAAATAGACCAAGGTCTATCCTTACATATAGCCTCGATGCCAAGGCTAAGAAGCATGTACTTGAAGGGTTGACCACAGCAGGGAGCAGAGGACATATTCTTTATAATCTTAAGTATGTTACCTAAATGCAATCTTTGCTTTAAAACATTGGCTCAAGACTGCAGGTTTTGTTTTGTTTTGTTTTGTTTTAAATCATTACGAGAGAAGAAAAGCAAACGTGAAGAAAACAGACAACAGAAATAAAAGAGAAAAAGCCATTAAAAGAGATGAACATACCATTAGAAGTGAAAAAGAAGGAGGAACAAGAAAAGAGAGAAATTGGAGGTCGAAGTGAGGACGAGAGAGAGGAGGAAGAAATGTGGCTGAAAAATAACCAAGAATGTAAACATCATGAGAGAAGCTGACACTTAGAAGAGAGATCAACTTAGGCATACTTAGGAGACTGACACAAGAATAAAGTTAAAAAAAAAAAAAAAAAGACAATGGGGAAAATTCAATTAGAGAGAAAGAGGAAAGTTTCCTAAAAGTTGGAATTACCTGAATCTGCAGATGAAAAAGGACATGCCAGGTCAAAGGAAAAAGCTGAAAGAACTCAACTCTGAGACTAATGCCATCTGCCACTAAATTCCAAAACTAAATAAAGAGCCCTAGGGCAACAGTCAGAAAATATAACTATGAATGAAAATAAAATAGATTGTTCTCAGACTTTTCCATAGCACCACTCGGTGCCAGAAAATACTGCAAGTTCTAGAATAAGCTCTAAAGTTCTAAAGCAAGGATGATGCATGTCTTAATAATTGTCTACTCAGCCAAATGGTCAGTATGTCTTCAGAAAACAATAGCAAGAGGTCAATATTTTTAAAACATGTATAAATTCAAGAGGTAAGCACATAGCTACTGTGTAAAACTTGTTTGATAATGAAGCTTAACCAAGAGGTAATCAGAGAACTCGGGGAGAAACGTTGATCAAAGCACAATGGGAATCATTAAATTTCTTCAAATGTATGCCTAGAAGTCATCAGTGTCCAATAGGTTCTCTGTAAGAAATTTCATTTAGGAAAGGGGGAAGATGTATATGAAAACTCATTTCCTTATATATCATAATAAGAAACAAATAGGTATAATTTATATAGCATACACATTCATATTTTAATAATTATGTCAGGGACAGCACCATGGCTCAACAGGTTACTCCAGCTGCTCTACTTGCCATCCAGCTCTGCTTATGGCCTAGGAAAGCAATGGAGGATAGCCCAGATCCTTGAAACCCTATACCCACATAGGAGACCTAGAAGAGGTTTCTGGCTCCTGGCTTTGGATTGGCTCAGCTTTGGTTGTCATGACTTTTTGAGGAATGAAAAGTAGACAAAAGGTCTTTTTCTCTGTCTCTCTTTCTCTCTATAAATCTGCCTTTCTAATGAAAATAAATAAATCCTTAAAAAATTAAATACTTACGTCAACTACATAATCTAGAAAGCAAAATCCCTTAAGTGCTTTCTGTGTTTTTCTTATTTTTCATTGTTTTACTTTTTTTGTTTGCTTGTTTGTTTATTTGAAAGAGCCTTTGTGCCGTTTGGGGAATGAACTCCTGTCTTCATTTCCTCCCTCTTCTTTCCTTTGCACTCTGTTATTTGGGAGGGACCCAAGTACCTGAGCTATCACTTGCTGCCTCCTAAAGTGTCCATTAGTATGAAACTGAATCAGAATATCCCCCTTTACCTCAGATACATGAAGGAAACAATATGGAACTAATAGTCTTACCCACTTCCCTATAGCCCTTGAACCTTTTCACTGTAATTAACTAAGTAATGATTGTCAAAGATAAAATAACGATTAAAAAAAAAAAGAAACTGAATCAGAAGTGGAATTGGAACTCACAGCCAGGCACTCTGATATGGGTTGTAGGCATATGTGGGATATGGAATATATAACCACTATACACAACCATATACCAAATGCTAGGGAAAGGGGGCATCAATGTGTTTCTTCCTAACCCCATCTTCCTAGCTGGATGCCAGCTTATAAATGTCTTGGAAAATGCTGTCTTTAAGACTTAGCATCCGTGTGATATAGGGGATAGGGTGGGGGCAAGAAATAAATGGGAAGGTATAGAGATCTAGGATTACCCTGATTAAGACTATTTCTGAGATCATAACTTGGATACATTGTGGTGTCTCAAGTTGCAAATCAAAAATACACTCTTCTCAGTAGCCTAGTGGTTAAAGTCCTCACCTTACATGTGCCAGGATCCCGTATGGGTGCTGGTTTGTGTCCCAGCTGCCCCATTTCCCTTCCAGCTCCCTGCTTGTGGCCTGGAAAAGCAGTAGAGGACAGCCCAAAGCCTTGGGACCCTGCACCCACGTGGGAGAACCAGAAGAAGCTCCTGTCTCCTGGCTTCAGATTGGCTCAGCTTTGGCCATTGTGACTACTTGAGGAGCAAATGAGCAGATGGAAGATCTTTCTCTCTGTTTCTCCTTCTCTTGTAACTCTGCATTTCCAATAAAAATAAATAAATATTTTTTTTAAAAAATTCTCTCTGGAAGAAACTGGTACAAAGTTAATTTTGGCTGTTAGGGTGCTTTTTAGCCCACGGAAATATCAAAAAATAATGTGCTTATATTTTGGGTAATGCTGTTTTAAGTCTTGTCAGTTCCAATAGCATAAGATCTTCATGGCCACATAGAGAACTGTAGCATCTTAAAAAAAAATATGGAGAAATGTCATTGAACTGTGCAGTGGCGCAAAATAACACAGTTGGCGTCCAACATCGGTTCTTTCCAGAGTCCTTCCCTCAGTAGCCCCACTGTGATGGACTTTGTCTCCAAATTCATGTTTGCTTCTGGTCTGGAAGTTCAAACTCAAGCACCGGGAGATATCACAATCCAGTTTAATGGGATGCATTTCTTTCATGGGAACAAAATTTTAAAAATATCTATCCAGATTCGGCTTGGTGTATTATCACTATCAGTATTCTTGTTGTCAATGCACAAGAGAGTAAAGAAGTAAACTCATTTTAAAAGATGAAAAATGAATGTGCTAGACCACTGTGCTGAGTTTCGTTCTACCACGGGGGATTGAATGTAAACTTCTTGCACTCAAGAAAGAAAAATGAAGGCAGGAAGGAGGTGGTCACATAGATGTTGTTTAGTTTCCCTTGTTCGGAGAGCAGACCTTCAACTGGTGAGGATATGACATTTGTCCAGGATGACAATAGAATGGAATTCCAACTGGAGGTTAGTACAGTGCCTTCTCCATTTGCCACATGTGTTGCCACTTTTCCGACTTAGATTTGGGTATACAAATGTGTTGGGATTTGATTTTTTTAAAAAGATTTATTCATTTTTATTGGAAAGGCAGATATACAGAGAGGAGGAGAGACAGAGAGGAAGATCTTCCATCTGATGATTCACTCCCCAAGTGAACCCCAACGGCTGGTGCTGCACCGATCCGATGCCGGGAACCATGAACCTCTTCTGGGTCTCCCACGCAGGTACAGGGTCCCAAAGCTTTGGACCGTCCTGGACTGCTTTCCCAGGCCACAAGCAGGGAGCTGGATGGGAAGTGGAGCTGCCGGGATTAGAGCCAGCGCCCATATGGGATCCCAGAGCATTCAAGGTGAGGACTTTAGCCGCTAGGCCATGCCGCTGGGCCTGGGATTTAATTTTTTTCTTTAAGATTTATTTATTTTTATTGGAAAAGCAGATATACAGAGAGAAGGAGAAACAGAGAGGAAGATCTTCCTTCCGATAGTTCACTCCCCAAGTGAGTACAACGGCTGGAGCTGAGCCAATCCGAAGCCAGGAGCCAGGAGCTCTTTCTGGTCTCCCATGCAGGTGCAGGGTGCCAAGAATTTTAGCCCTCCTCAACTGCTGTCCCAGGCCACAAGCAGGGAGCTGGATGGGAAGCAGGGCTGCCGGGATTAGAATCGGCTACCATATGGGATCCCAGGGCACGCAAGGCGAGAGGATCTTAACCACTGCACCACCATGCTGGGCCCAGGATTTGATTTTTGAAATCCTGGAGAAATGATGTACAGGGAAGCTATTTTCTGGATCTTGACATTCAACAACATCATCATTGACTCTGACATTCTGTTTTTCAAAAAGCATATTACGTCAGCCAATCAGTCTTTGAGGATGTGAAAATTGAAAGCCATCGAATGACTTACAAACTAGTTCAGAGGAATATATGATAAAAGTGGGTTTATTAAACTGTCCTTATTAGAAATGTGAATTATCATGGCCAGAACTTTCTCATTAAATGTTCCAGATTGCCCCTAAAGTTTATTTTTTAAAGTTTTAATTGAAATCAGCGTGCCTAATCTATTTCTTTTCTCCACAAAACCACTTTGACAATATGCTGGATAAGAAAAAGACCTAGGGTCCTGTCACTGGAGAAAATTGTCTTGGTACCTTTTATAAAAGGCAAGTAACTGATGAAAAGAAAAAGCTGAAAGGAAAGAGAAGTTCAGGACCCTTACTTCTGATAGAGGGCTCTCCAGGCGGATACGCAATTGCTCAATAGTGTGATCTGAAGCAACCCTGGGTTGTCTAAAAGGTTGTGGGCTATACCTCTGCCTTTGGTCAGACTTCATTCTGCAGGCTGAGGTGGAGTACTTCAGAGTCACCGTGGGCCTCTTCATCCAATCTGTTTACTATGGGAGGCTCCAGATTAAGAAATCACTTAATCAATGGGGATAAATAGTTAATCCGTAGTAGTTTAGGGTGAAATTTAACCCACAAGGCTGGTATGGCAGCTTAGAAAACATTTTGGAAACCCTCTGGAACAAAGAAGCAGAGGGAACAGATCAATTAGGCGGTCAGTTAGAAGGGCCATCAACCAAGGGGGCATTGACATGGCGAACCAGAGTGTGTTCTGTGGTTTTGCTGCTGTTGTGCTCAGGTCATTTGTTTTACAGAGTCTGAGGAACGCACACTGCCATGTTCTGTTCAACCTAAAAAAAGTTTTCCATCGCCTGTTCTAAAGTACTAGAAATTTTCGTTAAGATATTTCACTCCCAAAATAGCACAGTAACCAGGAAAAAATGATTTTGGTATATGGAAATAGAATAACTTTTATGACAAGAAATAAGTGAGCACTCAAAGAATCCTAGAAAAACACTAGTGAAATATGAAAGGTTATTTGAGTCATTGAAGGCTATATTAGCTATCTGCAATCATTTTTGGAAGGTATTGGAAACACATGAGTTTAAAAGAAAAAATCAACATTATAAAAAATAGTATATTGTTGGAAACACAAAAAGAATATATTTCATGTATAGAATCTTTCCTCCCAAACGTTAAAAATGTCCATATACACACATGAACACAGAAAATATTCATCCTTCTTCTCATCTTTCAACCCAGGAGTATCTTCTGCTCTGTTGAAAATTAGGTTTGTTCAATGAAATAATTGTTTACTGGATGAAGTAACTTCTGAGAGCAGGTAGCTGAGTCAGGGCCAGTAAGAGAGTTCAAGGGAGAAGGGGCTTTCGCACCATGCCCTAGTCTTCAAGGTAGGCATTGGGTTTTCTTTGAGCTTAATTCTATATCATGTAAAAGTGCTCTACAAAAGCAGTTTCAAACACGGTTCCCACAATCATGCTGCAGGTTTAAGCCCTTCTGCTCAGGACATTTTGAAGCCACTGTTGTGTGTCAGGGTAATTTCTGAGTCATCTTTCACAGACACACCATACTCTGTTTACAAAACACAAAATCAACTGGCCATCAAACACTCATCGGCAGCAGGCAGGATCACACCAGACGCTTCCCTACCCACTGAAGCAAATGATTCATTGCAATGTCATGATTTTGCCAATGATAAACACTTGAGAGTTCGTTTGGATCAGCCTGTCCTCTGGATTCTTCCAGGATTTGGATATCAGTGATAGACTACGATTTGCAGGAATGGTAAATGTCCTTTCTGAATTCAATAGCTCAAGACAGCTGGGAGTGGTCCAAGGGAGTTCATGACAATAGGTGAATTTTGAGTATGTTCATCGGGGGAGGAGAGGAGGGGTCCATTTTCGTGACAGACAAGAGCACATTCTAGGCAAGAGCAAAGGTAATTGAAGATGTAGAAGGTAGTGGTTTGGAGCTCTGCAATCGGGCACAAAAAGGAAAACCCAAAGCAGGTACAAACTTAAGTCTTCCCAGCTGTTTCAAATAGTTCTGATTTTTAGACTCAAGTGAACTTTACACCACGGACTTACAAGGCTTGCTGATGGACTCTTGGAATGATTTGGAGAGCTGTTTTTAGAAATTACAAAATGAACGTAGAGATGCCAGAAAGTGAGAAATGAGAAAAAGTCAACAATTTAAAAAAGAGAGAGAGAAACAAAGCCAATTTTAGAACTTCTATGTTCTGCTAGGGTTTCCATGATGATCAACACACAGTTGCTGCTCTCATGGTACTCGAAGTCTAGGTAGAAGCCTTCATAAAGGAAGTGACCTTTTCAAATGGATGGGCCTTCAGTGAAAAGGAAACTTGCACTATACTGGAGATAAGATGGAGGAAGAAAGATTTTCTAAGAAGCAAACCAAATTCAGAAAATGGAAAGAATGTTTTTGATACCAAACCTTGGGGAAAAAAAGAAGAGAAAAGAGGAGAGCAGAGGAGCCAGCATTGTGGCATAGCATGTAGAGCAACTGCCTGAAATGCCAGCATCTCTAATGGGTTCAAGTCCCAGCTGCTCCACTTCCAATCTAGTTCCCTACTAGTGGCCTGGTGAAAGCAATGGAAAATGCCCCAAGTACCTGGGCCCCTGACAAGAGCTCCTGCCTTTTGGCTTTGGCCTGTTTCAACTCTAGCTATTGCAGCTATCTGTGGAGTGAACCAGCAGACAGAAAATAAATGTCTCTCTCTTCCCTCATCTCTAGCACTCTGATTTTCAAATAAATAAATCTTATTAGAAAAACAAAGTGATAAAGGATTATTATTAAATAATGGAGCCTGGCACAGTGGCCTAGCAGCTGAAGTCCTCACTTTGTACGCACCTGGATCCCAAATGGGTGCTGATTCATGTCCTGCGGCCCTGCTTCCCATCCAGCTCTCTGCTTGTGGCCTGAGAATGCAGTCAAGGACGGCCCAAAACTTTGGGACCCTGTACCCACGTGGGAGATCTGGAAGAGGCTCCTGACTCCTGGCTTCGGATTGGCTCAGCTCTGGCTATTGCAGTTACTTGGGGAGTGAATCAGTGGACAGAAGATCTTCCTCTCTGTCTCTCCTCCTCTCCGTATATATCTGAATTTCTAATAAAAATAAACAAATCTTTTTTTAAAAAAAGTGGCTGGTAGCCACTAAAAAAGAGTCAACGTTGATTCATCTTGAATTACTTTTACTCATTTTTCTGATAGTATTACAAAAATTGACACATAGAAATGAATTTAATTTAGATAATAAAGTCTCAAAAATAGCTTTGTGGATGTAAAGAGAAATTGAAGGAATCTGAAAGACTGAAGCCAATTGAAAAATAGTCACAAGTATTATCCAGTGGGACCAAGAGCAGAGGTGGTCTCCCTGGAATGTTGCTGTTCTGCCAAACTCTACAGGAGACTTCCATTTGTAGATATCACGATGCTGAAAAACCAAACAAATATCCCAAAGATAGTAATGTTGAGATAATAACAAGTCAAATGCAGTAACTCAGGTGAGAGGTGATGTGGAGTAGAGGTACCAGAGTAGATGTAAGTCCAACAAGTGGAGTATGAAGTTGATTTCCATCCATGGGGAGGGAATGTGATGTGGTTGTTTTCGAAAACGTGTTTAAGATACTGACAAGGTATTTGGGGGTAAGTTATCAGTTCAGTTGCTGGATAGTCTACTCTGATGTACTGAGAAACTGAACAGGAAGTAAGGCCATGAGAGGCTTCTGAGCAGAGTGAAAGTCAACACCATTAATCTGTTCATTTACAATTCACAGACCACTCAGTTGGAATGTAACAAAATTGTGGTGGGCCTAGAGTGAAGGCTCAATGACTAAATCTTCACCCTGCAAGTTCCAGGATCCCATAGGATTATGCCAATTCATGTCTTGGCTGCTGTACTTCCAATCCAGCTCGCTGCTTATGGCCTGAGAAAGCAGTCAAGGATGGCCCAAAGCCTTGGGACTCTGCACCTGTGTGGGAGACCCAAAAGAAGTTTCTGACTTCTAACTTCATAACTAAGCTTAGCCACTGTGGTCATTTGGGGAGTGAACCAGTAGATGCAGAATCTTTCTATCCTCTCAGTAAATTTGGTCTGCCTTTCCAATAAAATAAATAAATAAATAAAACAAAACAACTGCAGCAAAGCAAGTGTTACAGTTGCATGTCAGAGGATTTGTTTAAGCTTTCGATGCTAGCAAGTGATAGAAGTAGATTTGATACCAGAGCATCTGATACAAAAATTTGAAGACATTTTTAAGTGTGCTGGCTTTTGTTGTTGTTGTTGTTGTTGTTATTGTGTTCTGCTTTTATTTGTTTTTTTTTTTTTTTTTGCTTTGTTTTTATGATACTAGGGTCCTAGCCAGTGAGGATTGAAGCTGTAGGTGACTAACAAGAAGTAGTATGATGACCATAGCTTAGGACACACCTATTTCAGAGATTGGAGGGAAGAGGGCACCTTAAAGGAAAAGAAGGAGAGCTGCTGGAAAGGAGAGCCCATCCCTGAAGCATGTTTTCAGAGTGTGAAGTACTTTCAGGACAAGGGAGTGCCTGGCCCTGGCAGGTGTTACCTGGAGGTTCGGGATGCTCAGTGCCAGGGGATACATGTCCTCCTTTACCGTAAGCTGCGCTTCTCTTGCACATCACGTTCACTGTTATTTCACACGTTTTGGCTTTAGCCCCGGATTAGATTATAAGTTCCTCAAGAGCAAGTCTGAGTCTTCCCTTCTTATCTGCACTGCCTAGCACACGGCGGCCGTGCTGATGGCCTGATAAGAAATGTGAATGCTCTCAGCACACAGATGATGAATCATCCCTGGACTGCTTCCAGAGGCACAGTCCATGGTGCCAGAAACACATTTAAAATGTGTGCTTCCATTTGAATGACTATGATGAAATGTTTGGTGCCATCTGTTCCGAGGCAGTCTCAGAAACAGTTTAACACACTTTTACCTTTAAAATGACAAACACTGGGGCCTGCCAAGAGACGAGAGGAACAGACACCGGTACATCCAATCACACTTAAACAGCTGCACATTGAGAATGTTTTTGAGGCCTAAGAAATTTTTTATCTGAGAGGACACCGACCACTACTTCATGCCGAAAATATTTATGAGACAGCACAAAGCTAGTCATGCACTGCTACAGCACTTTAATTACCGACTCCAGATACAGAACTTGAGTTTTTGTGTAGAATCTCGTATTCCTTTGAAATGGGTACACTTTTCTAGTATGTGTTAGTGATCCACGTTTTCTTGTGGTTTCATGAGATTAGGATTGAAGCTGAAGACAACTCCCCAGAGCGGTCTCCATGTTATTTATTTATGTCAATTGTTAATTTGTCTGTTGCTGCAGTACTTGAGGATTTATTGTTGTGTGAATATAAGAGTGGAATGAAACCCGTGTTTAAGTTCTGCAAATAACTTACAGTCACTTCCAAAACACCTCAACTTAGATTCTAAATTTGACTTTGCGGTTTTACATGCACAGTTATTTGCTGATCCACTTTAGCACGCAAAATCACACACTGCCTGGCTTTGGATATAGTTACTGTGGCAGAAAGTAATGGGTCGAATTTTCAGCCTGTTTAACTCACTAGCTACATCATCATCACCCAAGCCGTGCCAGCATTCTGACATCTGTGAATTTGCTAGCTGGTGTAAATCAACGATGGTGTGTATTAAGAATTTATATGTAAAGAAAGAATTTCTGGTTAAAACAGCATCCAGATATGTTATCCCTGTCTGAATGCATGTGTATCCATATTGAAATTCTTTGATTAAATCCCATTTCTCACAGGTGGAACTCTGAATGTATTTATTCATATAAATATTCATTTGGAATTTCTTTAGAGCTTCATTGTTTGAGAAGACAATACCGCTAGCTCATCACTTACATCTTGGCTCAGGTTCAGTTCTTTCTTGCAAATAAATAAATAAATAAATAAATAAATTAATTAATTAATAAAAACAGAAAAGGATGGAGAATAATGTGACCAATTGTCATGGTTTTACAACCCCCAACTTTGATTCTGTTGATTACAAAATAAAATAAGGGTATTGCGGGTAAAGCAGAAGTGCCTAGGTTGGCTATTTACTTCCATACCTCACAATGGGAACCACTGTCAATAATTTGTAGACCCTTCTTTGATCTGGCTGCTCCCTTCCCACCCAGCTCCCCTGCTTGTGCTGGTGTGGGGAGGAGGTAGAGGAAGGTGGCCCAAATCTTTGGGACCCTGCACCCACATGGGAGACCCAGAAGAGACTCCTGGCTTTGGGTCAGCTCAGCTCCAGCCATTGCAGTCACAAGGAGTGAACCAATGGATGAAGAATCTTTCTCTCTATGAATCTGTCTTTCCAAAAAAAAGTGGGTGGATCTTTAAAAAAAATCCACTTTTTTATTATTATGTTTAACATAGTTGACTAGGGTGGGAAGGGGCAAGAATTAGGGGAAAGTGGATGAGACTATTGTTTCTGCATTTTCTTTTTCTTCTTTCTGTATAGGGGGAGGGGAGGAGACAGGGGGCAAAGCCACATCCAACCTCCCTAACCGCCTCAGTACTAGGGGAGGGGGGAACAGACACCTGATGTCCAAAACACTTTTGCTAACCTAAGTTATAGCTCCATGAACAATTGATGATAGTGCTTTATTTTAAAAAATATGCTATATAAATTCTGTCATAACATTCATATCATTCCTCAACTTGCTATTTTTGCTCAGCATTCTATTTTAGAAATCTATCCATGTTAATCTATCCAAAAATTGCCTCATTTTACTTCCCTATAGTTTGGATTATCTCAGTTTATTCGTTATTTGCTATCACCAGACGTCCAGTTGAGTTGCACAGCCTACAGCAACTTCCTGCTGTTCCAGATAGCATGGCAGTAAATGTCCTTGTGCATGTCTCACAGTGGTGCACCTGCCCACGCATACTCTCTAGGAAATTATGCCTATTGTGGGATAGGGCTAACAGTTTTGCCACATATTGTTAAATTTCATACTTCTAAATTTATATTCCCACAAGGAATATATGTAAGTTTCCACTTCCTTATGCCCTCAACAACATCTGTTGTGTTAGACTTAACTTTCTTTTTAATGTTGCCAATCTGATGGTTGTGAAATGGTTTATTTTTAAGATTCTAAGTTGTATGGTCCTGATTATGGATGAGTTTTAGATTTTTTCCCCCTCTTTAAAAGATGCATGTTATTCAGCAGCAATATTAGACTATTACATTTAGCAGTCAGTAGCTAGCTTGGTTACCAAAAAATAAAGAAAAAAAAAAAGATTAAAAAACTACAGAAAAACCCTTTGTAGGAATGTTTTACAGCCTCCCCCAAAACTAAATGAACCTGGTGTACAATTAGTGGCAAATATAGTTCTTGAAATGTTCTGCCTTTTCACAGGAGCATGTTTTTGCTACAGCAGCTGGGCCCTGCCTCCTCTGTGCTTGATTCCACAACTCTGTTGGAACCTGACTCTTCTCTGGCTCTCGTCCTCCTGCCATGCTCCTTTTCCTGGCATTAGCCACCCTGTCTGCCACGGCCACAGCTGCTCTTGCTACTGGAATTTCCAGAGTCACTTTGGTTTGGTGCATTGGCCCCCACTAGAGGGGCCAGAGCTGTTCTTTTCAGTTTCCTCCCTTTACAGATACAAAATTTAAGCAATCCTTGTAGCCTTCACTACCTCCAAAACTGCATGCATATTACCAAAACCATTGTAGCCATCCCCACTGCCTCCATAAGCGACCACAACCACTGAAATCTCTTCCACAGCAAAAGTTGTCATTGCCACCAAAAAACATCTTTACAGATGCCACCCAAAGTTCCTGGAACCTCTTCAACTTTACGGGTGGCTGAAACACCGGCCCTCTCCTGCTTCCCCAAGGCCTCCCTGCCTTCACAGCTGTGACCTTTCACAGGGCAGTATTTCTGAATGGCCATCTTTCTCTGTACATTCACCGTCACCAGGAGCCACAAAAGCAAAGCCTCTCCTTTCCACTACCTCGATCTGCATCGCTTCAATTTTCTCACATTGTTCCAAATGGTCTCTGAGGTAATGTCCTTCCATGTCTTGTTTCACAGCATCAGCAAAGAACACTCATGCAGCGAGGAGGGACCCTCATGCAGCGAGGAGGGACCCTGGGCTTTGAGACATTTCTCTAGAGAAGGACCTCTTTGGTCCCACCAATTCTGGCATCCACCTTATGTGGCCTTGTCTTCATGGCTGCACCCACCGCTTCTCTGATGGCATGGGTAGCAGGTGCACAGCTCCCAGAGCCCTGGTTATTGGGATCTCTCATCACCTCACAGTCTGTGAATGCTTTCCATCAAACACAGTGGCTGAGCAGACACTCCTCGATGGTTACATGGTGCAGCCCTCCCAGTAAGAGCTTCCTAAACTGTCGGGTTCCATCAGAGACTCTGCTTTAGACATGAGAAGGGTGGCAGGCGGGGCTTCTATGGTGCTTCTTCAGCAACATCCACGGGTGGAAAGCCAGACTGCTGCTGGATGGGATGGTGTAACTATTCTCATCCTTTGCTCATTGTTCTCCTGAACTCTTAGTAATTTGTGGGAGCTCTATCTCACTTATTAATCTTTTGTCACCCATATGTTTTGCAAATATTTTCCTCATTTTTTTATCACCAGAAATTTTAAACTTTTGAGCTATTCGACTAGATAGCTGAAATCAATTTTATTTTCTGTCCTATCTTATGGTATTCATCACTATCTTGAGTAGATTGCAATATGCTTGTGTATTTTTTGTATTAGTGCTAACATGGTGTTACTTTGCACATATGGCTTTAATCCATTCAAGAATTTATTTGTGTATGTAGTGTGAGGAAGCAATCTAAACTTACTTTTTAATGGGCAGATGCTATGGCACAGCAAGTTAAAGTAGTGCTTAGAAACCTGGATCCTACATCTGAGTGCTTGGGATTGGGTGCCCCCTCACTTCTTACTGAGCTTCCTGCCACTGCACATCCTGGCAGCAGATGATATCACCTGCACTTGAATTCTTGGCACCCACGTGGGAGACTGGAAACGTGAATGGAGTTTTTGGCTCTTAGCTTTGGCCTGATGCAGCCCCCACTTTTGCAGGCATTTGGGGAGTAAATTAACAAATGAAGGATATCTCTCCTCCTCTCTCTCTCTCTCCCCCTTTCTCTCCCCTCCCTCCATCCCTCTCTCCTTCCCTTCCTCCATCCCTCTCTCCCTTTCCCTCTCTCAGCCTTTCAAATACATAATAAAGAAATAAAACTTTAAAAGGGAAACAATTAGTTTTTCTCAAGCTAGGAAGCCAGTGATTAGCACCATTTTATTAGTTCATCCTTTCTCTAGCATGATGTCCTGAACAGGATTCCTCAGTGAGCAACGCATGTCCCCCTGACCTACTTGCGTCTTGCTCCAGTGTTGTAAACACCGTGGCTTTATGGCACAGCTTGATCTGTCAGCACAAATTCCCTTCATCCTCCTTTCACAGAACTACTTTTCATTTTACCTGAAGATTTTTCTAGACAATTTTTAGGATTGGTTTGTAACATATTTGTTCTCAATTACATTTCACATGCAAGTAGATATATAGAAATTCATATGTACGTTTTTAATTTTTCATTTATGAAATGATATTTTAGTATCTACAACACCATTTATGCAGATCCCCTCTTGCATTTAACATTTCCTTATAGTTTACATATTTTTTGACCCTTTATTGCTAGGTTATTAGAACTTCAGTGAGTTCATGCATTGATCTTGCACCCAGCAACTTGACAAACTTTTTCATTCCTAACAGTTTATTTGTAGATTCTCTTGGAGTTTCTAAGTAAACCACCATGGTTCCTTATTTTGTTTAAGATTTACTTTATTTGAATGACAGAGTGGCAGAGTGAGAAGGAGAAGAGAGCCAGATTTTTTTTTTAACCTGCTGATTCACTCTCCAAATAGGAATGATGGTCAGGTCTGGGCAGTGCTGAAACCAGGAGATGGGAATTCCATACAGATCTCCCCTATGGTGGGCAGGGATCTGAGTTCTTGGGCCATCTTCTGCTGTCTTCTCAGAATCATTAGCAGGGAACTGAACTGGAAACCAAGCAGGCCTAGCAGGACCTGAACCAGAGCTCACATATGGGCTGTGCCACAACACTGGCCCCTACCATTGTTTCTTAACATAATTGCATTTTAATCCCTTCTTTTCCTAATATTATGTCTTTTTTTTAATTGCCTTTCATGTTGGTTAGAACTTCACTTTAGTGTTGAATAGTGACAGTGTGATGTCGGACACTTGTAGATTGTATTTACAGTTGGGACAATGAATCTCTTGGTGACTAATTCTCCCCTCTTTTTCTATGCTATTGGCATTAGCATTTTCAATAGGGCTAGTTAAGGTGAAGATACAGAATTATGTTGGTAAGAGGGCTCAACCTCTACCTCAAGACAAACTCTTTTTCACTTTCTGAATCAACCCAACACACTTGTTACTGGCCACCCAGGAGCTTACATTTTGAAAAGAACTGACTTAGTTCCAGTCTGGAGTCGTCTGTTGCACCTGAATGCTGCTTTCATGGAAAATGTCTTACATTAAGCATTTAAGTCTTTAGATTTTCTTAGATAACTTTCATTTTTAAATTTGTTTTTGTTCAATTTCTTTTTTCGTAGACTCCTATGAATCAAGCTTCAACCCGTTCTCACTGCATTTTCACCATTCATTTATCAAGCAAGGAGCCAGGATCTGCAACTGTCCGACATGCCAAACTCCATTTGGTGGACCTGGCTGGCTCAGAACGCGTTGCAAAGACCGGAGTAGGGGGACAGCTTCTAACGGAGGCCAAGTACATCAACTTGTCACTGCATTACTTAGAACAGGTAAAATAGGCAGATACTATTATCAGGCATGCCCCTAGATTTTCATTCTGCTTTGTTGTGTTTCCTTTTATTGTAGTAAAATATATATACACATATATACATAATGTAGTGATATGTATGCTCTCCATTTTCTTTATTCATGCATATGTTTGTGGATACTTGAATGATTCCCTATGCATTTGCTATGAGTAGTGCTACTAGAAACACTGGTATATCTATGAACATTTTGTACACACCATTTAATTTAAACTTCTCAATAAGCCTATATTGTGTAATCCTTATCTAAGAGAGTTTAAAGTTCAAGCCCTCCCACCGTCTTCTCAATGTTAGTCAGCTGTCAAGGAGTTAAACCCATGTTTGCTTGGCTGTAAAGTCTATTGTGTCTTTTTTCACTTACTGCCTTTATTGGAGTAAGTAAGGTATTGGGTTTGAACGCAGCTTATTAATTAACTCCTGTTGCCTGTTTTTCCAAGTTAGTAGATTAACTGTGGGAACGTAAGTTGTAGATGATCAATATTTTCAGCTTCGAGTGACTTCTATCTAGTTAGCAGTTTTGACCCTGCAGTCCTTTTCTTACCCTTTGCTTTTGTTCTGTTTCTCTACCCCCAAGTTGACTATAATCCACAGTTTTAATTGCCCTACTTTTAATTATCCGAGTTTCATTCTGAGGTCAGAAAAACCTCATTTGAAGTTAACTATATTAAAAGTAAAAAAAATACATTTAAAAAATGAATGGATTAAACCAAATGATCTCTCAAGTGCCTTTCAGCTTTATGAGTAAAAGTCTTGTTAAAGATGGCACCTACTTTCAGATTCTTTCTTTCTTTCCTTATTTTTTAAAAGGGGAAAGAAAACATGCTCACAAAACACTGGGGAGAAGTACTGAGGATATTGGTAAGGCAGAGCTTGTTAATGAATGTTGGGGGGCCAAAATGATTGAGGCAAAAGAAATAAGGTTTTTAAACTGCTTAATGAACTCTTGAGACTGATGTTGTTCTGGTGATAAATGCTTCCTAGTGGCCACTTTGGTTGAAGAAGTGGATTGGGAGAAACCCAGAGGAGTCTGTCTGATAAAGGAGCACACAGTTAGTCTCAGACCAAATGGATTCCAATAATGTGGAACCCAGAGATTAGGGCCTACGTGACATCCAGATCATTGTAGCGTTTTGCCAAGAGTCAGCATTCCTGAGCTCTTTCTTGCTGCAATACTGCACACTGCTTATACTTAACAGAGCTTTTTACTTAATGGGATTCTTATAGAACAATGCTATGAAAACATAATGGGCTGTATTCAAGTGCTTTATTTCAAGCAAATGTGCCTACTTGTTTCAGATGATAACACTGTTTTAATTTACATTACGTCCATCTGTTCATACAAAATTATATTCATCAGTTGGATCAAACTTTCCATCAGTTGTAATCACTCAAGAATGATTCTCTGCCCTAATCTTTCTTTTATTCTTTTTTTTTTTTCTTAACCATTCCATAAGGCTTTTGCAAGCTGCTACTAGTCACAAAAACCTATTCCTCGCCTCACTTGCATATCTTCAAAATGATTGTAACATAGATCTCATGCCAGTGGTCTTGGTAGCCACATGGCATTTGATTTTCTGCTACTTATTCATCGAACAGATATTTATAAGAACTGATATTGTGCCATGTACTGCGCCTGGCACAGTGGTGAACAAATAGAAACCATCTTTGCCCCAAAGATGCCCCGGTTGTGTGTAGAGACATGTGGATTAGATAAGCAGTCCTTCAGTATGCCACTGTGGTCTAGGTGAAAACTGTGAAAGGAAAGGACAGGGCATGAGGAGAGCTTGCCATGAGAGGCTGACTAAGACGTAGGAGGTGAGCGTGAGATAAGGTAAGAGTGAGGGCTCTCTGGTGGCGGAGCAGCGGGGGCAGGTGTGATGCTAAGCAGAGCCTACAAGAATGAGTAGGAGTGAACAAGACAAGGATGGGGGTTGGAGCAGCTCAGGCCTTACCGAAGGGTGAGCCAGTCACCTCCAACTGCAGCCAGGGGGGATTGCTGGACCTGGGGCCTCAGTGACATTCCCACGTGGCTGAACCTTGGCTCTCTGTTACGTTTTTACCCATTGCACCACTCCTGCTGTTTACACTGACATCCAAGTGTCTGCAGGAAAGGAGAAGGCTCGGCCTGCAACAGTGCAGAGGTTCTAGAAAGCAGAGGGAGAATAGAACTAAGGGAGAACTACCCTGACAGGAGAAGATTGCTGGGGGTTGAGTAGGTCTAGGAGGAACCTCCACAGAGCCGGTAGAACAATAGGAGAGACTGGACATGTCACAAAGAAAGATAAAACAGAAACCTAAGGAGTACAGATAAGTTAGAATTTTTAAAATTTATTTATTTATTGATTGATTGATTGATTGATTGATTTGAAAAGGGGAGTAACAGAGAAAAGAGGGAAAAAGAATCTTGTATCTCCTTTCAAATGGTCACAATGGCTGGAGCTGGGCCAGGCCAAAACCAGGGGTCAGGGGCTTCATCCCGGTCTCCCATGTGGGTAGGATGGGCCTAAGCACTTAAAGCATGTTCAGCTGCTTTCCCAAGCTCATTAACAGGCAGCTGGATCAGAAATAAAGCAGCTGGAATGTCAGTGTTGCAGATGGTGGCAACTTAACCCACCGCGCCTCAAAGCTGGTTCTAAGAATAGTTTTAATAAACATAAGATACTTAATGAAATAATAGAATTCAAGCATTTTTACAATCAAATTATATACTACTGTATTGTGGGGCTAATGAGACTGGGAGTATAACACAGTTTAGTTTAACTAGTTTCATCCACTCCCTAATCAGCAAATGGTGATTGAGTGCCCACTGGGTGCTATGAGATGTGTCAGGCAGTGGGAGTAAATGTGTTTCTGGAAAGGAGGCTGTGTCTGTTATCCTGCAAAAGGGCAGATCACACAGATTCCCTCACCCAGTAAGACACGGCTATACTACAACCCCATAGATGTCTCCTGGTTGTTACTCCATCCTCTTTCCATTTCAGTATGTAAGAGTTGGAATGTGAATTTGGTGACATGTCTCATACCAATGAGGCTGCATTGGTTCTGGAAACTGTGCAGGATTAGAATTGTCCTACTGGCTGATACTGTGAGAGCCAAACAGCTGCTCAAAAGTGATCAGACTCAGGCCCGGTGCAACCTAATGGCTGAAGTCCTCACTTTGCATATGCCTGGATCCCATATGAGCACCGGCTCATATCCCAGCTGCTCCATTTACCATCCAGTTCCCTGCTAGTGACCTGGGAAAGCAATCAAAGACGGCCCAAAGCCTTGGGACCCTGCACCCACGTGGGAGCTCCTGGCTCCTGGCTTCAGATCGGCTCAGCTCTGGCCTTTGTGGCCACTTTAAAAATAAATAAATCTTTAAAAGAAAAAAAAAATGTACAGCCTCTTTGAGTCAAATGCCTCCTATCAAGCGCACAAATAAATTGCTTCTCTTTGCCAAAGTATTATTGGTTTTTCAAGAGCCCTTGTGTATGCAGTACTTTTCCCCAAAAAGTTTTCCTCAAATGCATTTTTTAAAGATTTATTTTATTTTTATTGGAAAGTCAGATAAACAGAGAGGAGTAGAGACAGAGAGGAAGATGTTCCATCTGCTGATTCACTCCCCAAGTGAGCGCAATGGCTGGAGCTGCACCAATCTGAATCCAGGAGCCAGGAACCTCCTCTGGGTCTCCCACGTGGGTGCAGGGTCCCAAGACTTTGGGCTATCCTTGACTGCTTTCCCAGGCCACACGCAGGGATCTGGATGGGAAGCGGAGCTGCCAGGATTAGAACCGGCACTCATATAGGATCCCGGTGCATTGAAGGTGAGGACTTTAGCTGCAGGCATGACACCAGGCCCAAGAACATCTTTTGAAGCCTTCTTCAAAATACCAAAAATGATCTCTGTTGATCTTTAAAATAGTTCTTCAAGACAAAGTTTTCTAGTCCCACACTGACAGATACGGAAACTAAGGCTAAAACAATGTAAATAGTTTGCATAAGATCACGCAGTGGGGGAGGCTGGATTTTAACTTGCAGATTCTGGGTTCTTTTTCTTATCATGTAGTGTCGTCTTCAGTTTTTAAGACCATATTTTCTAATCTACGATCCCCTTCAAATGACTAATTCTTTTTCTTCACTATTGTGGAATCCTCTCGAGAGGACACTGAAATGGCCTCGGTAACGTCGGTATCAGGGAGTAGCAGCCAGGAGCCCATCTCAGCTCCAGGAGCAGCTCCTGCCTGGTCTGAGTAAATTGGAGCTTGTCTTTTCTCTTGACTGCAATGATTGGTTCACGGATAAGCCCAGAGCCCATATGGTTCCTAAGAAGTTGAGGTCTTTTGCTTAACTATTAGAGAAGAAAAACCCTTCCCAGGCCAAGCATGATGGCTCGATTGGCTAATTTCCCCTTGCAAGTACCAAGATTCCATATGGGCACAGGTTCATGTCTTGGCTGCTCCATTTCCCATTCAGCTCCCTGCTGATGACCTGGGAAAGCAGTAGAGGATGTTCCAAAGCCTTGAGACCCTGCACCCGTGTGGGAGACCCAGAAGAAGCTGCTTGCTTCAAAGTGGCTCAGCTCTAGCTGTTGCAGGGAATGAACCAGTGGATGGAAGATTTTTTTGCTGTGTGTTTCTCCTTCGCTCTGTAAATCTGACTATTCAATAAAAAATAAATTAAAAGAAATAAAAAATATTTCTTATCTAAGCTGTGAATAAAGAAGTATATAATGGCATGGGATTTAGCAGCCATACTGTGGCCATGAGGATAACTGACTTCCACCACGAGGATAATGGTGGAACAGAGAATGTGAATAACAACTGACTCGCTGGTTGTGGTGCTCACTTTTGGGGCCATTTCATGCCTATAGCCCTTTATATTTTAATTACATTAGCCAAGAAAAATCCCTTCATAATTGAAACCTATTTGGTTTCATTGTGTTGTGTCACTTGAATATATATATTTACTTGAATATATATATCTATGAAGATATATATAACGATGTACATTTATCTGAATGAGATTAAGCAAGTTATGATTTTTTTTTAATCAGAGGCATATTTACTAACACATCATTTACTGTAATATCAAGAGGAAGTGTAGGAAGCATATCCTTCTTTGTGTCATCTAACTCATAATAACTTTGTGAATAGAAAACATATCAAGGGGGCAGGTGTTAGGGTTAAGGCAGCACCTGAGACACTGGCATCCACATATGGGTGCTGGTTTTAGCCATGGCTGATCCACTTCCAACCCAGCTTCCTGCTGATGTGCCTTGTAAAACAGTGAGGGATGGCCCAAGTGCTTGGGCCCCTGTACCCATGTGGGAGACTCGGAAGAAGCTCCTGGCTCCTGGCTACCATCTGACCCAGCCCTGGCTGTTGTGGCCATTTAAAGATTGAACCAGCGGATGGGGGAGCTTTCTCACTCTGTCTCTTTCTCCCTCCTGTTCTCTCGCTGTGCCTTTCAAATAAAGAACTATTTTTTTAAAAAAAGAAAAGATACCAATATTGTTTCCTAGAGCAAGGTAAAACTAGTGACACTTGGTCTATGAAAGCATTTCAGAATGCTTAAAGAATTGTTAGATACTTAGTTGCTGATTAATAAAAACTAACACCACTCTGCACATCAATCAGGCCACCCTCTGGTATGGGATCTGGTCCTATGTCACAGGTTTTAGGTATTTAACTTGTCATTTTTGCCTTCAAGGCCTGGAGCTCTGCTAGCATCCCTTGCCACTCAGCCTTGGGTTTATGGTATTTCCCCATTTTCTTCCCAGTTTCATTTACCTAGAAGCTGGAGAGCTAATTCATCTTCTTCATTCATTTACTGAATTTGTTGAGCACACATTGTATTAGCCATACCTGTTAGTGCACAGTGTTGAGTGATGGACCGAAAAACCTAACAAAATGGCACTCCATGTTCCTCTGATTAAAGAGGTGCTGATGATGCTAGTGGGAACCATCTTAGTTTATTACCAGAATGGAAGCAATTCAAATGAAAGAATTTGGTGCAGTAGTGAGGAGTGGAGAGTGAATCCAGGAGCAAAATAGATGACATGGGAGAGAATGAATGTAATGTGATTCCAAGGAATAAGGTAGTCCTGATTGGGCTTACTTATAGCTAATAGGAGGGAGGTCATTGGCTTAAATTGAAGTTGGGTAGAGAAAAAGATGGATAGACCAAAAGGAAAAGCCTGGAAGGCTTTTTTTTCTGTAAGTGAAAAGTTATTTATGGTAGGGAGAGATCAAAGGTTTGTTGATTTGTAGTAATATTGGTGACCCTGCATTTAAATCAAGACTAGTGAGAGAGCTATGTGGGTTTTGTTCAAAGCAACCTTGAATATAGTGCCATCTTATTTTGTAAAACAAAGGAGTGTAAGAAGTTCTGATGACGGGAATGTCACACCTGGGAGGAGTGTGGACTAGAGCAAAGGTAGGTAGATTGGCAGAGGTAATTTCATGAGAGCATCTTGTGATGTCCCTGAAGTCAAGTTCTGTGGGTATGCAATTCCAATCACTTTGCAAAGGACATCCTAACATTAGATTAACCTTCTCAGGCTAACCCTGAGCCCCTGGTCTTCAGCCCTTTAGAGATAACCCCAACAGTCTTTTCATCTTGTATTAAAATTCATCCATCTATTACCTTCACTTAAGTACCTAAGAAGCTCAGGAGTATAGGATGAACAAGCTTGGGTTGAATCAGGGTATTACAATGATAGAAAACACCTTTGTAACACTTATTCTGGGCTGGTTACAATTCAAAGTAACTGGCACATCTTAGCTTTTTTAACGATCCTAACTACCTGTGAGGCAGAGATTGTTGTGATCACCATTTTACAGATGAAAAGTCTGAGGCACAGATGCTGAGAGTTATGCCCTAGTAGGACAAGGATGTGCTCCCAGACAATCTTGTATGGAAATCTGGAGGGCTCAGCCACCATCCTCCACTGCTGCACATAGTTTTTATTTCCTGTTCTGTTTCTTCTATCTTGAAGATGGAACATATCACGCAGTTTTATAGAATTAAAGTAAGTGGGTGGGACTGGTGGTGTGGTGTAGTTGATAAAGCTGCTGCCTCCAACACAGATATCTCACATGATCGCCAGTTGAAGTCTCAGCTGCTCCACTCTGAACCAGCTCCCTGCTAATGCCCTGGACAGAGCAGCGGAAGATGGTCCAAATGTTTGGTCCCTGGTACCTGAGACCCAGCTGAAGCCCCTGGCTTTGGCCTAGCCATTTGGAAAATGAACGAGGGCATATAAGACCTCTCTCCTTCTTCCTCAGTAACTCTAACTTTCAAATAAACAAATACTCTAGAAAAAAAAACCCTCTTTAAATAGGTATTATAAAAGGTCTTATGTTTTTATAAAAATGTCCCAACAGCTGGAAACAGAATAATAATATGTCCAATTCCATACACATTCTTTCATCTGTCCAAACATTATGAGCTTTGCAATGCTGTTTATGTAACATTTACTTTATCCCATCTTTACCATGTTCATGCCAAATATTATTGTTAAATATTTATTCTATGCCCAAGATTTTGGTGTCACCCTCCATCTAGATATTATTTCCATTTTTATTGTTGTGAAGTCATGTGTGTGCATTTTCTGCCAAGGTAATATTGTCGTGTTTCTGCCATACCACAGGTTATCATTGCTCTTTCAGAAAAACACCGTTCGCACATACCCTATAGGAACTCCATGATGACCAGTGTCCTGAGAGACAGCCTGGGGGGGAACTGCATGACAACTATGATTGCAACGCTGTCATTGGAGAAAAGGAATATTGATGTATGTGGGCTCTTCTTTCTAGAGATCTGAGTCTGGAGTTGTAATTGCGAGTTTATAAGTTGAGGGTGTTGCATGGGGTTTCCACTCCTGGTAGCCTGGTTGAGTTCTGTGTACCTTCAGAGGCAAATGCCCTACTGAGTTCACAGATTGGAGCTATTTCCTGGCATTGTAATGCCACACTAAAGACTTGGCTTCACATGATGCTGGATAGCTTGAAGGTCTCATAAACCAGTTGTGGAAGCCTGCTGATGGTGTAGTTCTCACCCAGAGACAGGAGAGAAGTCATCCATCCACTTCCGGCTCCAGTCTACTCCTGATTATAAAGAGCTGGACACCCTGGGTATCCCTAGCATACATTCCTGGATATGTCATGGGAGTAGAGCACCCAGGAGGCCTCTGGCAAGGGCTTCCCTGCCTGGTTTCAGAACCAAGTGGTGTTTGATACATCGCAGTGTAATGTGTGTGATCCAAACACCCCCCAAAGAGGCTAACGGGAAGCAGCGGAGAACTTCTGGCAAGGCCAAGCTATGGCCCTAAGATGCCTTGAAAAGTCCCTCTTTTTGGCCTGTTGCAAATATTTATTTTGTAATTTTCATGCTCATGGATTATCTACTAGGATTGTGATTTACATATGTGGTTCTGCTTTAACAGATCGATCATTAGAAACACACGCCAGTCGCCACTTAAGACCTCAGGATCTCCCGCATGTTTGGCATCAGTCACTGTTATCAAACCATAACAAAGTTTGGTAGAAAATAACATCCTAGAGCAAACTTCCCTAATTTGAAAGCCGAGTGGGGTACTTTGAACAGTTTGTGGGAAATGGAATTAAAAGATTATATTGATGCAAAAATGTTTGAAATCCATGCACAGATTTTACATAATGCAGGTTTTCTATGCGGCTTTTGAAGATCCCTTCAAATACACAGATTCTAAATTTTTGCATCAACATAAAACATCTTTTAATTGAAATTTCCGGAGACTTTTTCTAAGTACTCTCATATTTCCTGTGATATGTCATGCACATCACTCTTTCAGTGTGCATCTTTTTTTTCCTGTGAATAAAAAATATAGTTTTATCTATAGAGAAATCCCTATGCCATAGTGGTTTTAAGAAAATATTTTACTTTGTTAGGAGTCTATATCCACCTGTAGATTTGCACAACGAGTGGCGCTCATAAAGAACCAAGCCGTTCTTAATGAAGAAATCGATCCCAGATTGGTAAGCAACTTTTTAAGTGTGCTTAAAAGAAATAAAATATGTCAAAGATTAGCTAATACTTGGCGGAGGGGGTAACCAGGCCATGTTCTGAGACTTAAATCATTTAATTGTCAAAGCAACCTTAAGAGTAGGTACCATCTCTACAGATCTCAAAGCAGAGCCACAGATGCTAAGTTGTTCAGAGCTATAACACTAACAGGTGGCAAGGTCAAACCCAGAACATCTCATTTAGGAGTCAGTGTGCCTACCTCTAGTGCTCCTCTGCTCACTGCAAAGACATGCAGTGAGTCCTGCAGACCCACGTGGTGGAATCATACACAACTATGCTCATTCGCAGGTCCTGGCCTTTCAAAAGGCTTCAGCTTAGCTTTTGTTAGGGAAAGTAAAGGCCATCTTTTATAAAAACTTCAGAGATAGAAAACTGAATGGCCCATAAGTAAAAACACATCAAGTAACAGGACAGTTACTTATTCTAAGATTTTTAAAAGTTAATTATCTGTTTGATTCATGGAAAAAACAAGCTGGCTTCTAGTTTTATAAAAAATAAAATTTATTTTATCAAAGCACATTTTAAGCCAAAATTTAAAAACCCTTACAAGTTACATTATAATTATAGATTTCTTCCCACCATTTTGCCAGTTTTCTGTAGATGAAATACAACCCTGAACCAACCCATAAAAATGCAGCAAATGTCAAAATAAAACATCTCAATTTTGTCCAAATCCCATAATCATATTCTTTTTCAAGACACTCAGCATTTTAGAAAATATCTCTGGGAAGTAAGCTAATATAGACTTAGTAGTATATATGAAATGTTGAGAGAGAGATTTGAAATCTTACGAAGAGAGCTTCATTTACAAATTTCTCAACTACAGAAACAAAATTCTCATGTTCACTGTTAGCCATATTAAGACTTCCTTTCTTATGCTTTCTCCCCTGAAATCCTTTCCTTGAGAGACAGAAGGAGAGATTGATGGGGCTGTTTTATGCAGCTTGCCCCAGGGAGCAACAGGCACCCTTGGCGGAATGCTCTGCAGGAGACAACAGTGAGTGATGATACAGGCTCTGTTTCCAGTGCTGGCCCTGCTCAGATCGCAGAGGCACTCAGGTGTCCCAGCTGGGAAAACAACACAGGATGCAAAAAAAATCAATGTAATCGAATGAAACTTCTCGGGCAATGTTCTTCTGCTGTCCTAATCCTGCCAGCCGCCCTGTAACCTTACCCTGCAGAATGAGAATGAGTGGCAGAGCTGTTAGCCTAAAGACAAGGAAAAACAAAACAAAACAAAACAAAAAACAAACCTTAGTTCCTAATTTAAGGGGATTAAATATAGTAGGTGTTGGAGCAATATTTTTTTCCTTTAAACTCACCTAGAGACTTTGGTTGAAGGAATTCAAAGACAGCTGAGCAGTCTCCTGTCTCTGAAGTGGGTCTAGGAGAGACTTCAGACAAAATCAGAGTTGAAAGCTAATAGCTGAGAGTTTAATCAATTCTGAGGTCTTTTGGTGAAGACTAACCTGGCAATGCTCAAGTGCTGTTCCCTGGTCTTTTTGTTAATTGTTCCCGAAGATTGATGTTGCTGTTCATGATTGTGTGTGCAGCACTCCACCGAAACACAGCAGTGAACTGATCCTCCCTCTCAAAATTCAGTGGCAGCCATGAAGCCAGCCTATGTAGCCATGGTCACCAAAGATCTGTCCTGCTTCCTCTTCAAGTGTCAGTGACCTCAGACTGATGAGGTCCTGGAAGCACTGTGAGCTGCACCCCGCCCCCGCCATCCCCAACTACTGGGCATGTGCTGAAATCTTGTAAGGATGGCCCTAATTCCGGAGTCTCCACCATAGTCTGATAGAGGGGTGTCTATACTCATACTAAAACCACATAATTACAAAAATTGGTATTAGATTTGACTTGGAAGGCCTTACCAAAAATAGAAAATACACATTGATATTCATTTAATAAGAGAGGGTGCAAATGAAGGAGTTTCCTAGCTTTGATCTAAAGAGTTTCATTCTGCCCACCTTGGGGATTCTGAGAGCTTTGTTTTGTTTTGTTTTGTTTTTGGATAAGTAGTAAGGAAACAAAACCTACACAATCCTATCCATTTAAATAAATTCCCAGGAGCAGTGGCATGTTCAAAATACTCAGTATCGTGTTTTCTTGTACGCATGTGCTCCTGTTGATGTGGTCCAGGTAACCTGAAACTTGCTGATAAAAAAGGGTTTGTGTACAAGCATCCTTTAAATACTCATACGAGTTTGAAAAGAAGTAAGGGCATTTTCCAGATACAGAGTTGATGCTAAAGTTGTCCCAGCGTCCAGGGTCAAAGGCATTGGAGCAAAGACATATAGTCAGAGCCCTGAGACTTAGCAAGGTTAGTGTTGCACTGAAAACAAGCTTTCCTCTGCTCAGTGTGAAACAGGCAGAGGGTGGATCAGGGGAAACATCTTCCCTCAATCGTAGGGAACTATTAGGACAGTTCATTTGCTCGAGATTGTTAGGCTTGAGATTGAACAAAAAGTGGTTTCTTTGAAAATGTGAAGCCCTGAGTTTCACAGTTCCCATTGACAGAGCCCTCTTAGTCTGGTAAACGCAAAGCAAAAAAGAAAAAAAAGAAAAATGAACAAAGGTAGCAAAGTGAGGTGAAGGGAAGAGGAAGAGCAAAGGAAGGAAGATGAGGAGGGAGGGAGGCAGGAAAGCGGAGGGGAGGGGAAGAAAGGATAGATCAAAACTCAATCTGGTGTTTTGGGTTTTTTTGGTTTTTTTTACATTTTAAATACAAAAGAATAAAAAAGCTGGGTTTAGACTGCTCATTTTTATTTTGGAATTTTGCTTTATGATGAGTTTATGGAAGTCCTAGATCCTGAGACCCACGTGGTCTCAGCAGTATTCTGGTATGTGGTATCCTAACCTCACTGGATTTATTTGGGTTACACATCACTAGAAAATATGTGAATGCATAGCAGCAAAACAGGAGAAGTTAAAAATCAAATTTAGGATAGCCATCATAGGAAAATCCTTTTGGAAAGGTTATGTGAAGCGCTGATTTCAGTGAGGTGTTATTGTTTTATTTCTCAAGCAGCAGGTACATGGTGTTAGGTGGGAGATACAGAGTGTTCTGAAATCATACTAAGAAATAACCACATTGGTTAACATGATTCTTTGCCTTTACTGTTTGCAGAGACAGTATCTGATAACATTAAACATTTATTCATACTTTCAAAAGATTCATCAAATTATGACAATGAATATGTATCTTTAAACTAAGACTATCACTTAAAATTCCAGTAAACATCATTTTTAAAAGATTTGTCCTTATTTTTATTTTGAAAGGCAGAGTTACAGAAAGAAGGAAACAGAGAAAGAAAGATCTTTCATCTGCTAGTTCACTCCCCAAATGGCCCCAACAGCTGGAGCAGAGCCAATCCAAAGCCAGGAGCCAAGAGCCAGAGATTCTTTTGAGTCTCCCGTGTGGGTGCAGGATCCCAAGTACTTGAGGCATCCTCCGCTGCTTCCTCAGGCCATTAGCAGGGAAAAATGGAGCAGCCAGGTCTAGAACCGGCCGTATGGGTTGCCATCACTGTGGGCTGAGGGTTGCTTTGATATGGCACCACGCTAGCCAGTAAACATGATTTTAAAGGTAAAATGTTAGACGAAATAATACAAGAATGCCTTCAAAGTTACACTTTAAAGATCTAGGTAGCAAAATGTGCTAAATAAATAAAATAGAATAAAAACATGCCATTACCTGCAGATAATTTTTAAAAGATTAATTATTTGAAAAACAGATTAATGGGGAGAGAGAGACATGGGGACAGAGATACACTCTCATTCACTCCCCAAATATTTGTCCACAATGATCCAGGCTGAAGCCAGGGCCAGGAACTCCATCAGAGTCTCCCGCCTGAGTGGCAGGGGCCCAAGTACTTGGGTCATCTTTTGTTGCTTTCCCAAGAATGTTAGTGGAGTTGTGAATCAGAAGCGGAACAGCTTAAACTCAAAAGGATGCTCCCCTGTGGGATGCTAACATCACAAGTAGTGGCTTAACCCCTGTGCCACAATGCCAGTCTCCATGGTATTAAATAATAAAACAAGACCCAAAAAGTTCCGAGAATTATTTGGTATATCATCTGTACATAGAAATATATTGCCTTCCCATATACCATAACCCAACAATCAGAAAACCTAAATTTACAAAAACTCCATTTATAACAAAAGCAGAGTCACAGTATACTGTCTAATCATAGAAATATATTTTTAGAGAAAATTCTAAATTCCCATCAAAAGAAATCCGTATTTATGGATGAGATGATTCAATACTGTAATTTGGTAAGATTTATCATACTAACCTTTTAACTAAATTTAATCTCAGTTAAAACTAAATAAAAGCCATTGCTAGAATTTGATGAGTTGTTTCTAAAATATACATGGAGGAGTAAATCTCCAAAAATAGGCAGTTATATCTTAAGTAGGAACAAGAAAGAAGAAGTTTGTCTTGTCTAAATACCAAAAGTGCTTAAGAGTAATTAAAGCAAGTAATAATGCCATACATATAGACATATGTTTTCAAGCAGTAGCCCAGAAATACACATGTGTAGAAACATATTTATGTAACATAATTATAAACACAAATATCATATGGTTAGCTATATAAAAGATAAAGTGTGATCCCTATCCCATACTTTGTGCAAAATAAAATCCACCTAAATGTGAAAAAGAAAGCTTTGACTTTTTTTAATGATAATGCAAAAGCATAACTCAAAATGGAACAAATTGCTAATTAGATTATATTAAGACTCAGAAGTTTCATTTAACAAAAAAGAACACCACAGAATGAAAACCATGACATAGATTAGGAAGTAATGGGTACATTAGTATAAAACTAAGAGCCACATCCATCCAGAAAAGAAAAACATGTCACTTAAAACATGGGGAAGAATGTGAACAAATGATTCCCACAAGAAGCAGCTCATGCAGTTAATATGCATATGTAAATATGAGCAATCTACTATCATAAAAATGCAAATCAGGACTAAAAGGAGATGTAATTTTATACCTACTAAACTGGCAAAATTAAAGGGCCTCCAGTTTTACACAGTTGCAAAAATGTGAGGAAACAGGGACTTACCTGTATCTACATGTGTAGCTCATGGGCAGAGAGATTTGTTCAACTTCTCCAAAGACTGATTTAATAATGTTTCATGAAAATAAGATGTTAACACTTCACTACCAAGGAGCACACAATACGGAAATTCCCACATTGATGTCCAGAGAAATTTATGACATTCACGGAAATTCTTAATAGCAACAGTGAAAATTCTAAATGTCCATCAACAGAAGATATAGATAAACAAATTGTGATACATTCCTATGCTGAAATACTCTATATCCATGAAAATTAATGAACTGGAGCCACATGAGGTAATGCAAATAAACTCAAAGACATAACATGAAGGTTGAAAAAAAAAGTCACAGTTACACGTGTAATGTAACATTTACATAAAGTTTAAGGCATGCAACATGATACCATGCTCTCTCTAAAAGTTCAAGTGTATATAATGGTGCCAATGTATGAAATATGCAGGGAAGTGATCACCCCAGGAAGGACGGAAGGGAAATAGGAAAAGGGGGTTCCAGTTACATTAGTAATGTTGTATTTGTTTAAAAAAAAATAAGAATTCTGGAGCTATCTTGACCAAAATATCAAGATTTCAAAAGCTGTCTGGTGGGTAGAAGGCTGCCTTTGATATCATTCATGTAGTTGGTGGTTTGAAAAGCTGCATGTCCTCTGCCAGCATGTTCCCACCTTTGTGGAAAGCTGACATTTATTCTCCCGCCTTGCTCTTTGTAGATGATTATCCGCCTCCAAAAGGAGATCCAGGAACTGAAGGATGAACTGGCCATTGTCACCGGGGAGCTGAGGACAGAAGCGCTCACAGAGGCAGAGATCCATCAGTAAGCCTCCAGACCTTCCCCTACCCTCCACCCAACCCCCAACCTTCGCCCACCCAACTCCACCCCTTCCTTGAACAGCGAAAGTGTGTGAACTTGTTTGTTGGCCCTGACGGTTCTGAATTCACCTCAAAGCCTGAGGTTGTCCCGGGACAGTCTGAGGCTGCCTGGAGGCGCCAGTTCAGCATGGCGGCTTTCCATGAAACGCTGGAGAGGGACTGGCAGTGTTTTTGCCGCCTCAGCTTTGAGGAAGTGAAGCACAGCTTGTAGACAAAATGGGAATGTCCTTCTCATGCCAGATGAAGAAAAGGGATTGTATAATAGTCCTGCAATTTTAAAGCACACCCGTACATATGCCTCAAACCCTCCTAAACTGCAGTGCTCAGAACTGAGAGGAGTTCCAGCAACATCCTTTGTGTGAACGGCATCTTGCTGTAAGCACCCATTTATCCCTTGCCAAAGTAAGCACTCTCCTTTCATAAATAGATGACCCATTTATTAGAGTTCAAGGGCTCACCCCGGGAATGAAAGCAAGTATTGAGAGCTTCACACAAGTCTGGCTTCTGTCAGAGCCTTTGGATTTGCAGCCACAGGGGCCCCATCACTAACACAATTGTGGGCCTCCTCCCTCTGATTGGGATCCCCAGAGGCAGGGGCAGGAGGGTTTGGTAGTGGGGATTTGGGGTACACTTTTTTCTGTGTGGCTCATTAGGAAGTTATAGCGCCTTATGAATGGAATCAGGCTTAGAAAGCGGTGGCATGCTCTGCTTCCAAATAAGAAGTGTAACAGGGAAGATTTTTCTTAAGGTGATCAGCCATTTGATGGGCCTTCTTAACAGAGAACATGGTAAAGAAAGAAGAGGTGATGATGATAGGTTTCTTGAAGGCTGCCTCCTCAAGGTGTGCCTAATGATGGAGAAGTCTTAAGCAAGGCCTCAGAGCTTCCATTCCTCTAGGGTTGTGGTGCTTTTTTGTAAAGCCCTCTGTTGAGTAATGTGATAGGCACCTAAGGCTTGCCTTACAAAACTGCCTGGTGGCATATGTGGTGTAAAAGTGGAGTATACAACCCCCCCAAAATCACATTTTTTGGAAGGATTTTATGCTATTCCTTAAAAATCACCTGGGATAGCTTACATATTGAGAATGAATAGCCAAGAAGCCCCTCATTGTGAAGCTCTCTTCCTTCCACACATACCCAAATAAAGGTATTCCCAATTACCATCTTTGGAAATATTTCTTCAGAATTTATATGTTTATGTCGGGATCCAGCCGGGAAAACAAAATCACTCTAGGCCTTTCAGAAAGGAATTTGAAATAGGAAGTGGATTACCCAGAAAATGCTGAGCAGCCAAACAGGGGACTGATGCAACAGCCTCTTCTCCCCTGCCAGATCATTAAGAGCAGGAGCTCCTGCAGGCCCAGCACTGGAGGGACCATGGGAGAAGATGATGTTATTAAGACCCAAGAGCTGGAGCTGACCCACGCAGTCTAGGCTGTGACTGAAGAGCCACACGTGCTGTTTTCAGTATTGCTGGGGGATATCTTTGTCCTCCTGGTTCTTCCCATCCAGTCTTCCATGAGTGCCTCTCATTCTGAGGAAGCCGCTCATTAATGGAGTCAGGGGATGCAGTTTCTTTATCTAGAGTCTTAACCGAAGAAGAGTAGAAATGTGGATGTCAGAGCAGCATTTCAGTTACACACTCATGTTTTTCTCCAGTTTTTTTCTGTGTATCCTGTTTGATGCTCTGAACTCTCAGGATTTAAGGGTGAAATTCTGAATTTGTTGGTTTCAGAGTCAGCAAGTATATGCTGTAGGTTTCTTCTACTGCACCAGATCTAGAGGTTGGTGAAATGCACAGATGTGTAACTGTGCGTGAAAACAGGATTTCACAGTGAGGCTCCATACCTAGAAACAGTGGACCCCTGGAGTGGGAGAGGGCCGGCAAAAGTCCAGGAACATCTGGTTGAGTGGTTGTAACAGGAAACATTTGGCCTATGAACACCTGGGCTGTCGTTGTTCCCAAAGCTTGGGATGGGAAAGAGGGAAGAGCTCAGGGAGCTGCCGATCAACCCCTGGTTTAAGCTCAGCCCACTGCCCACTTCTTTCCAAAAACCACACAGAACACACACTCACGGCTGTTTCAGTCCCTGCTTCATCCCAGGCTGGCTGCCCATGCTGAGACTGCCGAGTCTAGAAATGGCCTCAGCGTCAAGGCTGATCAAACACAGATCTGTGAGGACTGCCAGCAGTCAAGGAAAGACAAGAACATAAATTCATGATTCACCAGGCCTCTGGACTGTATTTTTACAAGAAAAGAATGATTCGTATCTTTAGAAAAATAAAATATGGTATTATGTCCTTGAAACAAGAACAGGATCTAAAGTTTAGGAGGAGATCCCATAATTGCTGTTGTTAAATACTTAATGGATGGCTCAATAGCAGACTTAAAACAACAAAGTTAGAGGTAAATTAGTGATGTTGGAAGAGCAGAGCCAAGGGTCAGGTAATTCTCCCACAATATCAGATAGAGAGCCAAAGACATGTGGTACTTGTCTTTGGATGCTTAACTTAATTCTTACATGATGTCCTCCAGTTCTATCCATGTTGCTTTCATCATTCTTTTCATTTCATGGCTGTGAATGAGTGTGGTGTTTTCTCACTCATGTGTAGAACCTAAAAGAAAGAAAAGCCAAAGGTGATGGCTTAGAAGTCAGATGAGGCTGCAGAGAGAAAGAGGGGTGAACAGGTGGGGAAATGTTGAATAAACAAGAGTAGGAAATATTGGGGTTCTAATACAACGGAAGATGTTAATGTACTATATAGTTTTCCACCTAAAAAACTAAAAGGTCGTGTTTTGAGTGTTTTCACCACAAAGAGATGCTTAATGTTTGAACATATGATCTATACATGTATTGAAATAGCACATGATAAGTCATATATATCTGTAATTTTTATGTGGATGTTAAAGAATTTTTAATTAAGTGAGTAAAATAATAGCAGGAATAGATAATGAAGAATATTTCTAGAGCTACCAATATCTAATGCCTGGGAATTTGTGGAGGAGAGAATAGAGATGATACAGGGAGTTAGTTGTTGAATAAATAATAGGTGAGAATTTCTAACTAATAAAAAGCCATAAGACTTTAAAAATGAAAGAGACACCAATTGCTAAACCATATTGTGGTGTTGTAGAAAAGTTTGGAACCTCAAGACACAGAAAAGAACCCCAAAAGTTACTGGTGAGAAAACAATTACTGTAAATATGAATTAGAACAGACTTCTCATCCGAAACTCTGGAAACCAAAATCTCTAGTACTAGAAAATAAAATAAAAAATGCTTTAAAAAGACAAATTAGTATTCCAATGGGAAGATGAAATAAAGGCATTTTGCAGATTTACTTCTTAGCAACCACAGATTATATGTACGCTGTCAGAAAGGAAAATGCCATGAATTCTAAGAAACAATAATAATGCAAACACTTTCTTTTGTTCTCTGATACTCGATATCATATAGTGTTTATCTTTTATATTTTACTAAATGTTTATGGCATAAATGAATTTTTCTGGCTATAAGTTATTCAAAGAACAGTCAATGTTTTTCATTTACAAGGGTTTGGTGGATATATTGGGGAGAAATAAAATTATGATAATAGATTTAAAAATACTGAAGAGCACTTAGGTCATGGATAGATTTTGGTTGGTTCATAGATGACTTCTCTGCTGGCAAGAGAAGAAGGAAAGAGGGAGGGAGGGCTGGGGAAATGTTGAGTAATGTTGAGTAATGGGTATTAACACTGTGTTTTATTAGTGATTTTTGATTGGCATTTAGGGAGAAGAAATGTTGCAAACCACATCCCCCCCTACCGATGCAAAGCACAGGGTTTCCCAACAATCCTGTAAATTTGTTGCTTGTTTACACTGACAATAAGCATTATCCAGAGAATAAATTTGGTTTTTCTTGTTTTTGCAATGTTGCTGTAAATTGAGTTGTGCCATTATTATCTTGACAAAATGCAACCTGTATTTCCAAGAGATCCAAGTCTCTTATCAGCATGAAGTGCAAGGGATTAATTAAAATGCACCCCTTTGGTGACACTGCTTATATCCTGACCCAAATCTTAAAGGCTACATCTTTTGAGTTCTAGGGTCCCTGAATACTTCCTCAGGAATGTGAATGAGCTGCAGGCTCCCTGCTGCACCCAAGCACTCCAGGTCCTGGTGTTGGAGAGAGGAAGAGCCCCATAGCCTGGCAGCGGTGCTGGTCCACGTCCCTGTTCTGTTGTTTTCCTGCTGCAGCACCAGGCCATTCCTGTCAGGGGTCCTCCTGAAGAATGTCAGAAAGCAGATATTTAGGGGACAGAGTAGCATGCAGGGGGCAGTTTGGAAAGGTCTGTTAATGTCCAGTCCGATCTCATTTTTTTGAACCATTTCTCAACATTTCAGTTCTCAATGTAAATATTTGTTGCATTGAGTTGGGTGCTTTAATTGAAGATTTCAGATGTCAGCCTCCACTTACTGTGTATTTTTAGCTTCCTCTTTTTTTTTTGCCTGAAAATTTTTGAAGAGAGACAGCTGGCTAAAAGCTGTATAGCTAAGTTAATGTTTATAAAGAACATCTTGGATGAAGATTTGATCGTTATTGATTATCCAAATAAGCATCTTTATTCTCCTTTTAAAACATTAATTGTATAGTTCCTTGGCTAGCATGGAATCATGACATTTTGGCCCAAATTTTAAGCAAGTGGAATAGAGTTTTTATATATACTTATTCATATATATATACATATATATGCATGTATATATACAAATATATGTATATATGTGTGTATGTTCTCAGCTATTTTACTTCTGACATGCAGTTAAATCATATTTCATGAATTCAGTTTTGCCTAAAGTACTTAGATATATTCAAATATCTGGATCCTTTTCTAATAGAAAAAAAAAAGCTCATCCAAATTACTTAACGCCATAGGATGCATTAACTGAGCACCTACTAATTGTTTAACAATGGCAATAGATGCTCTTGAGCATTCAGAAGTATAAGATACAAAAAGTAATTCCAAGAGGTTATAGTTTTATCAAGAAAATTTTACATGAACACATACATATCCATAAATACACACATGTGTTATGAAACAGGCAATTATGCATATATCAGATAACTTAAAGAAGTCCTTAAAGAGGAAAATGTTTATATTATAGTGCAAAAATAATATCCATGTATATTTTTATACTGCGTATTTTCTCTGAATCTGAAGCTCCCATGTCAGTAGGAAGAATGGGTGGGTCCAGAGACGTGTAGAACTTTAATTACATTCTAATTATACCTCTATCACCTTTCTACTAGTGCTCTAGGCTTGCTTGGCCTCGTGGACAGCGAGAGACTTACACAAATGTTATCGCTGCCTTTTTTTCAGCTTTGTGCTTTTTCACTTTAATTTCAGCTTACTACATGCGATTTAATACAATATTTATTCTCTCGGTGCTGATCCAAAAACTAAATCATGATCGAGGAATTCAGGGATGAGGGCAGTGAACGCAGATTCCATCCACAGAGTAGGTTAAATGAAAGTTAAAGAATGGCAAGAGGAAGCAGGCACCATTCTGACAAAGGTGCTGAGAAGGGAGAAAGGATTGTAATGGGGCAAAGAAAAGAGAGTGGAAAACAGTAAGAGCCCAGCATGGGGGTTTGCACGTACCAAGCGCCAACTGAGGGTCTGAGTGGAAGGTGGCTTGGTGGGATTCTGAGCTCCTCATCTGAAAATTGGAGAACAGGACTGGACAGATAGATACACGGTGACCTCAGGAAGGGGCTGCAAGTTCCCTGTGTACAGGAGCTGGTGTTTTATTTAGTGGTGACTAGCACGTTTGCTGTGGTATGAAAATGTCACAGTTCATGAGTTCGCGCAGTAAGTGTTGATTGTGTTCTTTAGGTGTTGATTGTGTTCTTTAGGTGCTGAACAGAAAAGAACCAAGTCCTTGCCCTCCTGGAGCTCACATTGTCAGTGAGCGAGAGGCATGGTGCACACGATAAATCCCCACCTATTCAGCATGTCAAGAGCAGAAGGTGCAAAGACAAAAAGAGCGCAGGAGTTCTAGTGTTAGTAAGGACACCATGAGGGGACCTATGTGATGACTGGTTTTCTAGGACTGCTGTGCTGATAACAATGGACACAAATGGCTAGAGTGAAAAATCAGCGAATAATTATCATGGTGTTTGCAGCAATGAAGAGGGAAGGGAGTAGGTCTGGGGAGGAAGAAACCATCTGAGAGGACTTGTGAAGGCTCAGTCAAGGGTCACCATGATGGATGGCATCTAATGTAAAAGTGATGAAGGAGGGAGATAATGAAAACTTTCAAACAGGTCATAGAAAGTGGGAAATTGAGAAAGGACGTTTCAGAAGTGCCCAGACCTTAACCTGAAAAAGGGATATACCATACAGATTGAATTGTGGCACTTTTAGAGAAAATGTGAAACTGAAGACTTTGGGTTGTCTGGGATCAAAGCCATACAACACTGAAGCCAAAGGGTTAGTTTGGAGAGTCTCTTATCTGACTTGCAGTAAGTAAGGATTTGTAGCCACAGGACTGTATCTTTCTGTACTCAGGCTTACTGTGGGTAGACTGGTTGCATTTATCTTTTCACTTAACCACATCACCTCATTTCCCCTCCTGCTGTCTTTTTATCTTTAATTAGATATTATACTAACTGTATATTCAAGAATATGGGAGGAAAATCACTCTCCTTTTTGGACTCAGACTAATGATAGTAGACAGTTTAGAAATGAAAGACATTAAAATATTATGAAAAACTCATGACAGTATATCCACAGCTTATATACAATTAATAAGTTCATAAATGATACAGATTATCGTATTTCACCCAGGAAAAATAAAATAAGAGAATAATCCTGTATCTATAGAAGAAATTAAATTTGTAGGAAAACTTCCAACAAAGAAAATGCTAAGTCCAAATGGTATAATGTAAGTTCTCCCAAATATTTAAGAAACAATAATACCAAATAAATTCAGGCTTTTCCAGCAAATAGAAAAGAAGCACCCTCCAAAACACGCAAGGAGTCTAGCAGTGCCATAATTTCAAAGGCAAATAAACACAAGATAAGAAAACTTCCAACTAATAGCCCCCATGAAGAAAAATCCCTATTTTCAAATCAAGTGCAACAAAATATAATAATGGTACTAAATCATGACCAGGTGGGGATTATTTGAGGAATGCAAATTTGGCTCAGTAATACATACATACGTACATACATACACACACACAATTAATGGTGAAAGAAAGCATTCTTTTCCCTACAATTGGAAGCAAAATAAAGATTCTTAACACTTGTATTCAATGTTAAAATATATCGTAAGTATAATATAGCCAAGAAAAATAAGTAAGATGTAAAGATAATTGGAAAGGAAATAATAAAGCTACCTTTATTCACAGATAACCTGAATTCTATGTTGACAATGCCAGAGAAACTACTTTAAAAGACTACTAAACAAATTTATGAGAGTTTTAGAATATAAGGTCTGTATACAAATCTCTTTATATTAACAATGCATAATAAAAAACTTAAATTTAAAACTAACACCACTTACAATAGCATCAAATAGTATAAAATACTTAGAAATAAATCTAGCAAAACAGATCCCATATTTCTGCTTAAAACTGTAAAACATCAGTAATAAAAGTAACAAAAAATAAATTGAAAGAGATTCTATTTTAATACATTGGATTTTTTGATGCCAAAATATTAGTTCTACCCAACCTGTTTTATAGATTTCACACAGTACTAATAAAAACTTCAGTAGGTTGTGTGTGTGGTGGGGGGAGTAAAATGGCAAATTGATGCTGAAATTTTCAGCAATGCAAAGGACCTAGAATAGATAAAATAATTTTGCAAGTGAAAATCAACCCATCCCCTTATATCACCCCCCCAAAAAACATTTATTTGAAATTGATTATAATCCTAAACGTAAAACCTAAAATATAAAGTTCTTAAATAAAAAATAAGAGATCTATGTGACCTTATATTAGGCAAAGATTTATTAGGATATAAAAAACCCAAAATGATAGGAGAAAAAGAAGATAAACTGAGCTTCCACACTATGTGAAGTAGCTTCTCTTTGAAAGATTGTTAGGCAAAAAAAAATTTTTTTTAATAGGTCATGCTTGTTAGGGCTACCCCCACTTCTCTTTTCTTTTATTATTTTTCTTTTTGTTTTTGAAAGATAGATTTTACAAAAAATAGGAGAGATAGAGAAGGTCTCCCATCTGCTGTTTCATTAGAAAATTAAATAGTGCTCTTTTCGGCAGCGCATACACTAAAATTGGAACGATACAGAGGAGGTTAGCATGGCCTGCGCAAAAAGATGACACTAGAAAGTTAATAATAAACCTTAGACTGGGGGAAAATGCTATCAAAATACATATATGAGAAAGGAATTATACATCTAGAATACTTACAAATGATTACAAAGAATCCATAATACAAAATGTGGACAACAGATATGAGCAGATGTAATATCAGGAGACATACTAAAGTGAATAAGGATGTGAGCCCTCAGCATCAGTAGCCACTCAGAAGAAGAGAATTGAGAGAATGATGACATGCTGCTCTGTACTTGATACAAGCTTTTAAGAAGTGGCTATGGCAGGTGCCAGTGACAGTAAGAAACAGCTGACACATGTATATTGTTGGTGGGAATCTAACATGCTATATCCCACCAAAAGTTGGCTTTGAAAAACCAACTTGGTAGTTTCTTGTAACATTCACCATAGTGTCTTAAATCCAGCAATCCTGTTTATAGGTCCTAATATGTGAGAAATGAAAATACAGTACATACACAGAACTATACATGAATGTTTATAAAAACTTTACTCCTTATCTCCTCAAACTGGAAACTACTCAGAAGTGTTTCAATCAGCAAGTAGTTGCACAAATTGTAATACAGCCATATCATGGAGTCCTACTTGGCAAGAAAAGTGGAATGAACTGTCGATGCATCAGACAATTTGGATGGCTCTCAGAAGCTTCGTGCTTAGTGACAGATGCCAGGTACAGAAGGCTACATCCTACACTATTCCAATAATACGCCATTCTGTTGAAGGCAAAAGTTTTAGAACTGAAGTCAGATGCGTGGTTCCCAAGGCTGCTGATGAGGGAGGGAATTTGTAACAAAAGAAACAAGAAGAAAATGTAGAGGGTCGTTATCTCTATATTTTGGTGATGGTTGTACAACCCACAGCATTATGAATTTTAAAAGAGTGACTCTAACAGTTTTGTTGTCTGTAAATTTAACCTGAGCTAATCTAACTTTCAAAAGTTGGAAAAAATCTCTGTGATAAAAGATAACATAAGCTTTGAAAGCCTGTTATCAAAGCAAATTTTTGAAAACCAATAGAAAAACAAAAACTATAGACTGGGAATTTTCCTGTAAGATTTCGGTATGGCTAACATTAAAATAGCAATGTATCTTTCACTATCAAGTCCTTTAGAGCACCCAGACATCCCCTTTTGCAATGAACAACTTCATATTTAAGTTGACTGCCAAACTTCCAAACTAACCTGTACCGGCCCCCTCTTGTCTTTCCTGTGACAGTAGGGACTGTATTTCTTTTCCTGACTGACCTTGTTCATTGTACTGTCAGTCGCAATTTTTCTGCCAGCTCAGGAACAACACTGCTTTTTCATTTTTACATTATCTTCGCTCTCTACATTTCGATTACATGCTTAATGATGATCAAAACGGGCTCAACTTGGCATTAAAACCAACTACTCTTCCTCGATTCCAGTTTTCCCGCTGGTTAGTCACCTCTGCTTTCTTTGAGTTAATTATTCCAAAAAGTTGTTGCTGTTTTACTTGGTATCTCAGTTTCCTTCTGCCCCACTCACTCCTCCATACGCTCCAATATGGCTTTTGCTCTTAACATATTGAAGTGGTTTTCATGGCAGTTATTAATAACCTCAATGTAAAGAAATTTAAGGGATTTTTGCTAGTTCATCTTTCTGAACTTGGCAGCAACACTCATTATTAGCAGCCTTCTCCTTGAAGATTTTTCTCTTTTCCTTCCTGTCACCTTTCCTCAACTTTATGGGGTGGAATTATCTTCTCATGTCCACTTTCCTCAAGCCCCCACACCAGGACCTGGTTTTCTCTTAACCTTTTTTTTTTTTTTTTCAAATTCTTTTTTTTTTTTTTTGCATTTTTTTTTTATTAATGTTATGCATTATGTGACAGTTTCATAGGCTCTGGGAATCCCCTCACCCCTCCCCTCCCCTCCCCCCTGGTGGATTCCTCCACCTTGATGTAGTATTACAGTTCAAGTTCAATCAAGATTCTTTCCTTGTAAACATATACCAAGCATGGAGTCCAGCTACTTATTGTCCAGATGGGTTGAACAGTTTTTTGGGGAGACCATTTCTGGTCTGAAGTCAGAGCTGGTATAATATCATCACAGTCAATTAAGAGTTCCAGTATAACATCAACAGCAATTTGCAATATTATGGAATTGACATGGTTTTGAGTAACCAGTATGTTAAAAACAAACAAACAAACAAACAAAAAAGAAAAACAAAAAACCAGTCCTAACCACAACCTATGATTAGCTCATTGACATCTCAATTTTAGTTTATATACAGGACCGGACCGGCTGCTATATACCTTAAAATGGCTATAGGGTACCATTCAGTTGTCTTGTGCCTATTTCATTTTAGTATTTAGCCATTTGTTGTGTTGAAGTATAATTTTGTTGATCTTGGCAGATTTTGGGATAATCTAGACTGGCTTGTAACTCTAACAAGATATTTGTCGACATTTAAGGTGCAGAACATTTTTTTTGGGGGGGGGGTGTGTGCAGGAAAATCCTCAACACCATGGTGAGGAGTGACTAATCTTTGTGTCCCACCCAGCAAGGCATGAGCCAATCCACGCCAGCTCTTTCCTGTCAGATTTCAAGCTCTACTTTCTGTTGTTTGTCTATTTATTTTAGGGTTTTGTTTTTAGTTTGTATGATTGTTTGCTGTGTCTCTTAACCTTTTATACTTAGCTGTAGGTAGTCCCAGAAACACCATCCAAATGTTGGAGAGTTTCACATTTGTTTGTCTGGCCCATACTCTTCTGAACTCCCTACTCAATGATCTCATTTGCCTACCTGAGGACAGCTGGCTGGGTGGGAACTCAGCATGTCCCAAGCTGAATTCCGCTCCGTCTTTCTCCAGACCTGGTCTCTGCCACTCTTTCCTTCTTACATTTGCCAGGCTGGAAAGTCACAAGTCACCAATGCCCGATTCTTTTGCTCGTACCCTCAAGTCAATCCATTTGGGAGTTCCATTAACTCCAAAACAGGCCCTAAATCCAACCACTCACACAAGCACTCCTGCAGCTGTCCTTATCTAAATCTCTGTCATCTCTTTTCCACTCCTAAAATGTCCTCAGATGGATTCCACTGAACCCACTTGGGCTCGCTTACAAATCTTTTTCAGAGCATCCAGCATATCCTTTTTGTTGTTTTGTTTTGTTTTGCTTTTATTTTTCATGATGAAGTTCCATAGGCTCAGGGATTTTCCCTTCCACCCGCACCATTTCCCCTCCCCCCACTGTTTTCCTTTAAAAGTAGCTCATCATACCACTTGACGCTTCTGAATATTAACTCACCTGTGACTTCTGACTTGCCATTGTTCTTGAGAAAAGACCAGCCTTCTTCATGAGGCTTATGAAAATGTGCCTGTTCTGACCTCTTTCCTGTATTTTTCATTTTCTTTCCCCCGATCTTTCCTGTCTGTGACCTTCACACCTTCGCCCTTGCAGACGCCTTGCCAACTTACACACATGGAGACATACTCGATCTGCTTTTTCCTCCTTCTCCTTCAAACTTCACTTTAGATAGTTCCCCTTTCAAGAAGCCTTCTCTAATCTGAAGCTCCATTTAATTCATCACAGTTTTACGTATTTTTGTATTACATATATTTCATATGAACTTGTTAACTATGGTTTGGTGGATATCTGCTTTTTTCACCATTATGGGAAGGCTTTGAGGGCAGAAATTATACCTGTTTTTTATATATATATGTATATATATAATTATACCTGTTATATATATATATGGCATATCTATGCATTTCACCTTTCTTTGCATCATTTTGTGGCACATACTCAAAGAACCTGCAGTGATTGTTAATATAACAAAGTTTATGTATAAGCTACATGAAAGCCCCTTTAACTGGTTTTGAAGCATTTACTTACCCTCTGAAAGACTGAGATGGCTTGAAAACTCTGTGCACGTAAAGGATATTTCAAGTAGTGATAGCCTGCTTTGGTGTCCACTTCTACCAAATGAGAGGTGATTCTTGCAGTGAGTCAAGCACTGACCAGGGTCATCTTTTCGGCCTGCTTTTGAGGAGTTTCCAGGTTCCACTTGCTGTACTCATGACTCCTCTTGCTCCTTTGAGACTGAATGAGTTGGGGGAAGCTGGGCTGTTCTGGACTTGCCTCTTGGGCCCTTGCACCATGTACACAAAACAAAGTAGGGCATCACGTTCCATCCCTCAGGCTTTGCTCTATGTTTGAGCCCATTTGGAAATTGTTATCTGATAGAACTCCTTTAAAAAAACTATTCTTTATAAAATAAAACAACTTAATGCTAGAATAATTTAAAGCCAAATGCATGGTGTTCTAAAACTCAGAAACAGAATTTGTTACAAAAGAACCTATTTGTGCTGGTAAAAGCTTCCTTGATGTCTAGCCTTCTATTTAAATGCAAATAAATATGCCTAAAGGGAGAATCTTAAATCTTCCTTTCTCCATCAAGTAAATCTCAACTTTGAAACAAAACTAATTTATATTTGTATTCATTCGATCAAACCAATTGCCTATGATGGTATATGTGGGTACCGTGTAAGGAATTTGGGATTGCTCAAAACAAAGAATCCTGCAGGAGCCCACAGTGTGGGAGACGGGGGAGGGGGGCACGGGGGACACTGATGATTAAACATTTGCCTGAGGGGCTTCCAAAAGCTCCATGAGAATCCATAATTCCATCTTTCCGTGAACTTTTTGAAGCCCCCTCATTAACCTCTGCACAGTACCAATCTGATGTGATAGGTACCCAGGTCGGAGAGGGCAGCGCTCAGTGAAGGAGGGGCAGGGCCACAGAGAGGAAAGACTTGAGAGAGGAAGCGATGTGTTGGAAACCCACCAGTGCTTTCATCCTTTTACAGTAAGCCTGTGAAGGTGACTCCATCATATTCACCGGCGGTTCAGATTTTTTTATTGGCTAGTCTAATAAAAGTTTAATTGAATTCCGTCCTCAGTAGAACCATAAAACAAAATTCAACTTTAGGCATAGAGTGGCTCTCTTGAACCTAAAATTTGATAACTTGTTCCAGAATGTGTAGGACAGAATAACTCAAATCAAGGTCATCACATATAATTTGAGATTTAGCATCACAATGCCTGCAAGTCTTGTAACATGATCCCTGAGACTGCTTTAGGAGCAAAACGAAACAAACAAAGAGCTACACAAATGCCCTAGAATATTTGATTTAATATAATCATAGTGAGAATCAGATACCAAACCAGTCATTTAGGGAGCATCTCTAATGTACTTAATTCTGGATCGATAGTGTTTTATCACTTTTATATCAACTTTGCTGTCACTAGCCTCCAAGGTAACTTTAATTGTAAAGCTATTATTAAAAACATGTTTCAAAGTCAGGACTTACACTGCACATTTTCTATGATGTGAAGAGCCCTCTTGATTGTTCCCTGGAAGTGTCTTCCATTGTGGAGGGAAATGGAATAGATTTCAGGAAATCTGCACCTTCAGAATGAGAGGAGGGAGAGAGAGACAGACAGACAGAAAGACACTGGGAGGGAGGGGATAAGGCTCATGCAAAGATCTGAAGAGTCTGTTGAACTTTGCTTAAAACATGACTGACTCCTCTCTCCTACAAAGACCTCATTAGAAAGTGAAAAACCTCAAGAAATCTTGTGCCTAATCTCTTGTCATTAAGGATGAAATTGTCCCAATGATATTGACTCCCTCTCACCTGGGCAGAATGTCTGTGACCTGCAGAGCCCCACATGGTTGTGTCCTTGGCTGTCTCTGGGGCCTCATCCCCCTCTAAGCCTCGCCTCCCTCACACTGGTCTCCCCTAAGACACTCCATCCTCATCTCAGTCTTCAAATGACTCACTTCCCAGGCCACCTTATCAAAGTCGCACCTTCCTCTGGGCTCATGAGGTGAGCAATTTAAGCTGCTGCTTGGGAATCCCCTATTCATATTAGAGTACCTGCTCCAGTCCTAAGTACTCTGCTTCCTATCCAGTTTCCTGCTGCTGCACCTGGGAGGCAGCAGAGCAGCATGCACAGTCTGGGATGTGAGAAAAACAGATGGAGTTTTTGGTTCCTGGCTTTGAACTAGCCCAACCCAGGCTATTGTGAGCATACCAGCAAGCTCTCTCTCGCTCTCTGTCTCTCTCTGTTACTTTGCCTTTCAAATTAAAAAAAAAAAAATCTGTGCAAATTAGGGGGCACACACCGTAAGAACTCCAAGCCTTGTTTTATTAAGACTTCCCCTTGTCACTCATTATCCCTTTTATGCTACGTCAATTTCCTTTGTAACAACACCATCATACCTAATGTTAAACTGTTAGTCTCTTCCTACTTAATGAGCAAGCTTCCTAAGACTGGGCATTTATCTAAGTTGGTCACCGTTGTGCCCCCTAGAACCTAAAAGGGTACTCAGCATGTGAGGAACCCTTCATAACCACTTTGGTGACCACTACCAGGCCCTCCGTCTTTCCTTGACTTCTTTCATGAGCTATTCACTCCAAATCACTTAGGTCTCTCCACACCTTCCCACCCTGGGGTGTTTGGTATGAACAGGGTACTGCTCATAGGAGACACTTTCTGGAGTTGACATATGATGACCACTGTGTGCTATGCCTTGTGGATTTCTTCTCATGCATGTGAATGATGGAGGAATTGTCAGAAATATATGAAATTTTGCTCCTAACTATTTTTTATGAGTTCTCTTTGGATGCCTCCAGGGGTCTGAAGGTGGGATCAGAGAACACTCTGCAGGCCTCCCTGTGTGGACGTGAGGGCATTACTACCTCAGCCAGCACCTGCTTCCTCCCAGAGTATGCAGGAGCATGGGCAGAGTCAGGACTCAAACCCTGGCACCCCAATGAGGGATGCAGTACTGTTAACTGGCAGGCCAAACCCCTGTCCCACACAGCAATTTTTGAACTTTCTTTAGGGTCACTAGAACTAGACAGAAAAAAAAATTATGTGAATGGACAGGAAAATCAAGAGGTTTGAATTTTAACCTGAACTCTGCTCTGGTCCATGGAGATTAGTTGTATAGAATTCTTTGTGGGCCTCAATTTTCCAGCCAGACAGGCACACATTATATTCTTCCTGCATATCTCAGTAATTCATCTGTTTTGTGAGAGTAGTAAGGTGCCGGCCTCCCAGTGCTGGTGTGACAACAGAGTCACCTAACACAGTGTCTGGCCCCAAAGCACCCCAGGAATGTTAACTATTGTTATTAGAATTTCCATGTAATTCCTTGACACAATTTATATTGTTGGTAATTAATCTGCTTCACATACAGATGTTTTGTGAAACTTTTCTATCAGAAAAAAGGCATCAAGCCATGTTTTAGGTCTCTCCTTATAGGGTACACACACTCATATATGCAGACCTAAAGACAGAGTACCAGTAAGAAAAAAAGTATATGTATAAGTGTTATTGGACATCTAAGTGATTTTCGTTATTTTAAGGTTTTGTGTTTTTGTGGGTTTTGTTTTGTTTTTTTCCCTGACTGTATTTTCTGGATTTTGTCTAGAAAATTCGAAGTCATCTTTGAAAAGAAGTAATGCCAGTTACTCATTTTGCACCTCCAAGTCACAAAGTAAAATTGATGAGCAGCAAAAAAAAAAAAAAAAAAAAAAAAAAAAAATTCTCTTCTTTGTTAGCTTTACTTTCATCCTTAAGTTTATAGCCAAATTAAAAACAAATGTTCTTTTTTGGCATGTAGCAAATGATTGCACAACATACATAGCTAGTTCTGAAATCTAAATTACATCTGCTTCTGGAATTTTAAACTTAAGTTATTTTCATCTTTAATATTTGTATTATTTTGTGTATTTGGGCTATAGCATTGTATATTTTAATAGTAGTGTTTTTTTAAATACAATTGATATATGAACTGCGTATCCAAAAGGCTAAACAAAATAAAAACTATAAATTGCCAGAATGGAATGTTCATAAAATGTTTCCAAATTGGAGCTGTTTGCTTTGCATCTTTCTTATGCACATCTTTAACCATAATCCCCAAGTAAGAAAACATTGCTGAATCTTTAAGATATTTAGAAACTCAAAAATAAAATAACAGCCTGAATCGTAAAGAGAACTGATGCATAAACCTTTTATTTAATATACAGTGGTGGTCTTTAGGGGAACAAAATAGATCTTTGCAAATGTCAGGGTAGTTCACAAAGTTTGTGGAAAAAAAAATGCAATTGAAATATAACTTTACATTTGTGCCGAAAAATTATCTTGGATCCAACACATGGTTCTTTAAAGGCCTGCATATTTCGTAAACTCTTTGAAGACCCCAGGTATGTGTATGCATGCTTATTTATAATGCATGTAAGTAGTTAAGTAATGTGAACTCGTTATAGAAATTCAAAGAAATGCCACTAAGCATGAGAAGGAAAACCATAACATGCCCATATCTGAGTGTGTGAGAAACATGCCAGAAATGAATGCAGACACTTGATGCCTCAGGGCTGTTGCTGAAGACTTTTTCCCCTAGATGACTTTGCAAGGGATTCTTAAATGTTGACGTCCAACATGGAGATACGGTAGCCCAGCCTCTGCTCTCCCTTCCCCACTCTTCTTTAGAATTCTCTGGCTCTCCTGTTGAAAGTTCAGCACAAATACTGTGATACCTTAGTGATATCTTAATGTTTCTTTCAGGCCCTGTCCAGTTGTTTTTATTTTTAACTTCTCTGTTCTTTCTTTCAAATGTTTAACAGGTCAGCCAAATCTTCTGTCTTCCATTTTATATGTTCAGCTTTCCAACCTCTGTGTAATTATTGTGCTAAAAAAGAAAAAAAAAACTCTCAAATACATTATAAATTTGTTAGTGAACACTGCAGATCTTCTAAACGGGCAAAACGAATGGAGATGTGTTGTTGCTCCTGAGAAGGACTTGGTTTGTTCATTTGGGTTTTTGGGTTCTTGAGATGGTTGGGGCAAAGCAGCGGTGGTGCTGACTTCTGTATTTCCTGATTTCTCTCATTTGCTTACAAGTCTGTGGGTTAAGAGAGAGTTCAGAGAGAACAGTCTGCCTTAGCTTTTCCCCCCCACCGAGGTTTGGGAGAGGAGGCGTTGAGGTTTCTCCTTCTATTTGATTCCTAGAGCTTGCGGCCCCTGAAAAGTGGGGATTGGATCTGTGCAGGGGCTTAACTCTGAAGTCCTTGAGTGTTAGCCAGCTCCATGCTTCACAGCAGCAGACCAGAGGCTGCCAAAGCAGCACAAGGGGAAAAAGCCTGGGCCTGACCAGAAGGCATTAGATGAGGCTCTGTGGCATCTGCTCTTTGGGGAAAAAGAGGGAGATAAGTAAATGATCACATACAAAATATGCAACACTAGGATTATGAAGAGAAGAAGTAAATGAAGGAAACATTAATTACCTAGATAACTATCTGTCAAGGTCAAATTTTTTTTAAATAAAATGAAAATACGTGACTGGCTTGAAGAATGGTCTGTACACAGTATGAACTGGAACTTCACTTCCACTTCTGGCACAACCTGGGAGGCAACAATGCTAGCTCAAGAACATAAGTTCCTGGAGCCCAGTTCATTGTCTCAATGACTAAATCCTCACCCAGCAAGCACCAGGATCCCATATGGGTGCTGGTTCATGTCCCACCTGCTCCACTTCCCATCCAGTTCCCTGCTTATGGCTTGGGAAAGCAGTAGAAGATGGCCAAAGCCTTGGGACCCTGCACCCATGTGGGAGATCCGGAAGAAACTCCTGGCTTCATATCAGCTCGGTTCCAGCCACTGTGGCCCTTTGGGGAGTGAGCCAGTTAATGGAACATAAGCTCCTACCACCCACATGAGAGACCTGAATTCATTTCCTGGCTCCTGGTTTTGGCCCAGCCTAACCATGGCTATTGTGTTTGGGCAGTGAGTCAGTATATGACAGATCTCTATTTCTGATCTCTCTGCCTTTAAAATAATTCAAAGTAAATGAATAAATAAATAAGTGAAATTATCTATTAAATCCAGAGAACCTAAATGTGCAAATAATTGGCACATCAAGTGTCTAATTAAACACTTTTATTTTTCACCTCTCTTCTCTGAATGGTTTCATCCTCCTAAAATTTGGGTAAAAATGCGATAAGTTGTGAGAAAAATCCAAACTTTTCCATAAGATTAAAGAACCCCAGTGCGAGACAACCTAGTGCTGATAAAGTTAACAGTGTTTCAACAGGGAGCAAGAATAACTTGTGCAATTTGCTGGGGCTGTGAGGTGGTATTTTTATTGAGCTAAATATTGGGAAAATACTATTTCCTTTTAATTTTATACCTATGGATGTTTAAAATGGCAATTTAACTTTCTAGTTTGAATTGTCTCCCAACAACACATAAAGCTGAATTCAACCAAGCTTCAGCATCTTGCTACTTACAAAGTGAAGTGCAAGGTGCCCTGTGAACCATGATCCCCGCCCGCCCCTCCCCCCCACCTCCTCTGGTTCCTTTCCAAGCTACCTTTAGGCGGTGCATCTATTGCCCTTCCCGCTGGCTGTATCAGACTTCCCTGTGTAGACACTAGCTTTGGCTTCCAGCCCTTACATCCTCCCGGGCTTCCGTCTGCTCTGACTGAGCTAGAAAATAACTGGCGCTCACTCCTGCAGCCTAGCTTTAAGAAGCTAAACCCAGTGATGACATGAAACTGCCTGTTTCTCTACTCTGCCTGGTCCTCATCCTGACTCCAGGCCCAGCTTTCCTAGTGATGTGCTTGTGTTTAGCATTAGCTGAGCATTCCTTGTGACTTTGGCCACATCCTAAAAAATTTGCCATCATTGATGCCAAGGTAGCTTCCGTCTGAAGTGTTTCCACAGTGGACCGGAGAAACCAGATTGCCCCTCTTTGTCCTGACTGCTACTCCTAAGTGCTGCTCGGCTGCTTTCTTCATGGCTGACTGGCTGACAGAAAATGGTCATTTAACCAGCACACGACTGTATGATTACCTTCCTTCTAACCTGAAACCCCGATTGGAATCTCCATTCATGGGTTTGCCCTTCTTTCTGCTTCTCATTTTCCCTCATGTTCCCTGTCTGGTAGCTATAACTTGTTCAGTAATGAGTTTGGAGGAAGAAAGGCACCATCAGGAAGTAAAGATGTGGCTAATTATGAAAGTGACAGGTAACCTTCTGCCAACATGATAAAAGTGATGAGAATGCCTTGTGTTGGTGTGCGCATGGAGGGCCTTTCCCATGGCTAGGAGTGTCCGTGGTGCCTGTGAGGAGGTGACACAAGGGGCCAGTTCCTGAGGCCTGGGACCAGTCTCCCATAAGACTTTGATGCTCTTTCTTCTTGCTGAAATACATTTATACATGAGCGTGAGTATGTCTTTAGGTCCAGGAGTTTTATTTCAAGAAATTTGTTCTTAAGGAGATGTGTCCAAAGATATTTATAATAGGAAATTGGAGCATGGCACATTACTTCAATGGGATATAATGGAAAAATTAACAATATCAAAATACAAATATGTACGTATGTATTCACATACATGGGAATATATCCAAACTGTTTTGCTACTTTTTAAAAGTGATATTATAGTACAATTTCACTTTTATAATTTAAAATCTACATGTGCTATATATACATATACATACACTCCTATTTAAGGAATATATGTCATATATATTCATATATGCTTACAAATAACTTTGGAAGGACAAATACCAAAAATTCACAATATAATCTCTGGGTTCCAGTTTGATGTAAACTTTTGTGTTCTGTGTTTTCTAAATTTTTTGCACTTAACAAGCATCATTTTATGAACAGACAGAATTAAGCTATTTAAAACTATATTAGAGGGCCCGGCGGCATGGCCTAGCGGCTAAAGTCCTCGCCTTGAAAGCCCGGGATCCCATATGGGCACCGGTTCTAATCCCGGCAGCTCCACTTCCCATCCAGCTCCCTGCTTGTGGCCTGGGAAAGCAGTTGAGGACGGCCCAAAGCTTTGGGACCCTGCACCCTTGTGGGAGACCCGGGAGAGGTTCCTGGTTCCCGGCATCGGATTGGCGCGTACCGGCCCGTTGCGGCTCACTTGGGGAGTGAAACATCGGATGGAAGATCTTCCTCTCTGTCTCTCCTCCTCTCTGTATATCTGGCTTTCCAACAATAATAATAATAAAATCTTTTTTAAAAAATTTTAAAAAACTATATTAGATATAAAAATATATAGATATGAAATAGTCTCTATTTATGTCAACTTCCATAGGTAATAATCAAACTCTGAAAACAGGTAGAAATGGTTATGACAATAATCACTGCCATTTACTGAGCATTTGCCAAAGGCATTGGGTTTTTTTTACATGTAATCTTAACAAAATATTTGTAATAATTTCATGAGGCAAATAACATTCACCTAGCAAGAAGCATAGTCAGAATTTGAATTCTATTTTGTTTTCCTCCAAAGCCATTCTTTTTTTTTTTTTTATGAGTGATAAACAAAGACTGGGAAAGTAGAGAGATCTTCCATCCACTGGTTCACTCCCCAAGTGGCCATAACAGCCAGATCTGGGTCAGACTGAAGCCAGGAGCCTGGAACTCTACCCAGGACTCCCATGTGGGCACAGGAGCCCAAAGAAGTTGGACCATCTCCTACTACCAACCACATTGCAAAGCAATCAATATGTGAACTGGAACATTGATGTGGGAATGGGCATCTCAAGTGATTGCTTAACCCATCACACTACACTACCTCAAAGTCATGTTTCCGAACCCACGAACCATAAAGGCATGAGGTTTACAGGAATGACTTAAACCTGTATCCTGCCCGCCCTCAGTGAAGGTTAGGTGGCAAAGTGGAAGGTAGTGTTTAGAACTGGCATGATTTTTTTCCTTATCACTCTTTATCAGAAAGTAAGGCCTTGCTGCGATTCTGGATTTTCTTTGCGTTTGTTCACTGACTGTGTCCTACAGAAATGGCCTTTTTTGGGATGTCTGAGGGGAGATCAGGAAAGGACTTGCAGCTTTCCCCTAGTTGGGAGAATTTCTCCTTCTTGACTCCAAGGGATAGCTTCTAAACTAAGACAGGACAGGCTGTTAAGTAAATATCCACCCACTGCCTTTGGCTGATTCCTGGTGTGTTAGAAGTATATTAACCAGCGCTTGTTTTCGTACCAGACAGTTTATGTAGCAGTAACCACAGCTGATAAAACTCAAGGGTTCATGCCAATAATGAAATTCCTCACAGTTCAAGTAATCACGGGGCCACTAACCTATGAGGTAGCTAACTAAGAAACACAGGGACACATCCTAATTTTCCTTACTAGCTGCCTTTTGGGTCAAATAACTGACTTTCCCCAAGTTCATTCCCTCATTCCTCATCCTTATCAGCCAAAGAGGAATAGTGGAAGCAGAAGGGAGTTCTTGTTCATTTCAGACAGGAAGACTTATTTTATAGATACGTGTTCTCCCGTAGCTGTCGTGGAACATGTCACACACGGGAAGCTCAGGGGAGGGGGACTTGTGAGAAACCCCAGGTCACCTGCGCCACCCCTTGCCCACCCAGCACCTCAATTACTCTTTGAGGAGTCCCTGGGTGACAGCATCCTGCCCATGGTTTACCTCCCAGTGCCAAGGAGAACATTCTACCTTGGTGAGCTGGGCTTTGAGTCTTGTTCCCTCCCAGAGTTAAAAACCAAAGATGCACATTATTTGTCTAAAAGGTTCACATTCGATATTCATCAAGTACTTACTTCTAGCACTCTCAGTGTTCTCTTCTTGAAAAAAAAACACTTTGAAATCCACTTTCATAAATTTTCATTGCGAGTAATATATAGATTTGTGACAACTTAGTGTGCAAGCCTAGTTTTAGCTGGCAGCCTTCTGCAAGAACCATGTCTTCTCCAATTTCTGGCTTAGGTTCTTTGTCTTTCATGATTTTGTCCTGCTCAGTCTTTTGCTTCAAGGGGACCCTGGGCACACACGTTGCCCGAGATTCCTGGTTTGAATGCAGATCCTTCTTTGACTGCGAAGCCAAATTACCTGCTTAGTCCAAAGTGCCCCCAGTCATCCTTTGACGTGGTAGAGGTTATCCAGCACAATTGCAAAACCTCGAGAGTGTATGCAATGCTATACTCATTGCTTTAGCTATTGTATTCCTGCATGCTACTGCTCCGATGTGTACAAAGCAGGAAATTTTAGAGAAGCTGATTTAGAAAATGCCCAGCCAAAGATTTCTGCACAAAGGCCTTTAAGAAGGCTGCTTCCTCAGCTCACAACATGGGCATTTATCAGAAATGGGTCCTTGGTGCTGGCATGGCTCAAGGTGGGGATACAAAGATGACTTAGTGATACGTTCTGGCCTCAGAGGCAGTAAAGAAGGCAAGTCCATGGACACACACACACAGAGTGACAATTACCACTTCCAGAGAGGTGCAGGAATAATTGGAGGGGGAAGAAAAGACTTTTGACTGGGAAGCCAGAGATGACTTACAGCCTCATGCATCAAGACAAGATTTAGAAACAGCAAAGTTGGCCAGGAAGAGCATTTCAGCTAGAGGGATCAATGCTAACAAAGCCGTATGTCTGGTTTCCTTAGTTTAAAGATGTGTAAACAGATCCAGAGAAGTGATGTGACTTACAGAGATTTCTACCAAGTTGGATTGTTGCCTGAGAAAAAATCAGCCTTCACAAATTTTCGCCCCTGAGGGCTCCAAGAAGTTTTATAGCTGTCTGAATTATTAACTTTAAACTCAATTGAAAATATAATGTATTATTAGTGGGGAAACATTTAGATGCTGTGGGCAATGCTGTTCTTTTTATTCTTTTTAGAAAAGCACAGTAGCATTGGGACCTGCTTCAGTTTATGAGTAGTGAGTGAGTTACTAACCAACAGCAGTGCTCCTCCTGAGGTGCTCCTCCTGCTTCCCTGGGTGTACACAGTGCAGCCCTGAGCACCCACGGGTCAGCTGGAAGAATGCCTGCAGGCAGTCCAGCTCTCAGCTTAGGGTAGCCGGAGCTCCTAAAGGAAGATGCTCAGTTTAAGTTGAATTTTGTTTAGGCACTCAGTAATTCCTAACATTTTATTTATTATTCATTTGGGAGACAGAGAACTCCCCTCTAGTGGTTCACTCCCCAAATGCTGACAATGGCCACAGCTGGACCAGGACCGAAGCCAGGAACACCAGTGTCACACAGGACCATTAAGAACCCAGTGACTCAAGCCATCCCTGCTGCCTTTCAGGATGGGTGTAGCAGGAAGCTGGAAGCAACAGCCAGAGCCAGGAATTGAACCTGGGTCTTAACGGCAAGGTTAAGTGCCCTTCCCACCAATCAATTTTTTTTTTGAAGTTACAGCTGATGTACTATTTGCAGTCCTTTTTCAGATTCATTTTATGTAAGCAGAGTTCTTATTCTGATTTGTATAACTCCTGTGAAGTAGCTTTGTCTTTAAAATAATTAGATGATATTTGCCTTTTTACTTAAAAAAATACTATTGAATATTACTTCAAGAATGTCTGAAGATGAAAATCCAAGGGTGAGAGGAATCCAGCGGACACTATAGTAAATAGACTTGAATGTGTTTTATTTGTTTGTACTCATCGCCTAGTTCATAATAGGCAGTCAGTAAATGCTTGCTGAGTCAAGGCAAGGATGGATCAGAGCACGTTCTTGGCTCTCAATCCCATCTTTCTGTAACTCACTTTAGTCAAAACCAAATTTAAGCTTCAAATGTGGTCCTCTTGCAAATGTCTCAGTCAGTATAGGAGAGCAGATCAAACTCCTGCATGTAGTCAGTGTTTACCAAATCGTTAATGCACACCACCGAAGAGGAGAAGAGGGGAGGGGAGGGGAGGGGAGGGGAGGGGAGGGGAGGGGAGGGGAGGGGAGGGGAGGGGAGGGGAGGGGAGGGGAGGGGAGAGGAGAGGAGAGGAGAGGAGAGGAGAGGAGAGGAGAGGAGAGGAGAGGAGAGGAGATTATCTGTGAATGTGGCCCTGGATTCAAATCTCCAAGCCCCTGGGCATGCTTCTTCCCAGCTTCTATGTCTGGCTCTAAAGCAATAACCTAAACTTTGTGGATTTAATATCCCAGAGGTCATTAATGACTAATGCACCTCTCTCTTGTTTTATAAGAAATCAGATCTCTAAAATCATTCATGAGGTATAATTCACTACAGATGAAGTTTCTCCACTTGGGTACAAAGTGTTTTTGGTTCTGACGCTCCATTTTGAACATATTAAAACCAAAACAAAAAGCGTGCTCTACAGCTTGTGTTAATTATCCTTGGGTAGTTTATGGAAGCATTTGGGTTCTTAAGAAATAGTTATCTAATATGATTAAAAAGGCCTGTCTCCATCTCAGGGCTGTTTCTGTACTTTAATGATGATTTCATTCTCCAAAAGTTTAAGTGCTTTGGCTTCTAAAGGGACAAAATGAATGAATATTGAAGGCAGATAATAAAATAAAAAAGGATGAGGCGTGAATGGCACTTCCATTTATTGAATTAAGGTTGACACATTGGGTTCCTTTGGCCTACACAGCCCTTTAAGTCGGAGTACTTTCTTCTAAATTACAGTCAGGAGTTTGAAAACATGAACACACTGTTGCATTCTTCCCGTTACTTAATACTTTCTCAATGTGAATATTCTTTGCCTGTTGAGTTCTCTGAGCTCCAGGAAATTCCTTAAAAGAAGGAATGAGACCCTTCATTACGTCCAAGAATATTTGTGTTTTTCTCTTTCTCTGCCGCAGTAACCTTTCCACAGGACAAGTTTGCACATGTGTGGAGCTGGATATTTTTTCTTAAGACTTCCTGAAGCTAATGTTTGTTCTAATTACAGTTTTATATGGGCCATGCTACTTACAGAAAACCCAGTGTGAAAACGTGCACTTCTGGAAATAATAAATTACATCAGTGCCCAACACCTGGTTCCTGATACCCCTGCACAAAGGGTAGACAAACAAATGCAGGCATAACCACCAACCCCTATAAGCAGGACCATAAAATGAGTAATTAGATCATGGCAACCAGTCAAGCCCATCTGCAAGCACATAGGGAACAGCTCTGAGCTCGCACTGTGGCTTTTGTTTCTCCACCCTAACAGCAAGCATCTCAGATATGTCAGTAAGTGACTTGAATGGTTATATTGCCATTTTGGAATTGGATCTGACTTTCCAATAAAAATAAATAAATCTTTATAAAAAAAAGAAATCAAGGACCGCTCTCTCCCCCAAAATGCTCAAAAAAATGCTATGAGTGTATGTATTTGTTTTCTGGGGGAGAAATGCAGTGGGGCTTTTACTGGTTTTGTTTTACATTTTCTGAAAAAATGAATGCGAACTTTACAGTCCTCTATCTTCCCATTTGAGAACATGAGAAGTCTTGTGTTTGTACTTTTCTTTATATAGATTCTTCGTCATTGTTTTAGCAATGTAGTGATCATTTCTTGAAAGATTTATTATTTATTTTTAGCGGAAAGTCAGATATACAGAAAGGAGGAGAGACAGAGAGGAAGATCTTCTGTCTGATGATTCACTCCCCAAGTGACCACAACAGTCGGACCTGTGCGAATCTGAATCCAGGAGCCCAGAGCCTGTTTCTAGTCTCCCACATGCTGGTGCAGGGTCCCAAAGCTTTGGGCAGTCCTCAACTGCTTTCCCAGGGAACAAGCAGGGAGCTGGATGGGAAGAGGGGCTGCTGGGATTAGAACCGGCGCCCATATGAGATGGCAGTGCTCACAAGGCGAGGACTTTAGCCATTAGGCTACCACGCCAGACCTGACCATTTTCTTCTAAATCTCTGTTCATTGTTCAGTATTGTCTATTGTGATTTTGTTGTCTTAGATTCTGTCTTTACCTTGTAAAGCCACCTTCAGTTAATAAGGAACTCAACAATTATTATTTCATTTATATAAATTTGTTTAGCATAAATAATACAGGGATTATTTCTAAACAGCTAAATATTATTTCCCATATATAGCAGAATAAAAGAACTCATTATAAAAGGGAAATGTAACTACAAGGGTTAACTTTATATTTTGATAGAGCAAAATGTTTTAAAACAGTCTTGAAATTTTTACAAGTTTCTCTAATATCATATGTTATGCATATTTTTCTGCAGTTTTGCATTTGAAACAAGGCTTTTAGTTTAAATTTTTTGCTGGAAGAAGTAGCTGAAAAATATTTATTTTAAAATGTCAGTGTAGGCTAAGAGTTCAATTTCATACAAGCAGATCTGTGGGAAAAGGAGTTCAGAGATCTGGAGCAAAAGGAGATGTAAAGCTTGCGTTAGTCATTGAAGGTAACGAACTGTCAGGAAAGTCTGTCTGTAGTAGACGCTTTGATTGGAACCTGAAGCTTGAGGCCTTGGAAGCCGCTTCCTTTGAAAAGTCCTGGGGATTGCACAGACCTGCGAGAGCGAGGCTCCTGTGATGGTATTACTGGCCTCACGGGAAGGACAAAGCCCTGGCTAGCACCCTTGCTCTGCTGCCTTGACTATGCCCTCCCCCAGTGCCCAACAGGTGACAGCGCCATGCTCTGGACCTCGCACCTTCCAAAGCCATGAGCCAAACACCCATCTCTTTACAAATAGCCTGATCTCAGGGCTTTTGGTCAGAGCAACGGAGAAAAGTGTAAGCTAGCAGGGAGAACGCCTGTCCTGGACATGACATGACAGAGCCTACACGGAGTCCGCCTGTTTCCCCCAGGGCTGCTTTTCCTGCAGAGTTTCCCGCTGGCGTCCTCTAGTCTCATCAGCTTGAGACCTTCTCTTTCCTCCTCTTTCTGCATCCCCTCTGCACCTTCCCCCACCTACTATTTCTGTTCTGCCTCCTCTCTTGCCTCTCACCCTACATCGCCAGCCTGGGTCTTTACCCTGGCCCCAGTGCAGTGCAGGAGGGCACTCCAGGGAGCTTCTCCACATTCTCGGCTTTATCCTTGTCAATTCCTGTCTCTGGGCAACTGTCTCTGCTACACTTGTCTCCTAACGTCTCCTTCACAGTGGGTGTAGCCTCTGCCACAGAAAGCCTTATTGCTGCAAATGGTCGCGGCCTTCCCTTCCCGAGTATGACTTTTCTGTTCCATGGTCCTGCCAGCTGTCATGCTCCCTACCTCACTGTGCCACATTTCTGTTTCCCCAAATCCTGGGAGTAGTGCATCCAGCAATTCAGATGTGCCATACCACAGAGAAGTGGTACAGTGCATTCTTTCAGTGCAAAAGTGAAAGTCCTTAGCTTAATAAGAAAAGGGGGAAAACATGCTAAGATCTGCATGAACAGCAAATCTTCCAACCATGAAATTGTGAAGAAGGAAATAGCTCAAACAGTAAAAGTTAGAGCTAAATTGCATATTAAGAGCTTGGTGAAGAAGGAAGAGATATTAAGTTACAGGATTCAGTGATATCCATGCTTTCAGGCACTCACTGGGGGTCTTAGGACATGACCCTGCAGATAGCGGGGATGGGAGGGAGGGCTTACTCTGCTGCTGCTGCTCTTGTTGCTGCTGGCCTTCAAGGGCCAGGTGTCCCGTGCTGCCAAAAGGGAACCGAGCTCACCACTAGGCTTTGGTGCTGTCAGAGCCTAGGTGGGGCTGATTATCAGGAGACTGATTGGAGTGAGGCTCCTAGGGATGGACTAAGGCAGGCTCTGGCTTGGATGGAGAGGTAGAGACAAGTAGACTCCTGAGGGTGGTAGCACAGGCAGCCCTAAGGTGGTGAACACAATGCGTCCTCATTCCCCCAACAACCCTATTGGGCCACTCACCCTCCAGGTCTATTTGGGTAATACTTCTACTCACATGGGTCCTCTGGGATGGGTACCTGCACATTTATGTCACAGCAGAATGGTCAGGAGGATGTCTTCAGCAAGGTATTGGAGATGCCCCCGAGTTACAGAGGCCAAGCAGCCATCCTGCTCATCCCCTATGACATGCTGTGTGTCCTGCTGCATGTGTGCCTTGTACTCATCCAACTCTCACAGCTATTGCTGCCAGGACCCAAGCCCTTCCACTGGTTGCTGTTCTTGTTATTTCTTCATCAGCCCAGTGCTGCTTCTGCTGTACAGCTGGAGTGTCAGCTACTAGTGTGAGGTCAAGTATGCCATTCTTGGCCCTCCTGCATGGGTGACATGGGTGACAGGAACTTGATGCTGAGAAGTGCCAAACTCATGCAAACTGGTGGAGCCCATGTGCAGTAGCACCTGTGGCCTGGCCTCTGCAACCACATAGTGACCACTTCCCTTCAACCAGGCCAGCTATTTTCATCTCTTATTTATATTTGTTCTAAACCACCAAGTCTTTGTATGCCCACTAAAGTTAAAATGTCTGATCATTACCAGACATATGGGTATGTGAGATCAACAAAAACAGTATTAGTTTTACATCCTTTAAAAACCTTCATGATTTCATTTTAAAAGAACTAGTAAAGTATGTCTTCATTGGCTCTAAGATTGTCTTCATTTATTAAAAATTTTCTCAGTGGGAGATGGAGGGGGGATTCCCTATACCTACAAAACTGTATCATGGATAATAGTAAAATAATGATAATAATTTAAAACTGTACTCAATGGGTGCATGGGGAGACATTATAGCTCACAAAGTTAAGCTGGCACTTCGGGCACCAAAGCCAACATCCCATATCAGAGTCCCTTGTTCAAGACCTGGTTATACTTCTTACAATCCAACTTCCTGCTAGTGCACACCGTGGGAGGCCTTGCCAAGTACCCAGGAGACTCAGATAGGGTCCCTGCATCTTAGCTGTGGCCCAACCAAGCCCCAAATGTCACAGGTAATTGGAAGATGAACCAACATGAAGATTCTCTCTCTCTCTCTTGTTCTCACTCTCCCTTCTCTTGCTGTCTTTGTGTGTAGGTGTGGGTGTCACTTTTTATATAATTGTGTGTGTATGTGTGTGTGTATATGTGTTTAAAATCCTACAAATGGGTGTATGGGTGTATATTCCTGTAAACTGGGCCACATCTTCACCAATGCGGGTGCTAATTGTGGTTTTTCACTCATGCTATTTGAAACTGCTTAAAGTATCAGGAAGCTGTGCCTCTGGGTGCCACATAACTGCTCTAGTGAGGGAGCAGGAACTGTGCACTGCTGAGGGGAATCTGAGGTAGCCTCTGCACAGGAGTAGCCTCTGCACCACCACCACACCGTGCACTTTCTGGCTCCCTGCTGTTACAAAAAGAACTCATTCCAACAGAGTGGCTGACCCTGAACAGGAGGATCTATGTGTTTCCCTTATTGGTTAGGGCTAGGAGAGTGTAAATTATATAACATATACAATACTTGCCACAGACCAGGGAATTCTAACAGGAAAAACTCTTAGAAGCAACCACCCTTAAGCCCACTGGGAATGTTTCTTTCAGCAGAATCTGACAAAAACAAAAACAAACATGAAATTAATGACCCTGAAAAATATTTGTGTAATTTCCCTTGGTCACAGTGCTGTTGGCACTATCTCTGCCTTCAGTTTTTCATGTCCTGTGGCTTGTAGTTAATCATAATTGTGCAGTTACTGTTCTTATCTGAACTTTCCTCTTGTGAAGTAAAATTCGTGCTCCCCCAACACTGCACATTTCAAAGGGTCACCCTCTATAGGAGAAACCCCTCATGTCTGTAAAAATCAAAACAAGGTCTTCCTTTGTACCAGCTGGCATTGGGGTCTCAGGAGCCCCCACCATTGCATCTTGTTAAAAATGCCATTTTTTTTTTGAGATGGTGGCAAGCACCAAGTTTATTTGATGGTCTCATTGACCTTGTCTGCATCTTTATTTGTAAAAATCCACAGGAACTTTCTGAGCAGAAACCACACATGCAGGATTCCAAGGATGGTGGCCGGTGGTAGTACACATTTCTGTACAGAGAGAGTGTGGGTTTCAGGAATGGTGGCAGGTGGTAGGCCTGTTTCTGTATGGAGAGAGTGTGGATTCCCGGGATGGTGGCCGGTGGTAGCACACATTTCTGTACAGAGAGAGTGTGGGTTCCAGGGATGGTGGCCAGTGGTAGGCACATTTCTATATGGAGAGAATGTGGGTTCTAGGGATGGTGGCCAGTGGTAGGCACATTTCTGTACAAAGAAAGTGTGGGTTCCCGATTCTAAAGACCTATTTTCAAAGCTCAGCGTTGGAGTTTTCCAGATGCCTCAGTAACGATGCATGTGAGTCCTTCAAAAATTTCAGAGGAAATAGAATCATAAGATAACCTCATTTTCTTGAGACTTTCTGAAGACCACCCCCCCCGGATGAGGTACTCAGTTTCTGTGGGTTTTTCTAGCCGTAATTATGAAAAGGAGATAATGGTCCATAGTCATATGCCACAATAATAAAAATATACCTAAGTGCTTGATTTTTTTTCAATGGATATTCTATACAAGTGTTAGCAAAAATCACCAGGACAAGCCAATTATGAAGAGAACCAGCTGTGATGCCCTCTTTAATTCATTTTCCATTCATAAGAAAACGTGTGAAGTCACTAGTATAGTCTAGCTCATAGTTGGACATCAAGGGATGCAAGTTTCTCTTTCATGTAGTTTCTCTTTCATCTCTCATCACAGGGATGAGAAGACATGTGTATATTCATATTCTTGGGTCAATATTCAATATCTACAGGTTGACTTATTACAACGCTTCCTTAAAAAAATTATTTATTGCTTGGGATGCTTGGCCTGGGTCCTTGGACTTGCCTGCAAGAACATGTCCTACTTAATGAAAAAGGCACAGCAGTGGACACAGGCCCTGTTGTAAAAGGAGAATATGGCAGCTCATTTGTTGCTATAGCAGAAGAAGAACAGAACTAACTAGACAACTACCCCAAACAAATTATGACAGCAAAAAATCTCGGTGAATGAAGCCAATGGACATTGGGAGAGTGACATCATCCTCGAATTGGTGAAATTGACAGCATTTCAGAACTATCCAAACCACTTGAGCAGAACCCTCAGAATATGTACACATTGAGACCCTGGGTTGACATGAGGTGGCAGTTCCTCATCCCTGGGCACTGGGACATGTAGAAAGTCCTGAGTTGTTTCCCCTTTTGTCTCTCCCCTTCCCCCAGGAACAAGAAGAAATAGCAAATTTGGAAGCAATGAGTACACCCAATTTTCCCTATGCCTCAATCCTTCCCACTCTGATCCACCATGTAATCATTACAAAAAAAAACAAAATTTATAATTTTTTAAAAATTATGTATTCATTTTAAACGCAATCGCTTCTCAGCCTATTAGCTAAGGTCAAGTGTATTTAAAAGCGAAAAGAGAGAAATGGGGAGAGAAAGAGAGTTTCCTTCTGCTGGTTCACTCCCCTGAATGGCCACAACAGCTGGGGCTAGGCCAGGCTGAGGCAGGGGCTGGAAGTTTCTTCTGCGTCTCCCACATGGTTGCAGGGGCCCAGGGACTTGGGCCATCTTTTGCTGCTTTTCCATGCTCACAAGCAGATAGCTGGATCAGGAGTGAAGCAGCTGGTACCTGTACGGGACGCTGGAATCGCAGGTGGCAGTGTTAACCCTCTGCACTGCAACACCAGCCCTGCCGGGATTCTTAAACCTTCCCCAGGAGTGTCACTAAGTAAAGATTCTGATTCAGTGAGTCTAAGATAGAGCCCGACTCTGCATTTCTAGAAGATCCCCGGACCTGGGAGGTTGATCTGCTGCTCACACAACAGGCGTTAAAAAGCCAGACAGTACCCTCTCTTTGTTCCTTGCATTTACATAGATCATATGGTATATAAGTGCCATTATTGTATGTATTTCATAGTGAGGAAATTATGACTTACCAGGGTTGCTGAATTAGTTAAGTTCGTTCAACCAGAATGACTATCTGGCCTATTATTAATATGGTGGTTGGGATGCCTGCATGCCGTGTTGGAGCGCCCAGGTTTGAGTCCTGACACTGGCTACTGATCCTAGTTTCCTGCTAATGCTAATTGTGGGAGGCCGAGTGTTGGCACAAATAACTGGGTTCCTGTCACTCAAATGGGAGACCTGGGTTGCACTCCTGGCTCATAGCTCAACCTGACCCACCCTCAGCCATTGCTGACATTTGAAAAGGGAACCAGTTGATGGGAACACTCTCTCTCTCTCTCTCTCTCTCTCTCTCTCTCTCTCTCTCTGTGTGTGTGTGTGTGTGTGTGTTCCCTCTTAAACATAATGTGTTTGTAAAAATCACTCAGCCTAGTTGTCCAGCCGCATCCCACCATGATCAGTATTTTTAGCTATGGGGCCAGTGTTGTGGCATGACAGGTAAAGTTGCCAATGTGGCACTAGCATCCAATATGGGCACCAGTTTGTGTCACAGCTATTCCACTTCTGATCCAGCTTCCTGCTAATAAAAAAGCAGCACAAAACAGTGCAAGTGTTTGGGCACTTACCATCCATGTGGGAGACCTAGAGGAGGCTCCTGGCTTCTGGTTTTCATCCTGGGCCAGCCCTGGCTATTGCTGTCATCTATGGGATGAACCAGTGGATGGAAGATAATTCTGTCTCTTCCCCACCCCCAATATATAACAATAACTTTCAAATTAACAAGTTTTTTAAAACACAGTTTTGTGTAACTATTCTTTTGCTCTTGCTAATTAGTTACTGTGTTTCCTGAATGTATTTGTTACAAGTTTCCTTTTGAATCTTTATCACTCTTCAATCCTTTTCCAAATTTTTGTTTGTATAGTATGTAACTGTACTTGGCCCTCATTGCCTAACTCTGCCAGAGACAGTGCATCTTAATGGTACCATCTTTCGTAGTAAGGCGATTGGTGGAGGGGCTAGCTTTGGTGCAATGGGTTGTCACTACATATGGGTGTGCATTCAAGTCTCAGCTGCTCTGTTTGATCCAGCTCCCTCTCACTGCACCTGGTAAAGCAGTGGTTGATGGTCAGAGTACGTGACTCCCTGGGAGCTCCCTGAGAAGCAGCTCTTGACTCCTGGCTTTGACCTGGCCTAGCCATGTCTCAATCTCTCTCTCTCTCTCTCTCTCTCTCTCTCTCTCTCTCTCTCTTACTCTCTTTCTCTTTCTCTCTCTGTTTGTTTATCTCTTTTTCCTCCTTTACTCCTGTCTCTAAAATTCTGCCCTTCAAATAAGTAGTAAAAATATTAAAAAGGTGGCTGATGAAGGTCAGGCAGAATTTTGTACATTTTAGTATAATTAATTCCAGTGTTCTTAAATCAGAACTCCTTCCTAACTCTTTAGAATGAGCCATATGGGGTATTGGCATTGTAGCATACTGGGCTAAGCTTCTACCTGTGGTGCTAACAACTAATAGGGGCACCAGCTGGTGTCCCAGCTGCTCCACTTACAATCTAGCTCCTTGATGATGGACTGGAAAGCAGCAGAGAATGGCCCAAGTCCTTGGTCCCCTGCACCCACATGGAAGACCCAGGAGGCTCCTGATTCTTGGCTTCGTATTCACTCAACTAACCACTTCGAGGGTGAACCAGCACCTCTAGAATAGCAGATATTTCCATGGTTCTAACACAGAAAAGTTCTTACCCACCAACTGAGATGGTATTTTCAAGTAATTTTTTCATATTCTTGAAGACTGAGATTGAGAAATTAATAGAATGATAGATCAGTCCATCTTTCATTCACTGGCTCACTACTCAAATGCCAGTAACAGCCAGGCCAAAGCCAGGAGCTAGGACCTCCATATGGCTCTCATGCGTGATGGCTGGGATCATCATACACAGCTTCCCAGGTTCACTGAGCTGGAACTCAGAGTGGCTCACTACTGTGTTGCTGCATCCTTCCTGAACTGGGATATGCATCCTTACCTCACTCTTCCAGCTCAATGTCAAAGCACGAGGTCCCACTGCTCTGCATTCCTAGACTGGCCTTGTCCCGCTTCAAATCCCTGGAGTGATAATGTGCCGATGAATCCCTCTATTCACTTCCCGCAGTAACAGAGCCATGCCCCCACCCATCCCCTGGGTCTCACACACACACACACCCCTGTAGACATCCTGCTGGGGTTTTCCATGCCATGGTATAAGTCTGCTCCTTTTGCTAACGCACCATTCCTCATCTCTCCCAGCTTCCCCACACCAGTACCATAGAGACAGGGTTTCTAGCCCATTTCCAGATGATGATGCTAACAGTAACAGATCTGGAAAAAAAAAAAGTTTTATGAAAGGAAAGATTGAAAATGAGAATGTCTTAATCATTCTTGATATATGGATGATGGATTTATTTTTGAAAATAGCTAAATATACCATAATCGTAACAAGACTGCTGAAGAGCTCATTTTGCTTACACCAACCAATCTGTCTCCTCACAGAGGGAGAGATGATCAATGCTCTTGAGCCAAAGGCAACTGGCCAGAAGTTCCAGAGCAGTCGATCCACTCCCTTCCCTCCCACCCACCCTCCCATCCTCCCTGTCTTTCTTGTTTCTTATCTTCTGTCTTATGTGTGTTACAGAGTTCTTCTGGAATCCCTGCTGAGAGATTCACTGTTAGCCTCCCCATGTGTCATGAGTGTTTTCAATATCCCTAAGTAGACGCCTTCACCATCATGTTAAATGACTGCTGCTCAGCTCTCCATGACTCTGCCATCATTTATTTAACTAATCTCCTGATGTGGGACATTCTGATTCTTTTCCAACTTTTTGTTCTGTTACCGTTCATGCTGGTCAGTGGCCTTGCTAAGATCTAAGCAACTGCCACTCAGTTATTTCCTGCATTTCCCCCCCTCCCTAAAGGATTTTAGTAGTTGTGGACTCTCCCTTTCAAAAGGACATTGGCCAGCATGACCTGCAAGTAAATTTGGTAGTTTTTCTGTAGTGTGGATAAAGTACTTCAAAACTTGGATTTTAATGTCAATCTACCTGAATTTGAATCCTGCTTCCACCGTCAGCTTGCAGTGTGACCTTGGACAAGATACTGAACCTCTCTTTACTTCAGTTTCTTCGTCTATGATATAATACTCTTGCTTATCCCATATGGGACTCCTGGGGAATTAAGGAAAGGGTTTATGCAAATAGCATGGAAAAAGACCTAGTATTTAGCATGTGCCCAATTAATATCTTCTGTTATTGATGCTAAGAGGCTTACGCTGCCGTTTCATTCAGGCTTTCAAATTTAAGTTTCCATAGAAATGTGATTGCAGATAGAACTTCATTTGGCAGGGAGGAGACTCTAAGAAGCAGAGAGAGAGGTGTCCAGTGGTTTCCAGGGAGTAAACCACATACTAGGAATGTGGCCAAACACCAAAGCTGATCAAGATGACAGAGCTCCTGAATTAGGTGACAGGCTATCCAACATGTCTCTTTAACAAGTGAGCTTCACTGAACTAAATATAGTCACAAGACATCACCAGTTCTACTCTCGGGCAGATCCCACGTCCAGTCCACCGAGGTGATCTGTACTTCTTGTCCTTATGGACTAGAACGTGCTAGTAAACATTTAGTTTTACTTTTCTCCTAGAATGTTTTGCTTGCCCTGCTTTTCTCCTGGGAAAGACTGAGACAAAGATCCTTGTTGGCTTGGTCTTTCCATAAAGGACAAACTTGATTGTACTCACTTGACCTCCTTAGAGCTCCTCTTCTGTCAACAATTCCTCACTGTCCAGCAGGGCTCTGGCAACTGGGAGACCCCTCAATGGGAGCAGGGTCTAGGTATGAACTTGGGAGCTATTTTGGGAGATAGGAAAATGTGGGGAATTTGAGGTCATTTGTTCACTTTTGACTACTAGGAGAGTACATTGGAAACATCTGAATCGAGCATTTCTCTGCATTTTAATTACTGGCCCAAGCTTTTGCTTGATAAGAAAATGAATTCAACAATAAATCAAATGTATGAAAGAAAAAGCCAGGCATTTTTTTACCTAAAGAGGCCATGAAGTCTCAGACACTGAGAACAAAGCTGCCATCTAAAGACCTGATCTTCATTCTCAGTCACACACCAGACCAATCAAGTTCCAGGAAGAAGAAAGCAATTCAGTTTTTTTACTTGTGTAGAATTTCTTATGAGTTCCTTGGGATCATTTCCTTAAACTTCTTTATGCCCTAACAGTGTTACTGTGTGGCTCAGAAATGGCCAAATCTCTGGTGAGGTTGAGGGCTCTTGACTTGTTCACTCAGCTAACCAGCCAGTATTCCACTCGGGCCTTCCTTCAGAGAATGCATCCTATGATGTATTCTTTATGAAGAGATGATGCAAAAATCACTTTCCAAAGCAGGAGGGCAACCAAGAAAGAACTGATCAGTCATTGCTCTCAACTCAGTACCTGCTGGAAGTTTTAGGGACACAGGAAACCCTACAGTGTTTCCATTTCAGTTAGTGAATCCCTTTCAGAACTCATGATGATTTCCAACTTTCAGAATTTCTGCCTATGTTCAGGAAAAATACAAGAGAGGAACATTATAATTTTGTCTTCATGAAGCTGCAAGAAACAGGGATTGTAAATCCAAGCCTCTGTGTGGGCTTGTAGCCAGGGTGACCCCCAAGTCCAACATGACAGGAATTTCTTAGTAAAACCATGGTACGGAATGTGATATAGTCATTAAAAACAAAGCTCTGCTGCCTATTTTGATGTAGAATGTTATCTGTGATCAGTTCTGTATAGAAATAATGATATGGAAAAGGGGAAGCAAAAGCTCACACCACTTCTTCTCACTCCCTAAGGAAACTAAGATGCATCGCAACCTCTAGAAGGCAGCAAAGAAATGTTCTAGCAGGAACTCAACCAGTACTTTAGAATGGAATGCCTGGATGTTCCCTCCAAAGAGTGGTGCTTTGTTTTCCATTTCGTTGTTTTTTTAGAATGAAAAAAAAAAATGTGAAAATATTTGTAAGCAGAGAGGTAAGAGGTGAACAAGAGAAAGGCAGTAAGCAGGAGAGCCCTGGAAGGAGCTGCGAGCAGCCCAGCACTCAGAGCTGGAGGAGGGATCTTATCCCGATTGCAAAGAAGACAGGTGATGGGTGAGGCCCTCAGGGTGAGTCGGAGCCACGCTAAGGAGAAGGCAGCAGACACCCAGGGAGTCTGCTTGTCCCAGCCTGATAGGCTCTGTCTGGGCAGAGGCTGCTTTCCTGACAGAGTAAAGGCTACCAGTGGGCTTGGGTGACACGGAAAGGTTTGGAGTAGTCACTGTGGAGAGCATGAGTCAACCAGGGATGATTAACAGCCTTGCTCAGCATCACTGAGGAGCCAGCTGAGGCTAACTACTATGAATTTCTAAGGAAGTTAACATTTTTTAAAATTACTATTATTATTTTTCACTACTTTCTCTAGTAGTGTGGAATCCAGGCACCAGGGGCAAAGAAATCCAATTTGGCCAGGATGATTTAAATCCACTGATGGTTATTTTGAAGTTGCAAATGAAAACTCATTGGGAATTAGTCTAAGAGTTACATCATTACAGACATTGCTTTGTCCGTCTATTCCTTTCCCCCTCCATTTTAGCAGGCAAATCAGATAACTGTGCTTCTCTAAACAAGTGGGACTGTTAGCCTGTATTTCAAATGTCAACCAACCGAGCCATGCCATTTAAATTTCTAAAGCTTGTAGCTCATGGTTGTTTCTCATACATTATGTATTTTCTTTTTAGGCTGGAAAAACTAATAACGTCCTTTCTGGAAGACCAAGATCCAGAGAGTAGGCTAGAGGTTGGCACTGACATGCGAAAAATTCATCACTGTTTTCATCATTTAAAGGTAAATTTAAGTGTCTCCTGCAGTGGAAGCCATTTGTCAGCCACGTTCAAAGTGCAGGAACAGCTTTCTGGGTGACTAAGCTCTGCCATGTGAGAACCCAGCACCACGCTTCCAGAAAACAGTGTGATCTCTGAACCAGCGCTCTGATTGTCACAGCCTCTCCTCAGAGCTTGACTCTCACTCACCAGCAAATAAGCTGTGAACACCTCTTTTGCCAGGCATCTCTGCTTCTTATAACCAAAGAATTGTTTGTTCAGAAAAATGCACACTTTCAAACTGCCTCAAGAAAATCATGTCCTGGATTAGTATTATCATGTTTAGCACTTTTGATTTATCTGTATAATTCCTTGAGTTTTTTTTTTCTGCCTCAGATTTTAATTGTGATACTGAGGGAGTAAGGGTACAGTTAAATCTTACTTCTACCTTATTTGTCTTTTTTTGTAGACTTCGTTAAGATAGCGAGCATTTGTCTGAGTCTACCACGGGGCTGGGCATAGGTAGGGCAAAGCATAAGTAATAACTCAGAGAGAAGACGGCCATAAAGGATAATAACAACACAAGTTAATTGCTGTAATAAGTGCAGTGCTGCATGGTGAAGAAGGGCAAGGAAGTCCAAGAGGAGATCATGTTGAGCAGGCATGCCCCAATGTTGAGATGGACAGATGGGATCGGGGAGAGGGGGAATAAGAAAGGCCAGGAGAGGAAAGATTGACTACTACATGCAAAGACAAGGGCACATGCCTGATGTGTGCAGGGCAAGAGCCAAGGGACTCAGGATGAGATATGCACACTGAGCTCTTGTTTTTAAACTCTCAGAAACTACTGAATGACAAGAAGACACCTGAGAAGAGTATAGTCCCCTTTGAAACCAAAAATCAAGACTGCCAAGAACCATTCAAAGAGGAAGAATATGAAAAACTGCGAGATCTACTGAAACAGAGAGATAATGAGATCAGTATCCTTTGCCAAGGGCCGAGGCACTGCGCCTACCCAGGCTGCAGAGGGGAAATGGGGACAGAGTGCCTTGGCTGGGGCCACACCCTTGAGCACCCCGCCCTGCTCCCTCCTCAGAGTGCCTCTGTGGATTGAGGTGTGGAACATCCCTTCACCAAAGTGCAGAAAACAGCAACTATGAAAGGAAAAGGTTATTTTTAGTCTGATAGAATTGCTGAAAAAGTTGGAAAACATTTCTACTTCGGGAAAAGTCTGTGCTTTTTTACACCCATCTCCTCATGTAAATGTATTTTTTTCTCACTGCTTTGTGGTATCCTTTCTGTTTTAGTCCTGAAGCCCCTAAGTTAGCTGGATATCTTTAGCCAGCTGACCAGACAGCAGGCTGACCACAGCCTCACAATGGCCCTGAATTTGTGGCTGGTGTATGGGTAAAACTCTTATGATGGCTGAACACTGACAAACAGTATTTCTCTTACGAAGAGCAGAGATTAATTTAAATGTAACTTTTATTTAAAAGCCAGATCTATTGCTCTGGTCATACTCCTACTTGTTCCTGAAACTGGTGGAGAGTATAGATGAGTATTCAAGAGAGAATTCTTTTGACCTCCAGGAGGCTGGAGGTTTCTGATGCTGAAAGTGGTAGCAGCACATGGGAAGTTGGGCTGTCTCCAGCGTAGATGAAGTGGTTACATCAGAGACCCCTGTTGAGTTGATTAGACCTCAGGACCCCCTGAGAGCACTTCAGTACTGTTTCTCATTTTATTTTTTCAAGATTCTTTTAAGAGATTTGACATTTTGCTGACATCTGTTGCATTGAAACACATTAAGAAATCATTCTGGTCAATTCTTTATAAACAGATATTTGTATTCATTTGCTAAAATCATTAAAAGTCAGATGTTCCAGCTAATGAAGGTGTAAAATGTGTAAAAATCATCAGCCTAGTGGAAATCTAGCAATAAAGAGGCAAGAGCAAAATGCCGGGTAGGCACACTGCCTGATTAACTTCAGTCTCTAATTTTAGTTGAGACTTAGCAGACTTGTTTGTGGGATGTGAGTGAGTTTTAGCTGCTTTGTTATCCAGCCAGCAACAGTAGGTTCAACTGTGAGTTCCACCCACACACAAGCTCTGGCCTGCGAGGGCTGCCCGCAAGTCTTGTCACCCTTGCATTCCTTTTCTTCTCTCTTACCCCATCCATCTCCAGGAATGGTCCCAGGCGGGACCTCAGTCTGGCCCCAGCCCCAAATCTGAGCTCTGCTTCTTTTCCTGGCCTTGTTCCTAGTCTAGGATCTTGTGCTCTAAATACTCCTACCCACTTCTTAATCCCCTTCTGGTCTTACGAACGTCTGAGCATATAGGAGGGTTGAAACAAGACATGACAGGGCAAAGTCCGGCTTTCTTCGTATATGTTTATTTTTAAAGGACAGTGAGAGAGAGAGACATACATCACCATCTTTCCAGGTACGCTGTTCATAGGCTACACTACGCTCTTTGCTGACTGTGAAACTCGACACAGCTTCCTTCATCTGAGACCTGCATCCATAGTGAGTGTGTATAAGGAAGCAGGATGATAAGAATACTGCATATGAATTTATAGCTTGGTGGAAATCCTAGCTCCTCATGGATTAGCTGGCTAATTACTCTATGACCTGTTTCCTCTTCTTAGAGAATAGGGCATAAAACCAGACCCGCTCACCTGAGCAGGCTGAGCAGTCTGGACCTGAAGTGCTACACCATGGGAGTTATCCCTGTGTAAACAATAGGAGACCGAGAAGAAGCATAGATTACAGCGAAGATTTAATATGACATCCAAAAGGCTCAAGGCTAAGAAAGGCTCTTGAAATCTCAGAGTTACTCAAAATTGGCTCAGAGCATGTTTCCATGTAGGATCCAGCAGGCTAAGATTGTGGCAGGAGAAATGAGAAAGATTTTACTCCAGGGGCATAAAAGTAATGTTTGAGTTGAACAAGACAGTAAGGTAACCAAAATGTATGTGAGTGAGATTGAGCATTCTTGGAAAGAAACGAAATGAAAATGGTGCTGTGTCAGTAATGATATCACCTTGAACAAAATTCAGACCCTCCTTGACAAAACTTAGAGCAAGATGTTGTTCTGTGTCCAGTAAGTACCTGGTACAGAGGCCAAAGTTACAAGGGAATGGATAGGAAAAAAGACAGGAAAGTGGTAAAGAAGATAGATATGTATTATGATCTTTATAAAATTTAATCAGAACATGTCATTTCTGTGATTAAAATCTCAGGGTTAGTGAGGGTGGAAGACATTTAGCCTAGTGGTTAAATGCTGCTGGAAACACCTGCATCCTACGTCTGAGTGCCTGGGTTTGCATCCCAGGCCTTTCCTGATTCTGGTTTCATGCTAAAGTACACCCTGAATGGCAGAAGTGAAGGCTCAAGTGATTGGATGCCACTCAGCAAGAAAGCTGGACTGAACTCATTCCCTGCTCCCAGTCTGAGACACTGGCATCCCATATAAGTGCCACTCTGTTTCCTGACAATTCCACTTACTGTTCAGCTTCCTGCTATTGTTCCTGAGAAGGTCACAAATGGTGGCTCAAGTGCTTGGGTCCCTGAAATCCACAGGGGAGACTCAAATGGAATTCTTGGCTTGTGGCTTAGGCCTGGCCCAGCCCTGACCATTGTGGCTATTTGGGGAGCAAACCAGCAGATAAAAGATCTCTCTTCCTTTCTCTTTCTCTCTCCTTTGCCTTTCAAGTAAATAAATCTTGACAAAAATAAAAAAGTATTTACATTTTCATGAGAGTACAGAAATTTATTTTAGCAGTTAGAATGCCCGTGGCCCACAGAGCAGGAGGTGGGAAAGGGTGCCTGGGTTTAATTTGACTCCAATGTCCTGCCGGGACAGTCCCTGGAATGTAGCAGTGATTACTCAGATGACAGGGTTGGCAACACCAAGCTGGGATACTTGGACTGCACGCCCAGTTCCTGTGTCTGCCATGGCTCAGCCCCAGCTGTTTCAGGTATTTAGGAAGGAAATAACAGATGGGAGCTCTTTTCTTCTCTGTCCATCACTGAAAACAAACAAGCAAAACCCTTCACAGGCCTCCCATTATATTTAGAAAAAAATATAAACTTCTTGCTCTGGTTTATTAGACTGTACATGATCTTACCCATCTGACTTTATTTCTTTTTTAAGATTTATTTATTTTTATTGGAAAGGCAGATATGAGTTATGGAGAGAAGGAGACAGAAAGTTCTTCCATCCACCAGTTTACTCCCCAAATGGCTGTAATAGCCAGAGCTGAGCCAATCTGAAGTTAGGAGTCAAAAGCTTCTTCGTTGTCTCCCATGTGGGTTCAAGGTCCCAAGGCTTTGGGCCATGCTCCTCTGTTTTCCCAGGCCACAAGCAGGGAGCTGGATGGCAAGTGGTGCAACCGGATTACAAACTGACACCCATATGGGAACCCAGCCCTTGTAGGGTGAGGATTTAGCCATTGAACCATTGTGCCAGGCCCCGTTTCTTAGACCTCATCCCCATATGTGTTGTGCTTCAGTTTTAGCAAGAGGGTTCTTAATCTTGGCATTACTGACCTTTTCCCACCCATGTCTGCATAATTCTTTGCTGTGGGAGCTTCAGCTGTGTATAGTAGGATACAGCACTGGGAACCACTTTCATGTTCATTGCTCTCTAAGGATTTGGCCATCATCCACTGCTTAGATGATTTTTCTGTGGCTGGCTCTTCACATCTCAGTTTAATGCCACTCTTAAAAAGCACTCCCCCATTTTTTTAGCACTGAAAAGCCACTCAGTCACTCTTCACATTTTAAAACTCAGCTACCTGGTACTGCCACTCTCTATTAATGTGAGTGTTTGTGTACATGTTTATGTGTATGGGAGCTGCCTTGCAGTAGGACATCTGCTCCATGAGGGCCAGAAGGTAATATTCCTTTTCATTGCTCTATGACAGTGTCTAGAATAGTGCCTGGCTCTAGTTCAAGTGCCCAAAAATATCACTGAGTTGATGAATGAATGAATATTGTCACTGCGCTGCTGATGACTGATGGTAACATGTGATATCATTTTGATTCCTCTTTGTTCCATACAGAGAAGTGGAAATGTGGGTAGGGATTGTGAGAGAAATCTGATTTTGCTTCTAGAAGTTACCAACAAATTAGAATTAAAACTAAGGAGGAAGATAGAAGTCTAATGATTTCCCTGCTACTTTTGCCCAAGAGTCCATGTCATCTGAATATTTCCCTTCCTCTCTGAATCGCAATCTTCTCCCACCCCATCACACTTTTTCTTAGACTGTATTTCAAGGAAGCCATCTCTAGGAATGATGAGGTCTTGCATTCCCTTTTCCGCATGGGCCATTAAAGTTCTGAGATTTTCAGAAGAGGTCATATGTAGTATTTCCTCTCAGTGAAAGATGGAACCCCTTGAGCCCAGAATGAACAATGAAGTAGTGTGGAATGGAGTGTTTTGTCGCCAACCATGAATGTTCCTGACACATTACATGGTTTACAAGGGATACATTTTCTAAATACCATGCTAATGAATCAAATTATTCTCAAATCCATTGGAAATAAAAGAGAATCAGAGTTGACTTCCACCCCCTATTTGATTGTACTTCAAGCCGGAATTGGACACGAGGGTGGTCTTGCTGTATTTGTTACAGTGCTGGCCACCAAAATGGCCCACCTGCCTGATGGATGGTTTTTACTGTTCTTTCTCTTTTCCTCCTGTCAAGGAAGTGATTTGTCAGATTAAAGAGTTAATTACTTATCTATAAGTAAGTACCTCCATTGCTTACTACTATTTCATGTTCATTTTACTTTTAAAGAACCATTTCATAAAAATATTAAGACTTTGGAAGATTCTTGGATTTGTTAATGTTTACTGGAACTGACCTCCTCAATTGTCCATACCTGTTTGTAGGACTTCAGGAACCTAAACTCTTCCTTTGTCAGTCTTTACTAAACGATAAATACCAAGGATTTGGGGGTTGTTAGTTGCATTTGGAACCTTTGTGTTTTGATCTAAATTTGTGTGTGTGTGTTTACTCTAAAGTGAGTAATTGAATCCTTAAGTCAAGCTTCAGATATTCTGGTCAACATGTTAAAAAAGGAGAAGAAGAAAGTTCAAGATGCCCTCCAGCTATCTGATATGAATAGAGGTGAATTAAGACACTCCAGGAGCTCACTCTTCCCACCCAGAGCATCAGCAGAAGGGCAGAGGACATCGCTCTCCTCAGCTCCCACCCAGTCCCAGGACTTCAGCACATTGGAGTACAGATCCAGTTTGCTCCACAAAAAAACAGGTTAGTCTTAATTCCTAGTATTCCTTACTGCTCTCAGTGGATTTGAACCTGGTATGTTTAAATGCGCAGGGATGAAGACTCCAGCAATTTATTTGATAGAATTATTTTTACTGAACTAGTGGCTTTCATATTTATTAGTAACCAATGTGAGAAGAACGAAGTATGAATTTCCACAACATTCATGGGTGAAAATGAATAGCCCAGGGCAAGGATAGAAAAAATGACTCTAGAGAAATGGAACAAGAAATCATCCTCTAATGTAGGAGGGAATGAGGTCAGAAATCACATTACTAAAATGATGGTGGTGATGAAATGTTTATTTCTTTTTTTGAAAAAAAAAAGATTTTTTTTTATTCGAAAGGAAGACTTACACAGAGAAGGAGAGACAGAAAGAAAGATCTCCCTAATTGGCCACAACAGCCAGAGCTGAGCCAATATGAAGCCAGGAGTCAGGAGCTTCTTTCAGGTTTCCCTCAAGAGTACAGGGGCTCAAAGACTTGAGCCATCCTCTGTTGATTTCTCAAATCATAAACATGGGCTGGATCAGAAGTGGAGTGGCCGGGACTTGAATCTGTACCCTTATGGGATGCCGGAACCACAGACGGAGGATTAGCTTGTTGTGCCACTGCACTGGCCACAAGGTGTTTATTTCTAAGTTGACATGTACTTTCTGAGGCAAAAAATAGTTTAGAGATATCATCAACACTTTAAAGGATGATAAATTAAGGAAAAAATGACATAAAATAGAACTGACATTGTTAGGCCAACTCCTTGGCACTTTCCCCACTTCTGCCTTTTAGTAAGTTGGACAGTTCTACTACTGCAGAATCCAGAAAAAGCCATGTTGGTGTGTAGATGTCCCTTATTCTGTTAGAACAGCTGGGCATTTTATCCAGACATTTGGGAAATATCCTCACTTATCCACCTGAGAGCTGGTCACAGACTTGGGAAGGGCCCTGAAAGCAACTCATACTTCTGGTAAGCAGGCACGCCTGTAGCAGTGGCATCGAGCAGCGTATATCCTAGCAAGTAAAAGTTTCCTGATCCCTCATTGGCTGAGTATTATGGGGCATACAGTCTTCCTGGATTTCATGTAAGTTACAAAGTTAACCTTTCCCTCGCTCTCTGTATTCTAACTTCCTCATGGAAGTTGGCTACGTACTCCACAGCGTCCTATTTGCAGAGTGACTTTTGCTACATCTTCAAGTCAGCTCACAGTAATTTTCTATTCTGTGTTGAAAGTGAAACACCAGTTTATACATGATCCAGACTGGGGCAAAGGGATAAAGAATTTTCCTAAGTAGTAACATAGGTTGAAATTTTGTGTGTGAACATCTATTTGAAATGACTTGCTGATTTCCAAAAGGTTTTATAGCCCCGGGATAATTAAGGAGTACTATCCTCATTGAGAATCACGTTTTTAATTAATAAATTCAGGACTAAGAAGCATGGAACTATATTTCATGACATCATATGTTTATCCCTGAATTCCAAATCTCCTTGCTTTGAATATTTCTTCAGCAACACAAAAGGATAAATTCAAAACGCCAGGAACCCATAAGTGACGTTTGGCCATTTACCATGCTATTAGTAGACAGTGAAAAACCAATGATTCGTCTCTGCGTTGCTTTCACATCCAGCTTTTGCCTTACTCTACTGTGGGCAATAAATGGGAAAATGGAGGCCATCTAGATTGATTCTTTTTTTTTAGCTCTGTTTTTGTATAGAATTTTCCATCATTATTATTATTTTATAATACAGTTCCATATGCCCTGGGATTTCCATTTTCCCCTTCCCAAATTCCCTCCCTTCCCCCATTCATTTCCCCTATATTATTACAATGGTATAATTCCTCATAAATAGTCATATGTCCATAATTGCTGGCATGGACAATGGCAGAGAGATCAGTATCCTATTGTCAAGATATATTTCACAGTTTCATTGAAGTCCATCTTTAATCTGGAAGTAGAGATGCATAGTGCATTGTATCCTCACATCTGTATATGATAGTCTCCATTACACAGTTACTATACCTCCCCTTAAATGAAAAGCTACAAAACAAAATCAACAACATGAAGAAAAAAAGAAATTTATGTCATGAAGTTAAATAACATGCTACTGAATGACTAATGTGTTGCCGAAGAAATGAAAAAGAAAATCAAGAACATTCTGGAAGAAAATGTGGCTGAGTCAGTGAGAAATTTAAAAATTAAAAAAAAAAATTAAATTAGAAAAAAATTGATTTTGAAGAAATGGAAATAAAAACAAAAATCTCAAAATCCATGCTATATACTTTCTGCTGATCTTTGTTGGTAAAATGTGTCTCCTCCAGGCAGGAGATAGATGGATTTTGTTTTTTTTTTAAATCCAGTTTACTAATCTATGACATTTGATTGATGGGTTTAAGCCATTCACATTCAGGATTAATATGAGTAGGTAATAGCTTGGTCTTGTCAGTTTAGCAACAGATTGTTCATTGTTTGATTTAGTCTTCTGTTGTTATTTGGCTGGGATGTTCTTCACATTTGCCTTTGGTTTTAGTGGGTGGTATTCTTTTTCTCTGTCAAGAGAACATCTTTAAGTATTATTTATAGGGAAGGTCTGGAAGAGGCATATTCTTTGAGCTTTTCTTTACTGTGGTGGAATTTTATTTCATTTTCAAAGAGAAAAGCTTTGTTAGATAACATTATTCTGGGCTGACAATTTTTTGCTTTTAGAATCAATGGAATATGTCATTCCATTCTCTTGTGACCTGTAGAGTTTCCTATGAGAGGTCACCTGCAAGTCTGATTGCCATTGCTCTATAATTCAGTTAATTTTTTTTCCACATGCACATTTAAGGATCTTTTCCTTATGTTAGACTGAAGAGAGATTGATTATCATGTGTCGTGATGAAGATTGCTTTTGGTCAACCTTGTTGGGAGTTCTGTGACCCTCCTGGATGTTGTCTCCAAATTCTCTCTCAAGATTGGTCAAGTTTTCCTTTATTATATCATTAAATACATTTTTAAACCAATTTCTTTTTCTGCACCTCCTGGAACTTGCATAACTCTTATATTTAGCCTTTTAATAGCGCTCCTTAATGCTTGAATACCTTTTTTTTTTAAGTTGATCCAGCTCTGCTTCCGGCTTTTTGATAGCTTCCCCATTGTGACAAGAAATATCTTCCAATTCTAAGATTCTTCTGCCTCATTCATTCTATTATGGAGAATTTCCACTGAATTTTTAATTTTTTCTATTGCATCCTTCATTTCTAATAATTTGGATTGATTTTGTTTCAGTTATTGCTATTTCCCATGTGACATATCCCTTAAATTCCTTGAACTGGTGTATTACATGCTTCTAGTTTTTGAGAAGAAGCTTTATAGGGAGTTTTCTAAATTCTGTATCTCCCATTTCCTTGATGTATTCCTCAATTAATTCTGAGGTTGGCAAAAGCTTTTTGCTCCTTTGCATGGGAGTCTTCAGTAATATTCACTGTGCTTCTCTCTCTTCTTTTGCTTTTGGTCATTGTACTTCTAGTTAGCAGATTCTTCTCCTTGGGACAGGTGTCTAAGCTCTGTCACCCACAGATCTACAATTCAATTTTACTTATTGCAGTTGGTACCCAGCTCTTTGTTTGTAATCACTTGTGCCACTCCCTCCAGTGAGTTTCAGATCTGGGCTCTTATGTTAGACTTCCACCATGATCTCCATAGCCCCAGCCCTGGCTCATAACTCTCCCACTCCTGTGAAACGGTGCTGTGGCTGTTGTCCAAACTTTCTCCCACTTCCAGTTCAAGCAGTTCACAGTATTAGGGAGACAGCAGGTGTAGTAAATAACTAGTTTGTTGTTGTTGGTGATCTTGTCGGAACCTGTTGGCCGTTAGGTCTGAGGGCCACACGGACCTATTTTGAGTTGTAAGATGCCAAAGTCAGTTTTATTTTCCCTGTGGGACCAGTGCAATGCACTGAGCTGAAGTGAGTTTGTTCCCAGCTCAGTGCATGTGAGAGCTCACTGTTGTCCCTCCACTCTCAGCGTTTGCCACATTGTACAAACTGACCCCTGATGTGCCACTTGTGGAGTTCTTGATCTGCTGGTCTTTAGATCTGGGGGCTACCCAGACCTGTTTTGGGTGGAGCCTTTATGATGCCCTGTCGATGCAATGCACTGAACCAGATATGAGTTTGCTCCTAGCCTAGTGAATGCACAGTCCTGTCCCAAACCTTTACCTCCGTACACAAAATGGCACCCAATGTGGCTTTGGTGGCAGTCTGGGCTGTAAAATCCAGCCTGTTCCCACACTGCCTGTTTGGGATCTGTTGCTCTATCTCTGCTCCTGGTTGAATCAAGCGAATCAGCAGGATGGGCAGTTCTTTGCCTGGATTCACCTCCTGAGTTCCCAGTGAATTCCCCTCCCATCTGGCTGCTGGTGGAGCTCATATCACCATTTGCTGACTGCCACTGCAGTATCTGGTCATTGAAACACCACAACATTGTCTCTGCTGATTTCCTGTGTCTGTCAGTCTACAGATGCCCCCTTGCCATCGGCCTGTCCTTTCCTATTTTCCGGAATGTGCTCTCTGCTTCACCCTGGCTAATATTACTCCATCTGTTTAAATGTGTCCTTACCCTATTCCGCCATCTTGATTTTGCCTGGATTAATTCTTTATTCTGACCATCAACTTATTCATTCCTCTTTCACTCAACATATATTTATTGAGCATGTGCTTTGTTCTAGGCAGAGTTCTGATCATCATTATTAAAAGCTTCCCTCCCTCTTACACAGACAAGACAAGGTACTTCTCTAAATATTCTGCTTGAATTACCTCACTTAATCCTCATCCTAAGGGACAAGCTCTCATCTCTTCTTTGTATTTCAGGTGAGGATTGTCCATGTAGAAACACTGCCTCTGACCTGCCCTTACAGAGTGCATGGAAAGAGAGTCACTGAATAACTGAATGCAGAAGTATACCTCTGTGTTACTAAAGGGGCACATACCAGGAGCTCTGCTTCCTTCCAGTTAAGACCAGAAAAGCCCAAACAGAAGTGTGAGGGTACAAGTGTGGCAGGAAGGAATATTGAAAACAGAGGGAACCAGTCACTTGAGTGACCTTTAAGGCCTTTGTATGGGAAGGAGCATTTTGTAAAACTAGACCCATTGTGTACCAGACCTTCTCCTGTTTCTACGTCTTCTTGCTCCTCAGCTTCTTCAGTCTCATAATTCTTCTCCCACAGCATCTCACAATCTCTCACCTCCTTTACAATAATAGGCTTTTTTTTGGTCTTTCAGTAACCTTTTCACTTGCTATCGCATCAGGTAGACTGTAGTCTTATTTAGGGAGTTTAATTAATTTTACAAGAGTAGAAAAATCACAGAAACAGTAATGGAAATCATAAAGTCCAAAAGATAGAGGTTTCAGAGACGAGACTTGTATTTGAAAGGGGTTTTGAGCTGTTTTAACTGTCATTGGATATAGAGGAATAGGTTCACAAATGCACTGTTAATTATCTAACCATGGGGTTGGTGAGGGGTGTTGGCGGGGTTTAATTTTACTTTCTGGCAGAGCTACAAATAGGATAAAAATTGTTGTGGTTGAATCAACACTGCAAAACTGCAGGTAATAGAATAGTTTGTTACCACGTTTGAGATTCTGGGGGCCAACTTGGCTTTTATTATTGTGTTGTTTTATAAACAAGTATCTTGTATAAGCTTAGCAAAATGCAGAAACTTCATAACTGTGTTGTTTTGAAAGTGCAGGTGTTAGGTGTTGTCAGTTTGTGTTAGCCACCCCTGGAGCTGAGTCTGATGCAGAAAAAAGTACCTTGACCACTTCTAGGGCTGCTGCAAGACTCTCCCTTTCCATAGCCCACCCCCTTCTTCCAGTCACTTCCACTTTGGGCTACAAATCACTTGCTGTGAATTAGGAGATCCACCAAGGAACCCCACTCCTCCAGAGGCTTTGTGCAAGCCGCCTGCCAAGGCTGGGAGAAGCTAGGCCTTCCTGGTCTGTTTGTCTTTGTTGTCTCTGGGGTCTCATGTCTATTTTGATCTCATTGAAATACTGAGGGGGATTGTTCTGTTCTGTGCTTGAAGAAGGTCATGCTGTTTATGTTGAAAATAGGAAGAGTTTTAAGGTTGAGTTTTTTTGTTGTTGCTGTTCAGAGCCCTCACCACCACAGTTCCCAAATAAGCACGTGGAATCAGTGTGTATTTCCAGAGTCTCCAGGATTCACCATGGGCCTTTAGCTATTTAAGAACCAACAGACTCTGCTCATCACAGGTGAAATCATTGGCATTCATTTTTAAAAGTCCTGGGCTCCATGGTCCAGGGAGCTCTTTTCTTTTACTCATAGAGAATGTGTCGAATGTGCATGCTGCAGGCTGTACCAACAGGAACCGGGAAAATGATCTTTGAATCTGGAAGCCCCCATTTAGATAGTAGAAACTAGCTTTGAACTTCAACAGCAGAGAATAAAACTGCAATGTTCTCAACAGAAGCTGGAAGGAACACTGTGGGGTTTCAAGAGAAAGCCGGAATGTTAATGAGTAGTTAGAAAAAGTGTTACAGAGCAGTTCACATGAAAGTTCAATCTCACGGGATTGGTGGAATTTGGATATTCAAAAGCAGAAGAAATTTGTGAACATTTAGTTCCTTTTTTTGAGAAAAGTCAATTGTCTGTTTTTTAGTCAGTTTGTTGTGTTTCTATACATTAAAATCTTTAAATATTTTTATTTAACCCCTTAGCATATGTATGGCTTACAGATATTTTCTCCTAATCCATCAACTGTAGCTTTACTCTTTTGTTGGGTAGGAATTTCTAATTTTAATGTAATTCCACTTCATTTTCTGCTTTTGTTTCCTGAACTTTGAAGGTTAAGTCTAAAAAAAAAATCATTGCCAGGCTCGTGATATTTAGTTTTTTCTCCTGGTTCCCTCTAGTAGTTTTACAATATCGACCTTTTATTTAACTCATTAAACCATTTTGAGTTAATTTTATGATATGACATAAGAGTCCAGTTTCATTCTTCTGCATTTTGAGTATCCAGTTTTCCCAACATTATTTTTTCGGAGAGTCTGTCCTTTCCTTGTTGTATATTCTTGGTTCCTTTGTTAAAAATGAGTTGGCTGTCCATGCATGGCTTCTTTTCTGGGCTCTCATTTCTGGTCCATCGATTGATAGATCTGATTTTGTGATATTGGCCTCCTGTTTTAATTATTATCTCTCTGCAGTACACTTAGACATCAGGCAGCATGAAATCTTCGGCTTTGTTCAGTTTGCTCATAATCTTCCTGACTCTTCAGTATTTTTTGTTTCCGTATGAAGTTTGTGAGTGTTGAACCCAGACATTCTGATGTGGATGGCAGGCATCCCAAGCATCATCTTAATTACTGTGCCAGATGCCCGCCCCCACCTCTTGGTATTTACCCCAACAACTTCTCAAAGAGGTGTCTGCACTTCCATGTTCATTGCAGCATCATCTGTGATGGCCATGTTTCAGAGTCGGCCTAAATGTTCATGTACAGATTTGAGCAGATGAGGGAAATGGAGAAAATGTATCTTATACAATAGAATACTATTCAGCCTTTAAAAAGAAAGGGATTTTGCAATTTGCAACAAATTGAATAGAATCAGAGGACATAATGCTAAGTGACACAACCAGGCAAAAGGAACAAACACCATGTGTTTTCACTTACACATGGAATCTAAAATAATCAAACTGAAAGAAGCAGAGAGCAGAGCAGAAAGGTGGTTAGAGTGGTGGCAGATAGGAGTAGTAGGAGTATGGGGGGATGATTCCTTTTTGTCAGAAGGAATAAGTGTCCTTTTACTGTGAGATGCACACATACATATTCACAGTCAGGTGAATATTGTAAATAATAAGGTGTATTTCCAAGTTGCCCAAGAGAATAAATTTCCAATGTTCTTACCACCAAAAAAAAAAAAAAAAAAAAAGATAATATTTGAGGTGCCCAAAATGTTAATTTGCTCAAGTTAATTATTCCATTTTATATTACTATATCACAACATCAGTTTCTGTACCTCATAAATATATGCAACTATTACAAATCAGTTTGATTTTATCCATTTAAAAGCAAAAATTTTTGAAGAGTAAGATGAGCAAAAGCTTGGGGACAGGAAAGCAAAGAAAAGCCATGTGGGGTAGATGGACTTATTTGTTGAGCTGCGGTCTAAGAAGTACATAGGAACTCAGAAGAAGTAAGGCTAGAGAAATTTATGGGCAATTAGTAGCATGGTTGCTTCAAGGAGAGGGAGTAGCAGAATATGTGGGAACTTTTTAAACTTTGCATGCTTGCATACTGTTGCAATATCTTACAAGTTCTTTACTGAGTAAGTGGGACCAGGTTACAAAAAGTCCTCAAGTGCCAAGCCAGAGGATCTTCTTCTCATGTTTGTAAGGGAGCCACTAAAGCAGAAGGGGATGTGTAATAGTTGTGCTCCGGGCAGGTATTTCCAAAAGAACTCTATCGGGTATATTGGAGAAGAGTGCCTGGAAGTCAAGTACACAATTCAGAAAACACCATGGTGGGGGTGGAAATGATGGAAACAAAGAAGGGGACGTGAACTGATATCATGGAGGCAGGCCTGGACCGCTCTTTGTGTTGCTTCTCCTTCTTAGATTTCTAAGTGCCCCTGGTACTAAGGATGCAGTTATCAATGCAGAGGCAACATCACAGAGCAGCAGGAGCTTCCGTGCGATGTTGCATCAGACCTTGAGTCAGTTCCTTGAGTTTACTTCATTGTGGCTCAAAATACTACCGTATAAAGCTACTGTTTATAAAATCTCAAAATACCCAATCCTCCACCAAGCTAAAAGGAAAAGCTCAGGGAAGAATAAATGGAGGCAAAATTCAGTTGTAAAACAAGAGAAAAAAAATACAAGAATGTATTTGCGGTTCTTGCCAACTTACCTTGTTATGTGCCTCAAGCACGAACATCAACCTGTGGTTTTCAGATTTCTTGTGATTCACCTTACCCTCTCTTTTGGAACTGACCCAACTTTCATCTTTGCATGTCCCCATAAATGCAATTGAAGAAACAACCAGTAAACGAACCATTTCCTCGTCCACAAGTATAACTCTGGCCAAGTGCACTTCTCCGGAACCACAGTTCCGATCAGTTACTCAACATTTACACTGAATGTTATCTTGGGAAAATACATCATTGCATCCATCCTATTTGAAGATGATGGGTGATGTGAAATAAGTGAAACCTGAAAAAGAAAAGGAAGAGGGAGAGAGAAAAGAGAGGGAACATGCAAGAGAAAGCGTGCATGCCAGTTGCTACTTTCAGATTCAAAATCAAGACACACTCTTGAAGGTTGATTTTATCTAGCAGTCTTTGTGATCCCAATGAGGCTTTGATTGTTAAAAGTGAACAAATAAATAACATGTGTTATCTAAAGGAAAGCAACTTGGCCTTAGTTAGGGCTCAAACTCTGATGTTTAGTTGAATTCTACAGACACCCATGTGGCCATGTGCCTTAACCATCTGACTGTCCATGTATCTATCAATGAGTACCTATTTGCTTTGGAAGTCACCATCCAAGAACATATTTCTGGTGAGAGAGATAAGTAGGTAGATGGAGCTCTTTTCCTGGGCAATGAAGGCCTAAAGAAAGGACATGGATAGTTAACCATTCCTACAAAGCCACAGCTCATCAATAGTCATCAATTCTGAAATTTGTGGTGGGGGAAAGAAGAGATGATGAGGACGGGAAAAACAGTGTGTGAACTTGTGGAGAATTAGAAGAAGTAGAAGTATCAAAATGGCAGAAAGTGGTGGTTTGGTGAAGTGGGAGATACTTGTTCCCTTTTGGGCCTGAAAATTGCCCAAGGCTGTGTTGATCATACAGAAGAAGAAGACGAACCTGGTCACTGAGTGTTCGGTGAAAGCTTTGAAGTGGTTCGAAGGAAGATCTGCTGAAAGTAGAGGAGAGCAAAGAAAGGGGATTTTAGTGGCTGTTGGCTTGTTTTTATCAGCATGAATGAGTATTGTTCCAACTTATCTGTGGAAAACAGGGAGAATGCTGGTCAATGTCCCTCTTTCACCACTTGTTTGTAAGGGAAATTATGTAGCCATTTTTTTCCCAACTTGCCCTGAATTTTGGGCTGAAAGGCTGTATTTATTTTTGGCTATTCCCATAAAGTTGGTTAGGTATTACCTACATAAGCAAGTAAACTTGTCAAATAAGAGGAGTATCTTCAACCCTCCTTTCAAGAACTGCTGGGGAAAGGGCAGGCCAGTCCTGTGTGGTAGAATTAATTACCTCAACCAAATAACCATGGAAGGCCAGTTGCCCAGAGTGATTGAACTGTGTGCAACAGAAACGTTAGTGATGGTGTGTGCCTGGGACCCCTATCTTTTGGTTCATAGAAAAATATTATGAACATTACAACCAAGTCAGAACACAGACATTGCATTCAATATTACTTTCAAACATTACTTTGCTGACTGATTATTCTGAGCCCACGGTTTATGTCTGTACACAGGGAGGTTGGATTCTCTGGGAAGCAGATAATGAGCTAGATGTTCATTGGGAAGTCCTTGAGAACAGCATGTGTAGACACGAAGAGACAGAGAAGCTGAGCAGTTTCTCACTTTGTCAGGGAACCGTGGTCACAGGTTACCTGGCAAGGGGTCCTGGAACTGGGCAGGTCCTGGAACTGAGTTGTCCTGAGTTAAGGCAAAGGTATAAGGCTTCTCTACTTTCCTGGTGCTCTGTCACTGGATACTGGCCTGCCTCTGGAGCGTGGCTTTAAGTGAGTCAGTTTTTTCCAATTGACAAAATCTCCAAATAGAGTTGACAAGGAGGAGTTCCCTCTGATGCACTTCCAGCAGCTACAGGAATAAGTCTGTCATTCATGAAGGAGTGTCTGGATAGTGTATCATATTTTCCATGATATTCAAAATATGCATCTAGTCCCTAATTTAGCCAAATTATATAACCTTATGGGCTGTAATGTAATTCTGTAATGATGTGACCCATAATGCTGAATAATACGGGATTATATCTAATCATTTGAATGTTTTAATATTTTTATAGCAAACTACATCCTTTATTTCTGCCTCAGATGTCAAAGACACAAACCCTGTCCTCCTGGCAGGGAATAAAACTTCTGTCTCTGTCTCACTCTGTCTGCCTCTCTTTCTCTTTCTCCTTCTCTTTCTCCTTCTCTTTCTCTTTCTCTCTCTCTCTCTTTCTCTCTCTCTCTCTCTCTCTCTCTCTCTCTCTCTCTCTCTCACACACACACACACACACACAAAACATCTCACCTAGACTCTGGAACTGAATCATTGTTTCTCTGAGCAATCATGTTCCTACTCTGTATAGCATGAAGTTTTGTGCTATTCTAGATGAGATGGAGAATATAAAGCAATCTACTGAAAGAGCTCTGGAAAGCATAAAGGATGACCCTAACTGCAGGAGTACTGGCTCCTTTTAACACATTTGGTAAAAATGTATTGAACCGGGCCCGGCGGCGTGGCCTAGCGGCCAAAGTCCTCGCCTTGAAAGCCCCGGGATCCCATATGGGCGCCGGTTCTAATCCTGGCAGCTCCACTTCCCATCCAGCTCCCTGCTTGTGGCCTGGGAAAGCAGTTGAGGACGGCCCAATGCATTGGGACACTGCACCCGCGTGGGACACCTGGAAGAGGTCCATTGCGGCTCACTTGGGGAGTGAATCATCGGACGGAAGATCTTCCTCTCTGTCTCCTCCTCTGTGTATATCTGGCTGTAATAATAAAAAAAAAATGAATAAATCTTAAAAAAAAAAAAACGTATTGAACCTAAGTAAGGCATCAGGCGTTGTGTGGAGTATCAGAGCCACAGGTCAATGAAACCCAGCACATGTTAAGTGTTCACTATCTGGAGGAGGACCTGTAATATACTTGCATACAGGTGCCATGGGATGTGGAAGAGGAGTCACAGCTCTTTCTGGATAGATTTAGGACAAACTTTCTGAAACAGTAGTTGAGCAATATCTAAAAGTAATCGTGGAGGTAGGTGTTTGGCACAGAGTTTAGGGGGGGCCTGGCGCAGTAGCCTAGCAGCTAAATTCTAAATTGCATATACCAGGATCCCATAAGGGCACTGGTTCTAATGCTAGCAACCCTGCTTCCCATACAGCTCCCTGTTTGTAGCCTGGGAAAGCAGTAAAGGACAGCCCAAAGCCTTGGGACCCTGCACCCGCACATGGGAGACCCGGAAGAGGCTCCAGACTCCTGGTTTCAGATTGGCACAACTCCAACCACTGCAATCACTTGGGGAGTGAGTCAACAGATGGAAGAGCTTCCTCTCTGTCTGTCCTCCTTTCTGTGTATCTGACTTTCCAATTAAAAATTATAAAATAAATCTTTTTTAAAAAGATATAGTTTAGGATACCCACTTCACTTATCAGAGTGCCTGGATTCAATCCCAGCTCCACTTCCAATTCCAACTTCCTGCTAATGTGCATGATTCAAGTACTCAGCCCACCCTCCCCCCATCTGTGTCTCACATGTTCCTGGCTTTGGCCTGGCTCAGCCTTGGCTATTGCGTGCCTATGGGGAAATGAACCAGTATATAAAATCTCTCTCTCTCTCTCTCGCTCTCTCTCTCTCGCTCTCTCTCTCTCGCTCTCTCTTGTGCATCCACCCTATTTCTTGCTTTTTCTCTCTCTGCATTTCATATAACATGAAAAACAAGTTTTAAAAAGTAGTCATATTCCTATCTGACAGAAAAGGTGGTGGGGTACAGAGAGCATTGAGGCCTAGGGAACCTTTTAGGCAGAGGGGTGGAAAGTCATGGGACCCATAATAGGCTCATAATACTCCCAGCATTTACTTCGGCTGGACTGCAGGATTTGTGTGAATAAGGTGGTGTTCAGTGAGGAATAACACTGAAGAAGAACCAGCTCATGAGAAATTGGTAGACATTCTTCTAATAAGAAGAATAAGTACAGAAGGATCACTGACAGCAAATGGGGGCAAATTGGAAATCAGTGCTATAGAAGCATAGTGAAAAAGTTATATGGGCTTGAACCAAGCCAGCTGTAGTAGGAACTGAAGAATGAAACAAGTACTTGAGGTATACAGCAAGGAAAACTGATTGCGATGGGGCAAGATGAGTAATACTTCCAGGGTTATAAATAGAGGTGAATCCATGAACAGAGGCAGGTTTGAAGGGAGAGTTGATTGGCCAGAGTGTGGGTAGATTGAGAATGAGTATGAGATGGGAACATAAACCAGTGAATTTATAGGTTCAGTTCTCAAGGCACGGGGTTAATTAAAAATATGGTGTATATTGACTTACTGTAGTGATAGGAAGGGATAAGGTCGTCCAAGGAGATGAGGAGGAAGGAAAAAAGAGAAAAACAGAACACATACGACAAAGCCTTTAAATGCTTTAGTGTTAATGGAATGGGGTTGAGGCCAAAGAACCCAGCAAAGAAAAACCATGAAAGGCAAAAGAGTCAAGAGAGAATGAAATTTCTGAAACCAGGCCAGTGGTTAAATTTTAAGGAGATGGATATGGTTAACAGTAGAGGATGTTACAGACTAGTCAAGTAAGGTGAAAACTGCAAAAAAAAAAAAATATTGGATTTGAATTGGACACAGAAAATGTAGGGGCGGGAAGCTCATTGTACCAGATTGAAGAACAGGCGATGAGGAGCAGTCATGCAGACAGATGGTTGGAGGTGAAGGAATTTTGAAACTAGGTTTGTTCAGTGGAGTTCCTTGTTGGGGGCTGAAGCTGTTCCAATGTCATGGCAGGCAGTGGAGTGGAAGGGGAAACTGTGAGCCAGGAGCCTGTGTCTGCTTGTGGTGGCCTGGCCGTCTGTTTACTCATTGAACATTCGTGCACACCAAGCAGCCTCTAGTTACATCACTGGAGGGTGAGTGGTGAGACCATCTGACATGAACCCCAAAGGAGGAAAAGCTTTGATCCTGGTATTCAATGACTGAGGAGTCAGAACAAGTCAACTCTTTCTCTGACCCCTCTGACATTTACAATTAGAGGAAAACGGAGATCCTCTGCTTGATAAGCTCCAACGCAGGCAGTATCCACGAGGGGAACAATCAGAGCTCAGGGAGAAGAAGAGGCTAAAAGGAAGACTCCATGAGAATATTGAGCAAGAGGGAGAATTTCATGATGGTGGAATGAGGGTTCCAGAGAGCAGAGGGAAATACGCTGTCATTCAGGTTGGAGGTGGAAGCAAGAGCAGGTCAATAAGACAGAGGCGGGGCAAAGGAACAGACAATAATGTGTGTGATGTGGGAGACCTGGGAGAGCTTGTGTTTGGTGGGTGGCAAAATACATAAATAAATAGCCATAGTAACACTGATTATGCATGCTGCAAACATGGTTGGTGTGCCAGATTCAGTGTCTTACTCTAGTTTTTAATCCTGTGTTTCTGAGAATCCACTTTGAAAGGAACTGTTTCTGAAAGACGTGGTGGAATAGGGTTGAAGAAGATGAGCTAGCTTCTGGAATGCTGTACCACCCAGTGAGACCTCTGGGTCCCATGGATGTTAGGACCACGCCTTGTCACAGACAAAGGCTTGAGAAGGTGATGGAAATCTCCTCCCTCAGGTAGCTTCCTCACCCCCCGAATTGTCGGAATGGCAGTGGGCACAGTTCCCACTGGAATTGTCTCTGGTCCCACAGCTGCAGCTACTCTCATAGGAATGGGGACCTTGACATGGGAATCATTCTTGCATTAGCTTCCTAGAAAGGAGTCATTCCTAAACAAGACATGTTGATTATCCTAGATTGCAAGTTTCTGACTATGTCTTCTGTGTTCAGAGGCCTCCTCAGAGCCCCCTCTGGAGACAACATAAAGACACAAAAGCAGAGAAAGGGAGTTGAAGATTTCTTTCCCTAGTCTGTTTCAGTCAAGCACAAATGGAGAATGCTTAAACCTGCTGTCTGACATTAACTCTGCTACTTCCCGTCTGACCACAATGTAATCAGACTCCATCCTGTGATGAGAGATAGTAATTACTCTGAACCACAGCATCTGCCTTTGCCCTGCAGTTTGAGAATTCCACCAGCGCTTCCTTTTGCAAATATGATTTTCTGGGATTTATACCAACAAAAATGAAAAGTATGTTCAGCAGGAATTGTAGTTTGGAAATATAGTAGATGAACCTTGACTTTACTTGTAGCACAAGAGATGGTCTTTATAACACATCTATCACATCTATAACTCAACATGCTGGCCCTGCCACAGTGAGGTGTAGCTGCTTTTCGTGTTTATGATTACGTTATTAATATTTGCTACAGCCAGTATATATGAATGACAATGACAGAAAAGGACACCTTGGAAACAAGCCTTTCTCCACTTGCACATGTGAAGTTTCTCTCTTGGTAAGAACTTTAGTCATTGTTGGAAAAGATTTTCGTCACCTGTCACACTGCCTCTTCACCTCTCTGAGGCAGAAAGCTTGGCTCAGAAATATTACTTCCCCCGCCACAGCAATATTTCAAGCTGATCAGCCTCCTCAATTTCTGGTTCCCTTATTACTAGTTATGCAACATGAGTTGCAGTGTGCTTCAGTGAATCTTTTTCAGTTCTTTGCTTTGGGTTATTCTGCTTCATTTTGGAGAGCAGGAGTTTTGTGGAGTTCCTGCAGCCATCCTTTTGCTGGACATCAGGAGCATCCTAGAGCCGTGTGCCAAGTTGAGCACTGTCCTGACACTGATTGATAGGCTTTTTCTTTCTTTTATTTTCTTTCTTTTTCCTTTAGGAGTTGGGAGCTAAAGTTGATCTTCAGTGTCTTATTAACAGCAAATGTGGCAACTTTCTACCCTCTCTGATCTGCTTCTACCTGGACTGGCAGAATTCCAGCTTCCTGAGACTAGAAGGGAGGCAGAGGCTTTACAACACATTGCATCTCCAACTTTTACCTCTTCATACCCGTGAGACTCTCGTAGGAGGCATGTGCTCTGTAGAACATTGTGCCATGCAATATTCCCATGAATGTAGCTTCTCGTCACATCCTCTTGATACTATTGCATCCAGCTGTTTCTTCTTCAGATTTATTGTCAAGGTCTAGATTCAACCATGGCATGAAAAACCGCATCTCTTGCTGTACATATGTTCCTGGAGCCCAGTCTGCTTGTTTTATAACCAAGTCCTTCATCATTAATGTGGCTTCTTCCACTAGAAGTTTATCAGATGCCCAAGCATTCACTGAACCTAGCTTCCTCATACTGAAAAACCAAAGCATGCTTTTGGATACTGTTTTAGTCCACTGAAGGACCCTTGACTCTAAGTTGCCCAGTTGTACGATCAGGATGATCTATAAGCGCTTATGAGTATCTCAAGGCAGCCAGATGTGATAGCTTCCAGAACTCAGTTCTGCGATGGAAGTCAAACGCCTTTGTAAAATTGACCGATACAATGAAGAGGCATTCCTATTTCACACTGTGATTTTGTCATCCTCACTGCGTGATAAAAATCAACCCAAAGCTCCCCAGAGTCATCAGATGATGGAGTTCCCTTCTCCTGTGGTGTTATTGAGAATGTTCATAGTCTCTTTCTAGTTTTCTTTCTCTAGAAGCTCAACATTGTCCATCCAAATAAATGCAGTGGGGGTGTTTTTGCTGCATGTGAAAGACCCTACCCATTAGAGTTCAAGGTAGAGTTCAAGAGTCACCCCAATAAGTCCAATAACAATTATCTCACTATTCAGGTCTCACTACTAAGCAGTGATGTCATTCATGTATAAACACTAACTGGATTATGAATGTATGCATCATGTCTTTTTCTTCCAGTAGAAATTTTTCTGTATCATTGTAAACTACCAACTGGCATATTTTTGCATTAAACGGTTACTATCATACTTAATATTCCCACTCCTACGTTCTGCACTCACTTCTCTCACTCTTAGTGAGAGTCAAATATGTCACTGGCTTGAGAAGGAGTAAGTAAGCCTCTTTTAACCCTCGGTGTTCTTCACTTAGGCACACATAGTAACTCCAGAATCATTTCAGGATGGGCTCTCACGCAGTGCAGTGCACACACACGGCACCAATATGCTCATCCACTCATCTCACTCTGCCTAATACATCCTCTTCTGTTCTGTCGTGGTCTGTACTAAATAAAGTGAATGTCCTGTCTTGCCTGCTGATCCAGAGCTCTCTGAAAGGTTAATGTGCTGATTCATAGGTTAAGTTTCCATTGCTTTGTGCTACGTCCAGCAGTTACTGGGGTCCTGGGCAGTAACATTTCTGGTGCCCTGTATGATCTCAGTAAATCTCTTTGACCCATTTTGCTTTGTAAACACAGAAAGCAGAGCAGCATTTGGCATTTACTTAAATACTTCAGAAAGTTCACAGAAAATTGAGTTAAGAAACATTTATTTTGTGCAAAAATAAATTGAAACTCATACATATGAGGTGGCTTTAAAAGACTCATGAAAAAATGTATTATGAAGAAAACGTGCATGATATTAAAAATTATGCATGAAAACAAAATGTCATGTTTCTATGAATTTTTTAAAAATTAAGATTTATTTTATTCTTTTGAAAGGCAGAGTCACAAAGAAAGAGAAGGAGAGAGAAAAGAGCAAAAGTGTGTGTGTGGGGGGAGAAATACATATCGAGAGAGATCTTCCACTATTCACTGGTTTTCTCTCCAAACGGTTGCAATAGCCAAGGCAGGACCTGGCCAAAGCCTGAAGCAAGGAGCTTCTTTCGGGTTTCCTCTGTGGGTGCAGGGCCTCAGCACTTGGACCATCTTCCACTGTTTTCCCTGAAGCATTAGCAGGGAGAAGGATCGGAAGTAGAGCATCTAGTGCTCAAACCAGCATCCACATGCGATGCTGGCTTCAGAGGCAGAGCTTAACAGGCTACACCACAAAGCCTGCCCACCATGAACTTTCCTGCAGTTATGTGAGATCATAGAAAATAATCCCATGTCTAATTTTAATTTTTGTGGTTTTTCTTATCATAGCCCAACATAGTTTTAATGATGTCTTATAGAGAGATAAGTAGAATTTAGTAGTTTATTTCTGTCTCCACATTAAGATATGTTAAACTGGTTATGTTAGCCTGAGTAATAGATTGGGTCCCTTTAAAATTTTTTTTTTTTAAATCAGAAGTAGAAACCTAATTGATTTTTATATTCATTTCATAACTTCACTGCTCATTATCACTCTCCACTTTAATTACACAGCAGTGTGAAATAATCAGTTCTTGTTACTAGCAAATGGAACTCACAAAGCCTCATTATCCCCAGACTCATTGCTTCAGTGCTCAATTAACCATTCTTCGCATAGCAGTTTTGTTTTACCGAAGAGTGTCGCCAGGTTTAAGATATCTTTTTCATCAAATGGAGGTAGGATATGGTGCCATGGAAGGTGTCTGATATGACTAAGAATAGGAAATTTCTTCAGTGTTTGATATTCAGGGTCACATGCCAAATCTGCCAAAGGTTCAAATGGGAGGTAGTCATGTGACCCCTGCCACCATCAGTATTGGGTTTCCCATAGTAGTGGTTAAAAACCCATTGTGGGTCTGGGGATACTCTGGTCAAAATATCTCCTTTCTCTACTGAACCTGAAATTGCCTGAAGTATAGTTTATCTGGATTAATGAGGAAACGACCTTGAAGAGGTTACGCTGAAGGCAGCCACCATTCTGCTTGAGCATGTTTTGTTTGGTGAGTTCCTTCCTTAGCTATGATGAGCAGAAGGAATATGAGGAAGGCCCTTGGGTGAGTACTGCAGTGCTGCTCTCTAGAGGCCTGGGGAGCAGGAAGACCACCCAATCAGAGAACAACTGAAGGAATTTTGCTGGCCTGACATGCTGCTGTTCCCACTTTTCTCTCAAGACACGTAGGTCCCTTATCATGTCAGGAACAGGTATTATTTAACTGGAAGTTAATTCCTGGAATTAGAAGGAGCAACAGCGGGTAGGAAAGTGGTAGGGGAAGCATCCAGTCAACTAGCTTCGTCCTAATTAATTCAGAAATTATTCCAACAGACCCCAGACTTGCAGTAGGCAGCCAGTATGAGGAGCTTGTTAGATTACTCTACATCACATGTGGTAGCACACTCACATAGCTTAGCAAATATGGTGCCGTGGAAATCTTAATAGTTAATTCCAAAGGCAGTATTTGCTCACATTTCCTTTACAAATTGAAACCTTAAGAGTAACACTAAATTTCCTTTAACAACACACTCCACTATCTCAGAACTCTCCTATTAACAACTCTGGCTGTAAGATCATACCATTACCATATCAATTCAGTTATGTTGAAATACTTTTAAGTATGGCGATGTGGTAATATGGTGATACTTTAAATATCTATATTTATAATGTAGCTATATCTACCTGTGAATATGTAATATAAAATATTATTTGACATACAAATATTTATGTATTTAATGTATATAAATGTATTTTATCTATGCATATAAATACATGCAATATAGTTTTAATTCATTTACATATATCCATAAAAATGAATAACATTATTTTATGTGGATGTATTTGCATGTTTTTCCTTAAATTTCACTCATTCAATGTTCAGCACTTGTTGAAATTCCTGCTCTGTACTGGAGCTGTTGCTGATTCTGACTGTTGAACTCTGAATGGAATAAAACTCCTGCCCTTCAGGACAATCCTATCGCAATAAATATCATCAAGCTGAATCTTGAAGTCTTGACGGTTTACCCATTTTCTTATACCTAAATCTACCTGAATCATTCAAAGTGACTCATAAATGTGACTATCTCACATCTGATCCCAGAGTGCTTATATTGGTGGAATTACCACCATGGAATTTTGACCTAGCAACAGGGTCCATTGGGCACTTCTTCCCTTACACTGTTAGTTGACAGTATAAGGGATGAGGAAACTACATCTGCCTCCATCATGGTTGTACTAGTTTACATCACTCTGTGATGATTTTTTTTGTGTGTCAGTTGTATTCTGGGTTGTGAAGCCAGATGTATACACAATAGAAGCATTTGAGGTGACTGATTTGGGGAAAAATTCTTTCATTTAGCATTGTGCATCAGAATATTAAGGACAAGAAAGAGAGCTCCAGATGGTGACATGGAGAATTGAAATGCAAGAGACTTGTGGGCAGGGAGCTTGTGAAGGGTTGGTCTGAGAGAGAGCTGGGTGGGATACAATTGGACCTCAAGTGGCAAGTGAGTCTGACAAAGGAGGGACAAGTGCTTTAGGTTTGTGTGGGTCCAGGTCCAACACCAGGAGAGGGTATTTTGGTATTAAACTCCTATATTCCAGTTTCCAGTGTGGTTTCTACCCGCTGTGCTACCTGATCATTCAGGTTTGATAACCATCAAAAAAGCCGTTATGTCTGAACAAAAACAATGATCCCGTAAGAAAATCCTCAAAGACAGCATGAAACCCAACCCTCAGAAATGAAATACTTCCCTTACCTCATGCTCATCCACGTGAATTTAATGTGCATTTGTATATAAAGGTTATTCAAATGGTTTCAAAATTTGGTAGGTATTATAATTTTCTCTTTCCAGTTGAGATTTCAGAGCATCTATTTTTTCTTAGTCTATTTTATCGCAATTTAATGTAAAAAACATTATGCTTAAGCTTTTCCTTGGTTTGTAATCATCAGTGAAAATAATGTTAGCCTTTTCATAATTAATCAAATTTTGATGCTCAAATTAGCATTATGTTGTTTCCCAATTTTTTCATTCAGTTATCTTAAAAATTATTAAACCAGAGAGGAATGCTAATCATCTCAGGCTTGGAGGAAGCTTTGAGTTTGGATGATTATTTTTGGAAACCTCATCCAAGTAATTTCATAAATGAGATACTCAGAGTATGTCATTACATCTCTTTCTTGCCTCCTCCCACCCCACGCCCCATATAGCTTCTATATATAAGTTTTATATGTGTCTATTAGCATGGAAAATACCGCTGGACTTATTGAGGGTTTAGTAATTGCATTTGTTTGTTTTCCAGAGTTATTCTAAGACATGCAAAACTTAAACCATCTACATTCTATGTCTGTATGTAACTAATAGGCATTTAGAAAACGCACTTTCATTCCTTCCCACTGTTGCCCCCACATGAAAGAGGTATTTCTCACCCTTTTCTGAAAGTATTTTAACCACTGTTACCCCCACATGAAAGAGGTATTTCTCACCCTTTTCTGAAAGTATTTTATTCATGTTAAACAAACAAATTTCACAATACAGTTTTAGAAACATAGTGATACTTCCCTCCACCCCCTTCTTGCCCACACTTTCCACCCACCCTCTTCCTTCCTTATGTCTTCTTTTTTTTCCCCAGATTTTTGCAATGGCATACTTTCAGTTCACTTCTCCATTAGGTGAAGAATTCAACAACTGGAAAAGGGGGTGGGTGGTAAAAGCCTAATGTTCCTCGAGAGTACAGGCAAAGGTTGTAATCAATAATCAATCCTCACAATGTCAATCTTGTTCCTGTAGATATGATTTTTTGCTATCTGTGTATCAGTTACCACAGATCAGGGCTGCGTCCATTTTGTTGCAAAAGATAAGATTTCCTTTTTCATAGTTAAGTGGTATTTGACAGTGTATACATATGACATTTTCTTTATCCAGTCATCCTTTGAGGAGCATTTGAGTTGATTTCATACTTTAGCTATTGTGAATTGAGCTGCAACTGAAATGGGTGCATAGACAATTCTCTCTTATGCTGCTTTCATTTTGTTTGGGTAAATTCCGAGGTGTGGAATGATTGGGACATATGGTAGATCTATCTGTTTCAGATCTCTAAGGAATCTTTATAGTATCCTTCATGATGGTTGTACTAGTTTGCACTCCCGCCAACAGTGCATTAAGATTCCTTTTCCCCCACATCCTCACCAATAATAACTGTGCTTTGACTTTCAGATGATAGCGGTTCAGACTGGGATGAGGTGAAACCTTACTGTAGTTTTTATTTGTATCTCCCTGTTGGGTAATGATCCCGAGCATTTTTCATGTGTCTGTCGGCTACTTGTATTTCATTCTTTGGAAATTGCCTGTTCATATCCTTTGTCCACTTAACTGTCTTGTTGATTGTTGTTGAATTTCTGGAGCTCTTCATAGATTCTGCATATTAATTGTTTATCATTTGTATAGTTTGCAGACATTTCTACCACTCCATTGAATGTCACTTCATTTTTTTTTTTAAAGATTTATTTTTATTACAAAGTCAGATATACAGAGAGGAGGAGAGACAGAGAGGAAGATCTTCCATCCAATGTTTCACTCCCCAAGTGAGCCACAACGAGCCGGTGCGCGCCGATCCGATGCCGGGAACCAGGAACCTCTTCCAGGTGTCCCACGCGGGTGCAGTGTCCCAATGCATTGGGCCTTCCTCGACTGCTTTCCCAGGCCACAAGCAGGGAGCTGGATGGGAAGTGGAGCTGCCGGGATTAGAACCGGCGCCCATATGGGATCCTGGGGCGTTCAAGGCGAGGACTTTAGCCGCTAGGCCACGCCGCAGGGCCTGTCACTTCATTTTGTTGATGATTTCTTTTACGGTGCACAAGCCTCTTAGCTTGATGTAATCCCATTTGTTCCTTTTTTGCTTTCGTTGTGTGTACTTCTGGGGGTCTTTTCCAGCAATGTTCTGCCCTCTGCTTTCAGACTGCTGCATGCCAGCTGGTAGCAAGAAGGTAAAGGGCATAGGTTTTCTGCTCATCTGAGCCATTTCATTTCCCAAAGAAAAGGTACAGAACAACAATAGCAACAAGATTTTCTTTAAAAACCTGTCAATTTTTTACAAGTCACACCCCGAGGACTAGATTGCTGTTTTACATATGTCCTCCCTATAATGTATGCAATTTGGGGAGTTATTCTTTTTTAAAAAATGCAAAATTATAAATTCAAAAATCATCAGAAAATAAATAACAGCAAATTACAAATTTTGAAAGCTAACAAATAACAAAATCCACGTGATGGGGAAATACAATACTTTATTCAGTTAAGTACTTGATCAGTACCTTGGTAGTACATTTTTCTCTACATTATTTATTGTCTAATGTTTGACCTGTCAAAGAAAAATCATTTTGTAATGTTATTTTTCATGGAGAATGATCAGCTAAAAGTTGTTTATGTTTTTCATTTAGAAACTACTTTGTAACTTGTCATTATTAATGTCACACAAATCATAATTGTTGTCAACTGGGAAAATGCCATTGAGTTTCTTTCACATCTGAGCTATAAAATGTGGAGGAGAGATGTCCTACTGCCATGGATCCATGCACTCAAACCTGCTTACTTTGCCAGTTCCAAACCCTGGAGTGCTGAGTTCTACTGGGAGTATTCATGTAACACTATCAGCTCTTGAACTCTGCTTCAGTATACTGGGTTAGATGGCACAGCAAGTGGAAAACACGCTGCTGGAGACTTCCTACACCCAAAGCACTAGCAATAGCTTAAACAGCTTAATCACTCCATGCAAATTTTTAACTCTAAACCCAGATTTAGTCAGATCCTAAAACTACTCATAACAGCCAGCATCCTTTCCTTCCAACTGCATTGACTGGATGAGAGGTGTGGAGGGGGAATCCAACTGAAAAGATCCCCTGATTTTGATTGTTATTAAGAATATATGGATTTTTTAACCTTATACATCATATCTATATACCCATATATCAAGAGGAAGGAGAAGACTAGCGGAGAGACACTTAGGAACCTAGGCGTAGCACTGGAGATGTTAGAAAATTGATTTGCTTCAGGTCTTGGCAACCAAGGCTACTATTGTTGTACAACCGCATGGTCAACTGCATCCTCTCAAAGGCACATGCAGAGAAGGGACTTGAAGCGTGAATTTCATCAGCTTCAGGATATCAATGCTTGGACAGCTTCCTGGTCATGGTGCATGGGAACTGACTATGTGAAAGTCATCAATTTTGTCCACACCTGCTACTTGCACACCTTGCACAGGCTCAGTCATTCAGTGATTTGGGAGGGAGTAGCTAGATGAGGTGGCCTGATGCACATGCCACTGACCCTGGGAGAAGTAAACCCTAGAGGCAGGCTGACTGACCCCCCTCCCCTAAAAAAACAAAACAACAACAACAACAAACAAAAAAAAACCAGGAGGACATTAAGCATTGTGACAGACCAGGTGAGAATGGTAGCAGGGGGCCAGATGTTGTCTGAAGATTCATGAAGCTCTGAATTAGAATCTAAATCAATAAGGACCACTCAAAAAGTTAATGGAAATTGAGTATCATGAAATAAATTAGGTATGGGTATAAAATATTTTAACTTTTTTAAAATTAACTTTTTAAAGTTAACTTATCATCTAATTGCATTTTTTACATTTTATTATTTTTATTATCATTTTATGATACAGTTCCATATTCCCTTATCCCCTCCCCAATTCCCTCCCCCCCACCTAGTTCCTCTATATCTTTACTAAAATATAGTTCTTCATACACAGTCATATGTCCATCATTGTGGGCATGGACAATGGCAGAGAGTCCAGAATCCTATTGTCAAGATATAGTAAACAGTTTCATTGTAAGTCCATCTTTGTCTGGAAGAAGAAATGCATACTACACTGCATCCTCACATCTGGATGTTAGTCTCCATTTCACAGCTGCTGTACATCTCCTTAAATGAAAAGTCATAATACAAAATCAACAATAGAAAGAAAAATAGAAATTTACAATGCCATGAAGTTAAATGACATGTTGCTAGATATGACTGACTCCATTACACAGCCACTATACATCCCCTTAAATGAAGAGCCACAAAACAAAATCAACATCAGGGAGAAAAAAGAAATTAACAACACCAAGAAGTTAAATAACATGCTATTAAATGACTAACATGTAGCTGAAGAAATGAAAATCAAGAACCTTCTTGAAGAAAATGATGCCACTGCATGATCTACAAGTCATTGAATGATTTAATCCGAAGAAAGTGTTTTGAAGAGATAAAACTATCAGAAAACATCAAAACCCATGCGATATGGTTTCTTCTGATCTTTGAGGGTGAAGTGTGTCACCTCCAGACAATAAATAGATGGGTTTTGTTTTTTAATCCAGTCTACTAATCTATGACGTTTGATTGAGCTTAAGCCATTTACATTCAGGGTTAATATGTATGGATGGTACTTTGGTCCTGTCATTTTAGGAATGGGTTGTTCATTGGTTTAGTCTTCTGTTGTCATTTTACTGGGATGTTCTTCTCATTTGCCTTTGGTTTGGTAGGTGCTATTCCTCTTCTCTGTCAAGATAACATCTTGAAGTATCATTTGTAGGACAGGTTTGGAAGAGGCAAATTCTTTTACTTTTCTTTACTGTGGGAGAATTTTATTTCATTTTCAAAGACAAAAGAAAGCTTTGCTGGATATGTTATCCTGGGCTGACAATTTTTTTCTTTTAGAATCTGGAATGTGTCACTCCATTCTCTTCTTGCTGTAGAGTTTCCTGTGAGAGATCTCCTGTGAGCTTAATTGGCATTCCTTTATATGTCACTTGATTTTTTTTCACGTGCACATTTAAGGATCTTTTCCTTACGTTTAACTGAAGAGAGCTTGATGATCATGTGTCTTGGTGAAGATCGCTTTGATGAAGCCTGTTGGGAGTTCTATGCCCCTCCTGGAACTTGTTTCCCAATTCTTTCTCTAGATTAGAGAAATTTTCCTTTATTATTTCATTAAATACATTTGCAAACTTAGCTTCTCTTTCTGTACCTTCTGGGACTCCCATAACTCTTATATTGGGCCTCTTAATAGAGTCTTTCAATTCCTGAATACTTTTTTTGGCCTGATCCAGCTCTGCTTCCAGCTTTTTGTTTGTTTCCCCCTGATGACAGGAAATATATTCCAATTCTGAGATTCTTTCTTCTGCTTGCTTCATTCTATTTTGGAGACTCCCCGCTGTACTTTTCATTTGCTCTACTGTGTTCTTAATTTCTGATATACCAGCCTTAATTTGCTTTATTGCTTCCTTAAATTCTTTGAACTCTTTCATGAGCTTCTCATTTTTTATCAGAATCTTTAAAATGAGTCTTATGGATTCTGTGCCCCTCATTTTCTCGATGTCTTCCTCAGTTAACTCTGAGGTTAACATAGGGTTTTTCTCCTTTGCAGGGGAGTTTTCCATAATATTCATTGTGCCTTTGTCTCTTCTTTTGCTCTGGGTCATTGCACCTCTGGCTAGCAGAGTCTTCTCCTTGGGGCAGGTTTCTAAGCTGTGTCATCCACAGATCTACAATGCGATTTTACTTATTGCGGTTGGTACACAACTTTTTGCTTGCAGCCATTTGTGCCACAACCTCCAGCGAGTTCCAGGTCTGGGTTCTTATATCAAATTTCCAGCATGGTCTCCATAGCCCCAGCTCCTGGCTCACCAATCTCCACCCCCTGTTATACCATGCTGAAGCTTCACCGTTGTCTCTGCAACCTTTCTCCCATTTCCAGTTGGAGCTGGTCCCAGGATTAGACAGACACCAGGTGTCCTATATAATTAGGTTGTTGGTGGCACTGATCTTGTCGGAACCTGGGTGCCACACGGACCTATTTTGACCTGTATAATGCCACAGTTGGTATTATTTTCCTGCGGGACCAGGAACTCAGCGAGTTTTTATGAGCTCAGCACATGCGCAGTTCACTGTTGCCCCTGCAGTCCTCAAGCTATTGCCACAGTGTACAAAATGGTGCCTGATGTACCATTACTACAGTTCTTGATCTGCTGGCCGTCAGGTCTGAGGGCTACCCAGATCCGTCTTGAGTGAAACCTGTAGAATGCCACATTGCTGCAGTTCACTGAGTCAGTAATGAGTTCACTCCCAGCTCAGCATAAGCTCAGTCCTTTCCCTTGCCTTTGCCTCCTTACAGAAAATGGCGCCCAATTCGGCTCTAGGGGGCTGACTGGGCTGTGAAATCCATGCTGTTCTTGCACTGTCCATCTGTGATCTGCTGCTCTGTCTCTGCTCCTGGTCAAATCAAATGGACCAGCAGGATAGTCAGTTCTTTGTCTGAGTTCACCTCCCAAGCTCCTAGTGAAAGTCCCTTCCCACCTGGTTGCTGGTGGAGTTTCGGCTGCTGGTGGAGTTCAGATCGCTGTTAGCTGAATGCCGCTGGAGTATCAGTCACTACAACACCACACCGTTGTGTCCGCTGCTTTCCTGTGTCTGTCAGTCTTCAGGTACCCCTCTGCTGCTGTTCTGTCCTTTGCTATTTCCTGAAATATGTCCTCTCTGCTTCATCCTGATTAAATGTTTCTCCGTCCATTTAAACGTGTCCTTACCTTATTCCGCCATCTTGATTCTCCCTAATTGCATTTTTTGGTGAATTTTTTGAAATACCCTTGTATATGCTTTCACTAGCAGAGATAGCAAGAGATATCTATCTCTTTAGATGGTGGAAGCAGTAATTGTGGGAGAGACATATTATATGCCTTCCTCATACTACTAAATTTTGGCGAACTTTCTTCCAGGAGGAAAGCAATGCTCAATGTCTCAAAAAGGGAATATTCCTGTGGATCTTTATAATCAATTGATAAGCAGTAAGACCTCAGTGTGGGGTTAGAGACAGAAGAAATGGAAGCTAAGCCTATTGCAAAAATCTGTAGGAAGCAGGATAGAGCCCAATGGCCTCAACCAAATTGATTGAAGCTCAGGCTAGGCTTCCGTTCTGATGGGAAATTAACACAGTAAGTAGAGAAACTGGGCAAAATCCTGACATGGAATCTGTGTCGGCATGGCAGGGAAGAATGAAGAGAGACACAAGAGAATGTAGACTGATGGCTGGTGACATGGGGACTCTAAGTTGCCTCAGACCTCAGCAGCCAAGGCTGTGAATGTGCAACTGCCATGGTCAGACCGATGTGGGAGGCTGGTGGCCTCAGAGACTCCTGACCCCACAGGACTGGGAAAGAAATAACTGACAGCTGCCAGAAAACCTGGGAATGCTTCCCTTTCTTTATGACCACCCACATTACAAGCAGATATGTGCCAAGGGTGACCATTAAACACACACTTAAAATCCTGTGTCAGACAACAAAGAGAATCTTAGGGCAAAAAAAGAAAGAATATAGCTTACAAATAACATCATTTCCAAACTATGTAGAGACATAAGGTTCCTTTATTGTTGATTCCTTGTCTTAATTCCTTGTTATCTGTGTCAGCTGTCTATGAAACTAGTGCTTCCAGTCCTTGGTTATCAGTTTTTAATGCATTTAGGAATCTTGTCAGAATCTTGATGAATAAGACCTAGGAGTCTGCATTGCAAATGTACAGGCCATGCTTTGGCTCCCTTTTTTGCTGGAATTCCCCCAAATCACACTCCTCTCCTTCCCATCATCATTTCATTCCATTGCTGATCGTCTTGAGGACCTGATAAGAAAGGACTCTAGGTGAATCAGACCTAAAAAAGGTGCCTACTATGTTTTGATCAAAAACACAAGGATTCTCCTAGATGTGGGGATACAATTCAATATGCATCCCTGCTTCTAAATCAAAGATGGCGTCCCAAAGAAAATGTTGGAAATGTATAGACAATGGGATGCTGGACTGTCTGAGATTGTCTGTACCAGCAATCTTGAGGCACACTTAAATAACAGATTGATGAAATCATGACACCTTATGAAGTGCTATTCTATTGTAACAACGTGGGGAAAAAATCAGTTGGGGATGTACTTTTTTAAAGGGGGGAAATCCCAGACTGTATGAAATTGTACCATAAAATTCAAAAATTCAAAACAAAAATAATAATAATAATAAAACCCACAAGGATTGTCATTGCTACACATAGCCACACAGAAAAGGGAAGAGAAGGCCAAAAAAAAGGGGGGTGTTCTGCCAAAAAGTCAAGTAGTAGGATGTGACCTTGAGGAGAAAAATGATATACACAGGTTCAGGTTGTGTATTTCCAGAATGATGGGGGAGAATAGCTCACACCAGAAAGGGCCAACAAGAAACACCAGGGCCTTCTCCTTCTAACATCTTCACAAATCCTTAGCTCCCGCCTCCCTCATCTCCTATCCTAAAAGAAAAAATCCTGCCTTTCTACACTTACACAACACTTCTGATGCTAAATGTGTGGACTGTTTCTATACAAAGCAATTTTCCACTTCTCTGTGCCCAGTAACGGGATGCCCTGTACTTCAGGTCAGTTCCGCACTACCTATCTGAAGTTAGCATCAGGCCCCACAAGCTCAAAGGGCTCAGTCCCACAGGCTGCTTCCACCTATGATACCATTTACCAGTCCCAGATTACCAGCCTGCACGAACCAGAGGTTTCCATGATTCGGTCCTCATGAGCCATACTTTTTCAGAACAGTTCATGAAACTCAAGACATCTCTTCGCTTAATATTTAATGGTGGATTATAAAGGATCCAATTTGGGGGGAGTAAGAAATGCCTAGAGCAATGTATAGGGGTGGGGGTGGCACACAGCCCCAAACCTTGCTCTCTCTGGGGTTGGCTCCCTCCGAGCAAGTCTGCATTTGCCAGCCTAGAAACTGTCCAGACCCCATAGTTTAGGGAGTGTCATGGAGGCCTCCTTACAGGAGCATCATTGATTGTTAACTCAGTAGCTAACCCTTCTCCCCTTCCTGAGAGGCCTGGAGAGGAAAAGTCTCAGAGTTTCTAATCACAGTTTGGTCTCTCTGGTGTCGGCACCCATGCTGAAGCTAGGTAGGAGTCAAGAACTCAGCTGTAAGATCAAAATCAAAGCAAAAGATGACTCTTCAGCTACTCACCATGGATAATCTGTTTCCTAGATGTTCACTTAGACAAATGAGAAGTGAAATAGAACAGGATGTGGATTTGTGGTAAACGGGACAAGTAGATGTAATCTGTTGGAAGAACAAAACAAGGAAGTCAGGAGGCTTTGTACTTGGTGGAAGGGAGAAGGGAAAGAATGACAGGAGAGTGAAAGGCTGTCAAAAGTGTCTTCAGTATCACCCTGCCTGGAGGTTGGATCCCTTAGGAAGCTGTCACTGTGACTGAAACTCTGGCTTCTTAATGTGTAGAACAAGTGTAGTTCTGAGCCTGCCCCTCCAAGTAGTGAGCAGGAGCCCTGAACACTGTGCTGTGTCTCAGAACTGACTGGGTTAGTCAACTATCAAATCACCAAGACCATCTGCCTGGAAAGGTGAAGATTACTTCTATTAGAAGATCTCTCACTAAATTAAAAATAAGTCTGCCGTATGGCCTTACTGTATCACTCATGAGAATATATAGCTGAAGAAAATTAAATCAATGTGTGAAAGAGTACCTACACACTCATGATTATAGTAGCTCAATTCACAATGTCTTAGATGTGGAATCAACCCAGATGTACATCACTGATAATTGGATATAGAAAATGTAGTATATAAGTGTCTTGTGGGATATTACTCAGCTACTAAAATAATATTAAAGCCCAGCATTGGCAGCAAAATGGGGGCAACTGGAGATCATTATGCTAAATGAAATAAGCTACACTCTAAAAGGGCAAATATCACATGTTGTCTCTCCATTTCAGTAGCTAATATATAGAGTATAAAAATTGCATGGATGTCAAATCATTTGGTACTGCTATAGATACTGCTTCACTGAATTATACCATGTGAATGGCAATGTGCTCTTTTTTCATGTTAAAAAAGAAAGAAAGAAATGGTGGGGTGATAATGAGGCCTCTTGGAATGTTTAGGTCTTAATTTGGGTATTGGTCAGGAGTGTGATCAGAAACTCAAACTCATTGATTTGCACACTTCTATGTATTTCTTAATATGTATACTATATTTGAATAAAGTCTTTTCTTAAAAGAAAACAATATGCAGGCCTGGAACACAAGCAAGAGATCCGTCAGAGGCCTGCAGTTCTTAAGGTCCTCCCCAGTTTTGGCCAGCGGCAATGGCCTCAAACCGTGTTGACTTCTCTGTTTGACAGCTATACCAATCTTCAGGCTGACGGGCCTGTTTGTCTTGGATCTGGAACATCGTCTTCGAGCAGCAGTCGGCGTAACTCTAATTCAGTGCATCAGCCACACGATGCTGCGTGTTTATGTTGGCTCAGATCCTGTTGCTAACATTTTGGCAGGCTGGCTCCTGTCACTGAGGAACTGAAATTGAAAAAAAAGGTGGGGGGCAGGAGGATTGGGGAGAAGGGAGTCAGTGGAGACGTGGAGACTGAGCGCTTTTCCATTGTTGATGTAGCCCAGTTGCTGCCCAGTGGAGGAGCTGGGCATGGCTGTGTGGCCTCTGCATTCAAACTGGCCCGCCACAGTGCACAAGGCACCCGCAGACAAAGCTGTCACATCATGGTTTGGCATCTTAGCTTTGCAACCCGAGTGATTAATCTAGCACGGTGATGGTTTGCTAAATCCAGGAAAAGAGTTAGACTTTCTAGGTAATTTGATTAAGTGTTCTAAAGCAAGATAGAATTCCTAAGTTTGCTAACTTTCTGAAGGGTTCTCAAAATATGTGTAAGTATTGTAAGTTTCTGAAGCAAAATCTATTTCTGCAGGCTTTGATTTACTTTTGTCATATAGTAAATTAACTAAATGTATTCTCATCATTCTGGGTTCAATATGAAAATGTTAATAATTTACCATTATTAAATGGCCTCAATGGACTTAGGCATTGAGTGTAAAGAATATTTCTCCATAAATAGAATTTTACCCTGAAAATAGATTAACCTTACCCTGTGCCTATATCAGGCTTCCAAAGGAGCTCACTTTCCCTAAATTTCATTTCTTTAAAAAAAGAAACAAGTAGGAAGGACAGTGTAGGAATCTGGACTCTGCTATTCACAAGCAAAGAATGGAGTTACTTATCCCCCGCCCCCATACACACACACACACACACACACACACACACGGTTACTGTGAATCTTAAATCCATTAGTACTTGGCATTTATGTGAAATGCTTAAGATAGTGCCAAAGTAAGTAAACAAGTAGGCAAGACACGTCACCAAAGCTCTCAGTGTCACTATTGTTGTGAGATCCAGTTATCCTCTTGAGACACATGACTGGGATGTGAAAGACCCTGCCTCCCTGGTTGACTTCTATCTATCGATGTGACAGTGAGAGCCGAGGGACTTTCACTAGAGCTCCTTCAGTAGACAGTGGGCACTAGAGCCAAAAAGCAATGGAATGTGGACTGTGTAGAATTTGAAGAAGCAAAGCAGGTAATTTAGAGGTTTAATGTGAAGGGGAAAGAAGAAAAATGGACTGACAGTTTGAGGGAAAGATAAAATCAAAGAAATAATTAGGGTAGGCAGGCTTTTACAGATGTAGCTCAAGTTTCCGCAGACCACAGCAGTCTGAGAGGAAATGGCTCTCACAACTGGCTCCCACTGCTACCTCTGACTGTGGGTCCCCAGCCCCCTTCCATCATCCCACTTTCATTAATTGTAAGAGTCCACAGAGACCATTCGCATTTGCACATGGTCAGGGGCTCCATGGCTCACCTCCCCCAAAGCATACAGCTGTTTTCCTCTTCTCCATAGAGTGCAGTCCTGGCAGACACTCTGCTCAGGAAGAGTTATCTGATCATAATGGTGAAAGATACTGTAAAAGTCTAGCCAATCTCTTTTAAAAAATCCCATGAGAGGGAGCATGATGACAAATGATTGAAACCCTCTATCAATCAATCATATCTTCATCGACAGAGATGCAAATTTGAACAGCTATTCATACCACTCATATCCTTTAACAAGAGCTGTGGAAGCCAAGCAGAAGGCCATGGTGCCTAACTTTAGTAAGGAAAGACACATGGTCCTTCAACAGCAGTTGCAAGTCTATCATAGTAATATAGGGGGAACAGGTGGGGGAAAAGGGAAGGGTAGGAGGGAAAATCCCTGAGCCTATGAACTAAAAAATTGAAACATTATATATAAATGTTTTAATATTAAAAAGAAACAAAATTAAGATGTAGATTAAAATATCTCTATATGATTTAAAAAAAACCCACACACGGAAGAAGATAACAAGGAACGCATGTCCTCTCTTCCCCACTCTTACCCAACTCCCAGCAGCACAGTGTGGAGACAGGCACTTCCTGCTTGGGGAGAAGGAAGAAATGAAGTCCAGGTCTTAGTACCAGGTCAACCACAGTGGCACCTAGTGTAAAGCAGAGCCCTGAGACTCTGCTCCCATCCAAGTTCTGCAGACTAAGCCTCTGGAACGGCGTCAGCCAGTTGGCAAAGGAACTGCCTCCCCCACCTCAACAGCTGTGGGCAGCACAGTACAGAGGAAGACCCCACTGACTATGAGTGCAGCAGGAAAACCAGCACAGGCATTTACTGCTAGAACATTCTTGGGCCCTCACAAGTTATCAGCCCAGCTTGGCAGAGGATGGGGGCGGTGGGATGCTGGGTTACCACAGTGCTGCACTTCCCATGAGAAAGAGGTTAGCTCACCTTGTACTCCACCTTGTACCGGACTTTTGCTGCAGACTCAGGGAAATAATGAACTGCTCCTCACATCCATCCCATGATCCCAGGATACAGCACAACAGGATTTCCTGAATTTTTAAAACCACCAGGACCCCACTGAAGCTCAAATGAGAGCCCATCCATCCCTCTATGGCTCCCAAGTGCAGTTAAGCAACATGCTCTCAGAACACGGGCCACCAAAGGCCTGATAAGCAGATGCTTCGTATTGCCCACCCTCACCACACCCTAGGAAGTGGCTACCCAGATCTCCCCAGACAGCTCAGTTAGTAGAAGTCCTGTGACAAGCCCACACACTGGCCGGAATGTCACTGCCTCACTGGACATGCTGTAACACATCCACCAGGGTGCGTGGAGGAGACCCTGTACCCACATCACCTAAAAAAACTGACAGAAGCCCCACATCCACACCTGGGCACACTGCACAGAGCTGCCAAAACTGGTCCCACCTAGGAGAGTGCATCCTAACTGATATTGCAATCCAATAGCTCTGGCAGCCCGGTCACTGGGGCACCATCAGGTATCACCAGTGTTGACTGTAGCAAAGGAAGCTACAGAGACACTGAAGTCCCCACCTGGAACCAAAGCCAACATCATCCCAGGTCACATTATTGACCTAAAGTCCTTTATTAGGAAAGCCTCAATAGAAGTGACTGATCCACCAGGTGCACAAAAAAGCAACATAAGACACAAGAAAAATGAAATAACAATGTGACATGACACCTGCAAAGGAGCACAGTGACACAGAGTTGTGGCTGGAGAAGCAGCAGACCACAGAGAAATGGAAATCAGCAAGTTGCCGGACGTTCAAAAGAATACTGTTAAGGAAGTTTATTGAAATACATGAGAATACAGATCGGAAACTGAATGACATTAGGAAGACAATCCCTGGTAAGTATGAGAGTCAGCAAAAAGACAGAGACCATTGAAAAAAGAGCCAAAGAACGAACACAACATGTGAAATTAAAAACACAGTCGAGCGTCTCAGCAGCGACACTGAGCAAGCAGAAGAAATGATCTCCAAGCTTGGTTGCCATTTTATGAAATGGATAAATATTTTAGAAAATTTTTTCAAAATGAAGAAAGGTTTCAGCATTTATGGGACATCATGAAGCAAACAAACCGTCAACCTATTAGTATTCCAGAAGAATAAATGAGAGGGAAAAGACCTGAAAAGTCTATTAAATGAAATAATGGCTGAAAGCTATCCAGATCTTGTGCAAGGTCTGAACACCCACATCCAGGAGGCCTAAAGGCCCCTTAATAGAATTTGACCAAATAAAAGATCTTCTGCTAGAATACCCATCGCCAGCTCTATACCAGCATGCCAGCTCGCAGAAGCTACAAAACACAGGCTTTGACTCCCCTACGATTGTGGATTACTTCTCTTGAGGGGAGAACGTTAGGTCAGAAGGTAAACCTGGGCCTCAATGTGTGACAGTGGCTGAAGAACAAAAATGGGAGATTCGTGCAGTAGAATGTGGGAAGAAACATGGAGGCAAGCCTTGGAAGCAGCCCAGCATTTGCACATCAAGAGTCTTGCCCGTGCCCCGTAACCTTGCAGGTGAACCCCAGCCTTACCTTGGGGATGCTTCAGGGGACTCTTCCCAGCGCTGCACCAGGGGTGCTATTTGGCACAATAACACCATGCTAATAAAGCTCTAGGAGGAATTTTGTGAATGTCACACCTGGAAAGACCCACACCAAGCAATATTGTAGAATGAGACAGAAGGTGAAAGAGAATTGGTGATCCATAAAAAGTACACTGTGAATACAGACTCGACTCTCAGTTTTTGTTGAAATGTCCACCTAGCCTTCTAGGTATAATGTCTTGATTAAAACATTGCTGGCGTTTTTACTGTCCCCCCACCAATAAAGCAGAAGAAAAGAGACCTTCTCCAAAGAGATTCTGCAGTCAAACTAAACACACACACACACACACACACACACACACACACACACACACACACCCAAGATGGAGAATTTTTAAAATAGCCTGAGGAAAAAAAAGAAAAGAGCAGGAGAAAAGCATCAAGTCACATGTAAGGAAATCCCCATTAGATAAGTGGCAGACTTTCCAGAGAACATGATGAGGAATACCAAGTTCTGAAATGAAACATTTACCAGTCTAGAATACTATACTTGGCAAATTTACCCTCCAGAAATGAAAGAGATCTGAAAGATTTCCCATAACAAACAAAAGCAAGGAATTCAACACCGTTAGATTGACTCTATAGCAAAAGCTCAAAGGAGTCCTACATTAGGAATAAAAGGATGAGCGCTGGTGCCAAGGCAAGGCTAATTAGGCCTCTGCCTGTGGTGCTGGCATTCCAGATGGGCACCAATTTGAATCCCAGCTGCTCCATTTCTGATCTAACTCCCTGCTAACATGCCTGGGAAGGCAACAGAAGATGGCCCAAGGGCTTGTGCCCCTTCACCCATGTGGGAGACCCAGAATGTTCCTGGCTTCTGGTTTTGGATGGGCCCTGCTGTTGTGAGCATTTGAAGGATGAACCAGCAAATGAAAGATTCTGTCTCCGCTTTTCAAATATACATAAATATATATGTGTGTATATATATATACATAGATACATATACATACATACATATATGCATTTATTTAAAAGAAACACAAGTTAAATAAATTGATAAGATTAGTGATGTACAATTTTCTGACATCCTTCAAAATTGTTTCAAATAGCACTATCCTACCATGCAGCAATTTCACAACTGCCTGTACCTCCAAAGGAAATGAAATCAGCCTGCTCAGACACTTGTGCACTCCAGCTTTTGGCAGCACAATTCATGATAACCAATATATGGAATCAATCTGCATTCCATCAACAGCTGAATAAAGAAAATGTGGTACGTCTGCATAAAAGACACAATTCACCAATTTTTTAAAGTCAAAATCCTGGGTCTAGTGTTGTGGCATAATGTACTAAGCTGCCACCCACATTATTGACATCCCACACATGCTGTTCATGTCTCAGCCACTCCAATTCCCATCCAGTTCCATTTAGATGTGCTGAGAATGCAACAGAAAATGGTCCAAATACTTCAGCTCCTACACTCAGTTGGGGGACCCAGATATAGCCCCTGGCTCCTGACCACAGCCTGTCCAGCCCTCCAGTCTGCTCTTCCCTCTCTCTCTCTCTCTGTGACTCTAGCCTTTCAAATAACAAAAAATTTTCCTTTCAAGAAACACATTTCTAAAAATTGAAATCTTGACAATTGCAGCAACACTGGTCAACTTAAGCAACATCATTAGACAAAATAAGCCAAGTGCAGAAAGATAAATACCATGTGATCCCACTCCTATGTATTTTTTTAAGATTTAGTTTTATTGGAAAGTCAGATATACAGAAAGGAGAAGAGACAGGAAGATCTTCCGTCCGATGATTCACTCCCTAAGCAGCTGCATGGCTAGAGCTGCGATGATCCAAAGCCAGGAGACCAGAGCCTCTTCCAGGTCTCCCACATGGGTGCATGATCCCGAGACTTTGGGCCATCCTCGACTGCTTTCCCAGGCCACAAGCAGGGAGCTGGATGGGAAACAGGGCATCTGGGATTAGACCTGGCACCCATATGGAATCCTGGCACATGCAAGGCGATGATTTTAGCCACTAGGCTACCACACCAGGCCCACCACTCCTGTATATTTTAAAAGAATTTGTGTTTGAGCAGGATGTGGTGGCATGTCAGGCTAATCTTCCACTTGCAGTGCCACCATCCCATAGGTACCAGTTTGAATCCCAGCTGCCGTACTTCTGATCTAGCTTCCTATTTATGACCTGTGAAAACAGTGGAGGATGCCTCAAGTCCTTTGGCCACTGCACTCACTTGGGAGATTGAAAAGAAGCTCCAGACTCCTGGCTTCAGATTGGCTCAGTTCCAGCCATTACAGCCATTTAGGGTATGAGCCAGTGAATGGAAGATCTCTCCCTGTGTCTTCTCTCTCTCTCTGTATCACTGCCTTTCCAATAAAAATAAAATAATACTTTTTAAAAAGCAGTTGGTATCATGGACATTGAAAGTAAAATTGTGGTTCCCAGGGAGGGAGGAGGAGAATGGAGAGAGGTTCGTCGGTGCAGATGAGGTTAGGGTTAGAGAAGAACAAGTTCTGAGGTTCTGCTGCACAGCATGACTGTGGTTCACACTAATACCCTGTTGGTTTCAGAACAGCGAGGAGCTTTTTTTATATTCTCACTACAAACAACTAATTATGTTTGAAGTGATAGATGGCTAATTATTCCAATTTGATCACTACACAATATGTGCTTGTATTACACCCTGTGAATATGTGTCTGTAATTTTGTGTCAGTCATAAACAAACAGATAAAATATTTGTTTCCCCCCCCCAAAAAAAACCCCTCATACTGTGCCATAATTGACTAGAAATCTGGGACATTCTCCTCACTCAACTATTTCTTTTGTTCAGTCCTTTGTTCGGGCTCCACCCCTCTTACTTTAACATTCTTGCCACACCCTGCAAGTGTGGGAGGTGTCCTCTGGGGGGAGGGGTATAGTGCATGTAGAAGTGTGACAGTCATCTTGACCACCTTGTTGAAGCTGCGATCTGAAGTGAAAGTAGGGCAGGAAGGGCCTCACGCTGGTCAGTGAGTGACCAGCGCTGCAGCGGTGAGGCTGCCCCTGCTCCCCTGTTTGGACCAAGTGCTTCCTCCCCCACTGGACGGAGGGCCGCTGCACCGTCACACTGTTAACTCCTAAGCAGACTCCAGAAAAGAACCAGGAGCCTGGAAACAGCGTTTGTGTCGATGGCTGTCACGTGTCCATGGCTGTCACGTGTCCCTCGTGTGGCTCTCGGACTGAAGTCATCTCTGTAGAAGATGGTGGCGCCTAGTGAATGGGGTTATCAGCGGCATGTGGGTGGGAGTCGCGGATGCAGAATTTTTTTTCCACCTTTCTTTCCTTTCCATTAATAAAATAGGCAGTTCCATGATCTCTGATGTCCTCATCTGCACTTCCCCTGAGAAATTCCCCTGACCCGAAAAGTGTGTTTGGAAGCTGGTTCGAGATGATCCTGGCGACTTCTCTGTCTCGCTGGAAAGTTTCCATGTAATTGCCGTGCCCATAACCGCTCTCTTATCTTTGTTTCTGTGTCAAGTCCTAAAAGCATTTCTTGTGGATTTTAGTTATTGGCGATTGGGAATAATTCATGATTTATTCTTTCATCATGTTTTTTTTTTTAACTATAAACAGAATCCAGGATTCAAACAAGAAAATATCATCTTAAAATTTCTCTGCATGAGTAAAAATATGCTACTGGAGCCAGTGTGGTAGTGTGCGAATAAAGCCATCACTGGCAATGATGACGTCCTGTAAAATGCTGGCTCACATCCTAGCTACTTTACCAAAAAAATAATAATAATAATTAATTTTTATTTGAAAGTCAGATATACAGAGAGGAGGAGAGACAGAGAGGAAGATCTTCCATCCGATGATTCACTCCCCAAGTGACCACAATGGCCGGAGCTGCACCGATCCAAAGCCAGGAGCCAGGTGCTTCTTCTGGGTCTCCCACGTGAGTGCAGGGTCCCAAGGCTTTGGGCCGTCCTCAACTGCTTTCTCAGGCCACAAGCAGGGAGCTGGATGGGAAGCGGGACCGTGGGGATTAGAACCAGCGACCATATGGGATCCTGGCACGTGCAAGGCAAGGACTTTAACCACTACATGCGCCGGACCCGAGGTCTTTTATATTCTTAATTCAATTTATCGGAAGATACTATGTTTTTATAGCTATTGTGAATGTGATTACTCTCACATCTTTCTCAGTGCATGTTTTATTGTTGCGTAAGAATGTTACTGGCCTTTGTATGTTGGTTTTGTACCCTGCAACTTAACTGAGTTATCAATTCTGATGATTCTTGCTGGAGTCTTTGGCTTAATTTCTGTATTGAATCGCATCATCTGTAAACAGAGATAATATGACTTCCTGTTTTCCTCTTTGTATGCTTTTTCTCTCTTTCTCTTGCAAAGTTCACTGTGGCTAAAACCTTCCAGTACAGCATTGCATTAAAACACTGAGTAGACATCTGTGTCTAGTTCCAGAGCTTACAGAAAATACATTCTGCTTTTCTCCATTGCATGTTACATTAGCTGTGGCTTGGTCACGCAGTCCTTGAATTGTTGAGGTATGCTCCTTTTATGCCTATGGTGTTCAAAATTGTTGGTTTTTGTTTTTATCATGAATAGATATTGAATGTTATCAGAATTCTTTCTTTGTATCGATTGAAATGATCACATGCTTTCAATTCTTTTTTCTGTTGATTTACCATGGTTATGCTTATTGATTTGCACAGGTTCAACCATTCCTATATGCCTGGAATAACTCATTTGACCCTGGTACACAGTCTTCATGACATTCTGTATGATTCTGTTTGCTGGTGTTTTGCTGAGAATTTTTGCTTCTTCATTCAAAACACATTGGTTTGTAGCTTTCTTTCGTTATTTCCTTATCTGGCTTTGGAATCAAGATAATGCTGGCTTCATAAAAGGAGTTTGAAAGATTTCTGAAATACTTTGAGAAGAATTGTGTTAGTTCTGCAGTGAAAGGTTGGTAGAATTCAATAAAGAGACCAGCTGGTCCTGGGCTTTCCGTTGCTGGGAGACTTCATTACTGATTCAGTCTCATTATTCATGAGTGATCTGTTCAGCTTTCCTGTGTCTTCATGGTTCAGTTTTGGCAAGTTGCATGTGTCCCAAAATTACCCATTTTTTCCAGATTTTCCAATTTGTTGGCATATAACTGTCCATGATAGTTTCAAGATACAATAATGTTTATCTTTGTGGTGTCCATTATAATACGTTGCTTCACATCTCTCCCTTTTTCTTAGTTTACATAAATGTTTAGCAATTTTACCTGTCTTTTAAAGGAACTATATATTTCATTCATCTTTAGTAATTTTTTAGTTTCTGTTTCATTATCTCTTTTCTAATCTTGAATTTTAAAAATCTTTATTGTTTCTTTCCTACTTCGTATGACATTTGGGCTTGGTTCATTCTTGTTTCTTTGGGTCCCTGAGATGCATTTTTTGTTGTTTATCTTTGTTTTCTATTGCAGGTACTTATTGCTATAATCTTGCCATTTAGTGCCACTTTTGCTGTAGTCCATCAGCTTTATTATATTTCCATGTTAATTAGTGTCAACATATTTTTTATTTCCCCTTTAGCTTCTTCAATGACTTCTTGCTTATTCAGGGACATATAATTCATTATCCAAGCATTTGTGTAATTTCTGAAGTTTCTTTTGTTGGTGAGTTCCAGTTTTATTCCATCGTAATCAGAAAGAAAAATTTCAGATTTTTTAGATTTGTTGAGGCTTTTTTTTAATGGCCTAATATTTGGTCTGCTCCAAAAAATGTTCCATATACTGATTTTTTAAAATTAGTATTGTGGTATTGGTTAAACCATTACCCGCAATTCCAGCATTCCATATTGGAGTGCCCATTTGATTCCCTGCTGCTCTGCTTCCGATCCAGTTCCCTGCAAATGAGCCTGAATAAGCAGTGGAGGATGGCTCATGTACCTGGGCCTCTGCCACCCACATGAGAGATCCACATGGATTCCTCTCCTGGCTTCAGCCTGGCCCAGTCCTGGCCATCACAGCCATTTGGGGAGTGGACTATTGGATGGAAGATCTCATTCTCTCCATGTCTCTTCCTCTCTATCTCTCCCCTTCTTTGTTACTCTGCATTCCAAATAACTAAAATATATCTTTAAAAAAATAATGGGTATTCTGCTACTGTTTAATGGAATATTTTGAAAGGGAATGTTAACACGATTTGGTCTATACTGCAGTTTTACGCTGGTGTTTCTTTGTTGCTTTGTATCTGAATGATTTGTCCATTGCTGGCCAAGGGGTTTTTAAGTCCCCCAATATTGTATTGGTGCTTATCTCTTCCTTTACACACAGTAATGTTTTTTTTAAAAAAAAAAAAAAACGGAGTGAATGAGTATTTTAGATGCATGTTCATATATATCTGTAATTGTTGCATCTACTTACTGCATGAATCCCTTGACCATTACATAATGCCCTTCTGTCTCTATTTTTATAACTGTTGCCTTAAAGTCTATTTTGCCTTACACAGCTAAAGCTACTCCTACTTGCTTGCTTTAGGTTTCCATTTATAGGGAATGTCTTTTTCTATCCCTTTTACTCTCAGTCTGTATGTATCTTTGCAGGTGTAGTATATTCTTATAGGCAGCATATACTTGAGTGTTGTTCTTTAATCCATTCTGCCTTTTTTCTTACTTGGGAATTTAGTCCATTTACATGTGAGGTTATGGTTGACAATAATGACTCAATCCTGTCATCTAACTAATGCCTTCTGTTTATTTTGTATATGCGTTGATCTGTTTCAGTGGATTGTATACTTGCCCGTGTCTTTGTGATGGCTGTTACCTTACTTGTGCCTCTGCACACAGGACTCTCTTAAGCACGTTTGGTCATGCTGGTTTGATGGGGATGAATTTCCTCAGCGTTTGGTTGATTTGGAGGATAGTCATTTCTTCTCCAAAAAATTCACTGCCTGGGGGAAATGTTCTTGATGGACAGTTATTTTCTTTCAGAACTAAGAATATTTTATTCCATTCCTTCCTGGTCTATTACGGTTTCTGTTGTAAAGTACACAGAGGTCACCTAAAAGTGACCTCACTCTTTCCTTTTGCAAATTTTGAAATTCTCTCTTTGCATCTTTGCATTGATTTCTTTTTAAGAGCTTGTCTGCAATGTGTCATGCTGAGGATTTTTTTTCCCAGTCATGATGTGTGGTTTTGGTCCTAGGGGCCTCCTGTATTAAATGTCTGTGGCTTTCTCCAGACCAGAGAGGTTTTCTCCTGTTATTTCACTGAATGATATTTCTCTATTTTTTTCAGGAATCACCATAATTCAAACATTTATTCATTTAATGATGTTCCAAAAACAGGCTGTTTTGTTCTTCTTTTCTTCCTTCCTTCTTTCTTTCCTCTTTGTGAATTGGGGGTGTGTGTGTGGAGGGAGGAAATCTGACTGAGATATTTCAATGACCTGCTCAAGTTCGAACACTCTTTATTCTGCTTGATAGAGTCTTGTTATTGAGCTCTTCAGCTACATTTTTTGTCTTATTGAATTCTTCATTTCTAATATTTCTGTCTGACTTTAAAAAAATCTTTATTGCTGTACTGAACTCTTCATTCAAATCATACATTGTTTTCCTAGTTTCATCCAACTGTCTATTCCCTGGCATCTGTTTATCTTTTAAGACCACGTCATCAACCTTTTGAGCCTTTAGGACACATTTCATCCACTTCCTTTTCTTTGGAATCTGTTGCTAAAGCATTACTGTGTTCCCTTGAGGGAATTATGTTGCTCTGCCTTTTCATACTTCCTGTGTCCCTACATCTGTATTTGAACATCTTACAGATTGGTTGTGCTATCACATTGAGTTTTTTATTTTTAATATTGTTTTTTAAATTTTTCATTATTGTTCCAAAGGCACAGGAATACTCCCCTTTCCCCTAACCCCTCACCACTGTTTCCCCTCGTATTATTACAATAGTATAGTCCTTCAGCAACAGTCACAAGTCCAACATTCTGCTATTGAAGTTCATTATGGCACTGAAAGTAAAGATAATGGTCTTTAGTCTATAGTCTAGAGCATCTAGTATCCTAGTGTCAAGATTTATTCTACAGCCTCATTGCAATGCTTCTTCACTTCCTGGTGTGCTAGTCTCTATTCTACAGTTCATCTATGAGAATATATGTATATATGTGTTTACCTATGTATCTAATTGTTTTATATTTTGCATGAAGGTTGCCTTATATCAGAGAGAACATATGATATCTGTCCTTTTGGATTGGCTTGTTTCACTGGGTATATGGTCTATAGTTTGGACCATTTGTTGGGTTTGGGCCATTTTGTTGGGAATGTAGAATTTTATTCTTTTTTTTTTTATGAGTTGATGTATTACAGATGAAGTAATACTATTTATTTATTTTTTATTTTATTTTATTTTATTATTATTATTTAACTTCATTAATTACATTGTATTATGTGACACAGTTACATAGATACTTGGGTTCTCCCACCCCTCCCCAAACCCTCCCACCATGGTGGATTCCTCCACCTTGTTGCATAACCACAGCTCAAGTTCAGTTGAGATTCCCCCATTGCAAGCATATACCAAACATAGAGTCCAGCATCTTATTAATTCCATAATGATGTAAATTTTTGCTGATGGTATGATGGAGCTTTCAATTGACTGGGATAATACTCTGCTAGCTCTGTCTTCAGACCAGAGAGGGTATACCTAAGAAGCCGTTGAACTTGACTGGACAATAAGAATTTTATTCTTTTTAATGGCTATGTGGTATTCTATGGAGTAGAGGTACCATAGTTTCTTTATCCATTTCTCTCTCAGCATCTGGGTTGATTCCATGATTTTTGCTATTGTAGATTGTGCTGCTATAAATATAGGGTTGCAGATCACTTTTTCATATGCAGATTTCATTTCTTTTGGATATATTCCTAGGAGTGGGATAACTGGATTAAACAGTAGACTAATTTTAAGTTGTCTTGGCGCTATCCGTACTGATTTCCATAGTGTCTACACTAGCTTACACTCCCATCATCAATGAAGTAGGGTCCCTTTCTCCCCACACCCATGCCAGCAGGTGATGTTAGTAGCTTTCTGAATGTAGGTCAGTCACACTGGACTTAAGTGGAACCTCAATATGTTTTTTATTTGTATTTCCCTAGTAGCTAGGGAGCCTAAGCATTTTTTCGTATGTCTGTTAGCTATTTGAAATTGCTCTTTTGAAAAATGTGTGCTCATTTCCTTTGTCCATTTCTTAACAGGGCCATTTGCCTAGCTGTTGTTACGTTTCTGAAGCTCTTTAGAAATCCTGGATATTAGTCCCTTATCTGTTGTATAGTATAAGTGGCTTTTCTCACAAAAGGCTTTTTCTTGAAGATATGTTCTCAAGTGTTGGTTTGGAAGACTAATTTGACTTTGCTTTCTTGTTGGATACTATAGTATAGTCTCCCTGTATCTTTTTCCACAAGGGTCACAAGAACACCAGCCCTCAGTCCCCTGAGGCCGCGGTTGGGGAAACACCAGTCAGGAGTCCTGGAGGAGTCACTTGGTACCCTTACATTGGCAGCAGCATGGTTGAGATGGCAGTAGCACTGGTTCAGTGGGCAGCAGGGGTTTGAGTGCCTACAATGCTATCCCTGAGTTTCCATGCAGTTATGTAGTACCTACCAATCTTTTCTTCCCCAAGCAGACACTTGCTCTCTCCATGTTATATTGCCGTGAACTGGAGGAATAATGGAGTGAGTAGACCTTTGGCGCCTACACTGCAGTGCTAGGTCACTTATGGAATTACAAACTCGTGATACCAGCACTACATAGCACAGGGTAAGGCCCACTTAGCAACAGACTACCTGTTTCTTAGGTCGATGTATACCCCAAGACCACTGCAACCAACTACAGGATATATTAACTAGGATATAAGTCCAATTGAGTGGGGCAACAGGTGTCCATTTGTTAGTAAGGTAGGTATGGGTGCTTCATCTACAAACACTAACCCAAATATACTAAACATTAGTGATGATTTTATCAGATTCAATACACAGCGATATGATTACTTGGGTGTCTTGCTTTCCAGTGGCTAGTCTTGTCCTTGATGAATGTCCATAATTGGGGAAAAAGTTAAAGGCCATCCTTTGGACACCCAGGCTGATTTTGAGCTGAAGTTCAGAACTATGGAGCCCTGTGCTGTCTTGTCTGTAAAAGACTGAATATGAAGTAAGCTGAAACACTCATCTATTCTATCAGGATGCAGATCTCTTTCTGATACTGGGACATATCAAGAGGCTATACCTGGAATCACTGGCCTGGAGAGAGTCATTTGGTTTTCACCATGTCAAACCCTCCTCTAAACTTCAAGGAGAATTCCTAAGCTCACTTTCTCATTCTACCCTCCAGCAGCTAGACTCTTGCTCTGCTGTCTGCCAGAGATTGGAGGAGAGGTAGTAGAAGCAATTCCTTGGTAGACAGCTAGTGCACACCTGAGATTCATGTACCATCTCAGGATGTATCCCAGGCTTACACAGTGTTGGCAGTGATAGGCTGAAAGGAGTCTCTCCTCTCAGGGCACCTAAAGCCAGCCATGGGCTTCTACTTAAAGCCTAAATTCACCTTCTCTTACTCACAAGCACCTGGGATTTTATTCTACTATCTGCCTGAGGTTAAGAGGAGAGTGGTGAAGGTACCCCACAGGGAGGTTTGCAGACAGGGACTGTGGGATTCTGTCCAACTCCAGGTTTCCCTGCAGCAACCTGGTACTGGATGTAATGCCCACAGGCTGGTGTTTACCTCATCTTCTCCCCCAGGCTGCTGGGACAGGCATGCTGTGACAAACCCTTTCCTTCCTGTCTTCTTTAGTGAGTCTTTTCTTACTGTTATACAAAACCCAGGCACTGTGCTCTGTCAGCTGACTTCTCTGGCTCTTGGGAGAGAGATGTGACAACTGTTCAAATTGGTCTGTCTGTGGGAAGATCACATCTTATTCAGTCACCATCTTGTTCCACCTCCTCCACCTATCATTTATATGTGATTATTTAACCTTTAAAACACAGTAGTTTCCTATTTGATGTAGAATGCTATCTTCTGTCAATTTATCTCTTATTTGACTAATAAACTATTTTAGAAGCTTTCCAAGAAAACTGTATCTCCTTCTTAATGTGTGTCTAAAACTAAGCAATGTTCCTGGGAGTTTGACAATTGAAGCAATGAATGACTTTATTCTCAAAAGATGGTATTACATTCTCATCAGTGCATGAGAACACACTAGGAACCACCCAGTGTTACTAAGTATAGCTCTTATGTTCTAAGCTATCTACATATCAAGTAAGGGTGAAAAAATACGTATATTTCCTGCTTATATTCCTTCAAGAAGTAAAGAAGAAGTGGATTATTTATTGACCTTTTGCCAAGAGTATCAAGAATATTCTTTTTGTAAAAAAAAATGTGCCTTGCTTTCATCTGCTTGAAGGGCAAAATAAGAGAGACAGAGGGAGACTGAGAAAGAGCGATGAGGGAGATCTTCCATCCACTGATCTACCATCCAGATGCCGACAGCAGCCAGTGTATGGCCAGGCTGAAGCCAGGAGCCCTATTTGAGTCTCCCACATGAGTGTCCAGGACTCAAGCACTTCTGCCATCATCTACTGCCTCCCAGGATACATTAGCTGCTGTTGAATGGAATGAAGCCAGGTTGGAAGCAGCATAGCCAAGATTCAAACCAGACTCTCTAATCTAGTAGCAATTTAACCTGCTACACCACAGCACTCACCCAAGAATGTTCTTAATGTTCTTGGTATTGACAAATACTCCTCACATAGAGAATTGTGCAATAAGAAGTTAAGTGCCAGGAGAGAGGAAAATGGGTGGAAGATGCCAAAATGCTACTCAGCTGTGTGCACAAAGACACCAAAAGAAGACTGCATAAGACATGAGAAGCTCCCAGATGGAACTCCAGGTTCTAAAGGGCCAGTGACACATTTTAGGACAGGCCAGGGAAAATGCCAAAGCAGTAAGAGGGGTTGCTGAAAATTTTTGAGTCAAATGTAGTATGTATAATATTCAGATAGTCATTTGGTTCAGGAGAAAAGTATTCTGCTTGTTTAATAGCCAGCTTATCTAGCTCTTGATTATCTGTGAGAAGGTGGTATTCAAGATCTATGGCACAAGTAAGCCAAAGTCACACATTATAGCATGCCAACAGCAACTGTTTTCAACATCTCTACCCATCCAAGCCTTTCTAGAATTGCTAAAAGAGGAGTTAGCAGATTGGCTTGAATGTTTGTCTGTTTCCTGACTGAGGGAACATCATCCAGTGAGTATCAAAGGGAAGCAGAGAAGGAAAGAATCTGACACATGCCTTACACATAACAGGCTTGCAGATAAGCCTGTGGAATGAAGGGAAGGAATGACAAGAGGGATTTCTAGACTTGGCTCTGTCATTAACTATACAACCTTGGACAGGGCACTTAGCCATTTCATGTTAAATCATTCTGCTGACCAATAAAGCCTCAGTGTCCTCATCTGTAAAATGAATGGGTTGAGCCATTGGACTTCTAAAACTCTTGAATATACATGATTTTTCTTGCATTAATGGTGTCTGAATCATTCAGGATTGACAGTGTTGAAACTAAGAATTCTGCACCAAAGAGCAATATATTTCCTAGGATTTATAAGAAGAAAAAGTGCACACACCTTTCATCGCCATTTTCATCATCACCAAGCATGTACTATGTGCCTGATAAATATAAGCCCCAGTGCTAAGTGCTGGGCAAATAGAAATTTCATTCCTACTCCATCCAAGTGAATTTTCAGTCATGAAGCAGTCAGCTTCAAGGAGGAAATAAGACCTAAGTTAATGGTTTAGATGTCAAGGAGAAAAGGAAATCACAACACTAAATATGACAGGTTCTATGCTTTGGGCTATAATTTTTCCCATAAAAATCAAGAGACTGCAGAAAACATCAGGCTCAAAGTCTAGGATCTAAATCAGGTCCAGGTGTGATTCTTTGGGTCCTCTGACTTGAATACCATGCTTCTCCAGCTGCAGAGCAGTAGAAATAAGTTACCTTCCCACACAAATGTAACACACAGTAGAGTTGGCAGTAGACATTTCCGTTATTAGCGTACAAAATGGGGTGGGTGGGGGTCAGGTATCCAGCAGTCACTGTATCTTAGCAATTGTAAAATCTCTCCAGTTACATATCCCCCGATCTTTCGTTAGAACTCAGTTCTACCTTCTGGAGGTTCTTTCTCAGACTCTTTTCTGCCCTGTGGCTCCTTGGTTCCAGTCTCTGAGCCAGCCTTCTTATTTGGTAAGAATTGGGCCAGGCCTGGTGCAATAGCGTAATGGTTAAAATCCTTGCCTTGAGGGCAACAGTTCTAATCCCAGCAACCCCACTTCCCATCCAGCTCCCTGCTTTGTGGCCTGGGAAAGAAGTCGAGGACAGCCTAAAGCCTTGGGAACCTGCGCCCTTGTGGGAGATCCGGAAGAAGCTCTTGCCTTCTGGCTTCGGATTGGCTCAGCTCTGGCCATTGGGGCCGTTTGTGGAGTGAATCATAGGACAGAAGATCTTCTCTGTCTCTCCTCCTCTCTATATATCTGACTTTCCAATAAAAGTAAATAAATCTTAAAAAAAAAAAACTTGAGTCATATTTGCAACTGAGCACATTTTTCTGTTAAGCCCCCTATTCACACTGTCTCTGCTCTGTCTGTTCAGCCTTCAATCCAACATGATAGAACATCCTTTAATAATGTAGGGGTCTCCTAAAGATCAGTTGATAATCCGTTGCATTAGACAAGCCCAACACTCATGAATCTCTTCAAGGTTTCCTGTGAGGCTATTGGAGTACAATGCCTCAAGAACCACTGAAGGTCCTGTTGCCTGTGATCTCTGTGAGGAATGCCCTGATGAGCTTTAGGATAATTCATGTATATCTAAATGAAAAATATGCCCTCTCCAGGTTTTTATGTGACCTCAATAAGAATCTTACAGGGCCCGGCGTGGTGGCCTAGCAGCTAGGGTCCTCGCCTTGAACGCCCCGGGATCTCATATGGGTGCCAGTTCTAATCCCAGCAGCCCCACTTCCCATCCAGCTCCCTACCTGTGCCCTGGGAAAGCAGTTGAGGACGGCCCAAAGCCTTGGGACCCTGCACCTGCGTGGGAGACCTGGAGGAGGAGGTTCCTGGCTCTTGGCTTCAGAATGGCGCAGCACTGGCCGTTGCGGTCACTTGGAGAGTGAATCATCGGATGGAAGATCTTCCTCTCTGTCTCTCCTCCTCTCTGTATACCTGCCTTTGCAATAAAAATAAATAAATCGTTTAAAAAAAAAACAAGCAAACAAGGATCTTACAGATTTTTCCTTCATGTCATCTTTTCCAAGGAACCATTTCTTAACTCAAGAACATTTTGTTGGCTGAGAAGACTGTTCTGGACCTTTCAAAGTCCTTCAGCTCCCACTCATAAATTTAATAACTGATGCTGCATTCGTTTCTGTCCTCTCTCGTATTAGTGTAGGCTGCTAGAAGAAGCCTGTTTTAAACCTAAGGAGCTAAGAAGTGTTGAACATTGCATTGAGTCCATTGGGCACCCCTCTGCTTTCACAGTATTACTGGTGACAGTTTTTCTGAAGGACACCACACCGCATAACCAAAGTCTCCTTTCTTCAAGCTCAAATAATCCTTTCTTCCCTTTCCTGTAAGCCTTTACCAACAACAGCCTTCTCAAGACTTCGGCTAATACTTTCTTCAAAGCTCTTCAGACTTTTACTGAAGACTGTGTAAGTCCTTCTGGCTTCCTGCTGCTGCCTATTCCCAATGGCAATGCTACTCATTACAAGTTTTGATTACAGAGATAGCATAAATTTCAGGTACCAAAAAAACAAAATCTGCTGGCTAGTTATGGCTGAGAAACAAAACACTCTGAACCATGACAATGACCTATTTGCACTTCCAGTTTGTCTGAGTGTAGGATTTGGGAAGGACTTGGCTGGGTGATGCTGGGCTTGGGCCTTTTTGGTGGTTGCAGTCTAATGTAGCTGGTGCAGAGCAGTGGGGCGAGGGCATGCAGGACAAGTTGGGTGCTGCCTACGCATCTCCTTTCACCTTGCCCTGGGGCCTCCACGCGGTCTGCGTGGGACCTTTCTCACCATGTGGCAGCTAAAGCCTTCAGCAATGAGTTTGTAAGGGCTACCTTACCTTTTAGGAAACAGCCTCAGGAAAAGCCCTGCAGAATTACTATTGCCACAGTCTGTTGATTACAAATGAGTCACAATACCCCCAAGATTCAGGAGGAAGGAAATTAAATTCCACCTCTAGATTATGGTGGTACACAGTTCTAGAATAGCATGTGGGATGGGAGACAGCACAGTGACCGTTTGGGAAAATACAGTTCTGTGTAGATGACAGCGAGGGTTAGAAACAGTGATCATGAAGCGCCTGTCACGCAGTCTTGACATTTGCATAGTAGCAGTAAGTTGTTGTTGTTGTTGTTATATGAGGTTTTTTCTGAACAGACTGGACATACATAATGTATTGTTTTAACCTCCTTCTTTCTTTAAAATCTGTGTCACTGTGTTTGCTTGCTGATAGAGCATTTTTACAAGTTTATATCTCATGAAATCACAGAGTATTAGAATACATCTTACTGATCTTACCAATTTGTAATTTATTTTGTAGACGATAAACCCAAAGTAAATCGCAGCAGAGTCATTCACCACATGCAAAGTCATGTACTTTATTGGTAACTAATGTCAGGTCCAACAACCTGCTTTTCCCTGGTTTCCCATCCCAGTGCTTTTTCCCCTGTAGCAGCTGTACTGCTCTCATCAATTTGCCTTTGGGATGAAGGTTTACATTCCCCTTATTTGATGTGTTCATAACCCCCTCTGTTTTCACATCACCCAGGAGCCTCAGCTGCAGGCGGTCAGAATGTTTACCGAAGATAACATGCTCCTGTGGACACATTTAAGGGTCCTTGAGAACTCACTCATGTCAGGGAACACAAAGATGAAACTTCTGCCAAGGGGAGACTAATGCCACACTCCCCCTCTCCCAAGGCAGTGCTCTTATGGCCCCGCAATCATTTTCACCTCCATTACTTTATTAATATCCTTGAGCCAAATTTGTCCTTTGAGCATGCACATTTAACTTCCGCTTAACTTAGCAAGAATTTTTACAGATATCTAAGGGTGAAATTTAAGAAGAGTAAAAATGTCATGGGACAAATATTCTCCCCACCCCAGTAGTTCATTTCTGGATGTTTTTGCCACCTTCTGTTTCCTGCTGTTCCGTAGACTCTATGCCCTGCTCTGAAAAAAGAATTTCATTTTTCTTCTTTAAAATGGCCAATAACAATGTGAACTCCTAGTGCCTCTAGGCGTGTGCTAAGTTGGCTTTGTAAGGTTTTGTTTGCCAACGCCTAGGACCCTTTGCCTCCTCCTGCCCCACACATGGCTCTTGCTGGCAGCTGTTTTCCTGGCTCCGTGGTAATCCAGCCACCAGGGAGGCACTTCATCCTGGAGGCAGCTGCTGCTTGAAGGCACTGAAATACTGCTGCTCTTGTCTCTGCTGCCAGCCCTTCTTGTCCCTTCATTTCCTCTTAGAGAATTCTGCTCAAGTGTTAGTGTTGTTCATTTTCCATGCTGGTTTGAATTTTGAACCTTTCTTCCTCCCTTGCAATAAGAAATAAACAAGCCAAGGCTAATTGTTAGTGATAACAGTAATGGCACTGATCCATGCAAACCTGGACTTTAGCTAGGATGATTCTCAAATCCACTGCCATGATCACCCTTGACTTTTTAAACTAACAGATATGTTTATAAGCGTCCCCATCTATGTAGTTTAAGAAAAGAAATGGAAATTGCCAATGGCACTCTAAGGGAAAAAATTGAGCTCACAAAAGGAAAAAAGAAATCCTGTGCAAAAAAATACAAATGGTCAAAGGGAAATCAGGGAAAAAAAGGCTCTATGCTAAATGAAGAAAAAGTGGAAAATACCCTAAAATGCATGTCTTTTTTTCTCCTAAACTGTGTTTCTGTAGATGTTAATCATTTTAATTCAGGCAAAGAGGGAGCCTATTATCCAACGAGCCTTAGGTTTCAAATATTGTTCTACATTTAAAATTGCTGTCATAGAGGAAGATAGGGGCAGGAGCATGAGACATCAGATGACTGCTGTCAAGTTTTTAAAAAGTAACATTAATTTGATGAACTCCCATAAGCCTGGTGGTTAGCTTTGCCATTCCAGAAACAAAATTTTGTGCTTCCTCCCAGGGTCCTTAAAATTAATGAACACTATGGGCCCGGCGGCGTGGCCTAGCGGCTAAAGTCCTCGCCTTGAAAGCCCCAGGATCCCATATGGGCGCCGGTTCTAATCCCGGCAGCTCCACTTCCCATCCAGCTCCCTGCCTGTGGCCTGGGAAAGCAGTCGAGGACGGCCCAAGGCTTTGGGACCCTGCACCCACATGGGAGACCCGGAAGAGGTTCCTGGTTCCCAGCATCAGATCGGCGCACACCGGCCCGTTGCAGCTCACTTGGGGAGTGAAACATCGGATGGAAGATCTTCCTCTCTGTCTCTCCTCCTCTCTGTATATCCGGCTTTCCAGTAATAATAAAAATCTTTAAAAAAAAATTAATGAACACTAACTCCTGAAAGCCAAACCTACAGGAAATACAACCATAAGTCACAAGATATCAATCAGCAAGGATTTACAGTATTGTTCATATTTGCTAAACAAGCTAGAACTGGTCAGAGGCAGGGGTAGCAATTCTCAACAGTTCAGTACAGTCTCTCTTCGGTAGGATTATGTGCATAGCTAGAAAAACGTTTATTTGTTCAACAGATATTTACGACATGCCTACTTGGTGCCAACCACTATATCAGGTCTCAGGCAGCCAAAGACCAAGTCCCAAGGCTGTTAGAATTCACCCACCTGTTAAATGTGCAATGCTAATACGATCGATTTTGATCGCACAGAGGAAGATTTACCCCAGCCCCAGAGAATCAAAAATTTCTAGGAGACAAGGAGCATCCCTTCAGAGTCCTGAAGGGCAGATAACAATTGTTATTGGGCAATAGATGGAGACTGGCATAAAGAACAAGTCCTAGGCATAGGAATCAATGTGTACAGAAATCACAGTGCCAGCTAAGTTGGTTGTTAAATGTGGATCAGGGCAAGACAGTCAGATGGGAAACCTTAACATTAATGTCATGAAGCTGGGACAGTGAATGTCTCATCCCTGTTCTGCCTGCCAAGTAAACTGAATATGAAGATTGTCTGATTCTGAGTTACTGGGGTTTTTTTCTAAAAAATTACCGTACATTGTCTAAAGAGTTTCTCCTCAAGGTATAATCGTTCTAATTTGCAAGTATCGACACATTAGTGTGTCAGGAGAATAACTTAGTAAATGCAATAAATAATGAGTGACTTTTAAATTCAATAAAATGAAAACCATTAGAGTATATTACAAATAGCAGAAGCAAGTGTTAATTTGTGAGGTTCCACATTAGGTGAGTGTGGGCAGGGATGGATGAAGAAAGAGAGAGAGATAGGATAGATAGATGCATGTGAATACACACATATAGTGAGAAGCTCTCTGTGTGTACACTGGGCAAGTGTCAAATGGTTCATAGTTGGCACTGAGACCAATGCCTCATTACCTCATGATTAAATAAATGTCAGAGATATAAGAATGAATCTCAGATTTTATGGAAAGCTAATGGTACAAATTTCGTACTTAAAATTAGAACTTAGATTTTTCATAAATTTTACATTATATGACAGACACCATTACATCTAAGATGGCCAACCATGAGATTGTTTCTGTAGCTATTTAACTGCTCATCTTTAAAACAAAATGCACACTCATCTGGGTTCAGTAATGGATCAAGATGTTCTCTGAGTTTCTCTTATGTAAGCTTTTCTTTCTTTCTTATACTCTTTATATTCCTTATCTTGCTGGGATCAAAGGTGCTTGTTGCAGAGGTTAAGTCACTGCTGGGGTGCTCATAGCCCATAACCAAGTGTCTGACATCAAACTCTGCCTCTGCTTCTGATTCAGCTTCCTGCTAATGCATACCCAGAGAGACAGCATATGCGGGCTTCCATTCTCCACCTGGAATCTCTGACTCTGAACTTTACCTTGACCCAGCATTTGGGGGAGTGAACCAAGAGAAAAAAAAGAGAGAGAGAGAGAGAGAGATACCTCTCTCTGGCTCTCACTCTGCCTTTCATATGAACAGATACATTTTTTAAAAGAACAAAAAAGAAACAGAAGGAATAGAAAGGAAGATTAGAAGCAGTTGTCCCATCCACTTTCCCCCATTCCTGGACCCTTCCCATCCTAATCAGTGGTTCACATGGGCGTGCATCCTTCTCAACTATATAAACCTCATCAAAAATAAAATAAATCTGTCATGAAGGGGGAAAAAGAATACACAAAAAATGAGATTGCTCTCCAAAGTTGTGCCATGCTGGGCTGTCCTGATCGGTCTCTTGGTGCAATCTGCCTTGGGAGAAGAACTCTGATCCTGTGTGAAGCAACTCTCTTTGCAAGAAGCAGTTTCCAGAGAAGGGCTGGCCTCTGAGATTTACGTGCCAGCAGCACTCCCAGCATCTACAGGCCCATGTCCTTTGTCCCGAAGAGAAGGAAGATGACAACATCCGAGTGCCCACTGTCTAGCATGAACTTAGACTTTGAAGGTTCCTCTTTCTCAAGAAGTTTGAGATGGTGAAATAGACATTCTGTTTTTAATTCACCCATGCAAGAAATGAGCATTTCCAAGTAGTCTTTATTATTTTTGCCATACTTAACCTCAATTAAATTACCTTAAAGATGAATACAATTTTTAAATAAAAATACTTCCCATCCAGTATCTGTTACTGTTTATTGCTTTTTAAAAGTTTATAAAGTGTATTGGCACAAAAAGGGATATAATGGCATTCTTAAAGTAGCCAAACATATGCTTTGTTACTATTTATTATAATTTAAAATTTTAATTACTTTATATATTACATCATAACCATTTTGTTGCATTTTAGTTCTACATGATGAATGTACAATTATAATTCACTTTACTGGTGAATTTACTAGTGAATGCACAGGTACACACAGATTTTCTGGGTTATATCTAGAATGATTTACTTGTTTTTTTTTTAATTGTATATCTTTGATTTTTTATTTTATGATATAATTCCATAGGCTCTGGAATTTCCCTTACCCTGTCCCAAAATTCCCTCCCCCCACCACTGATTTCCCCTATATTATTACACTACTATAGTCTTTCATAAGCAGTCATAAGTCCATCACTCTGCTATACTTGTAATGTGTTACTGGTAATTCAGAGTGAATCTTCGTATATTTAATGGATTCAAATGAAACGCCTTGTTTGAGCATTTGCATTGTTGAGTCTGTGCAACCTGTTCATTCACACTGCGGCTGATCACTCGTAAGTTGAAGAATTCCACAATTGCTATCGAATAAGGCATTTGGTCCCTGGGACTTTCAAAGGCTGCAGCCAAAGCTAAACTTCAGGGTTTCCTTGGCACCTGCCTATGTGTGTTTTTTGGAAAACATTTTTTTCTGTGCATCTCAATCAAAAAGGTTGAAGGACACTCAGTTAATACAATACAACCTCTAATAAGCTATTCCAAAACTCAGCGAGGCAAAGCAATAGCCAGTTTGTTACAGGTCATGATTTTGTTCATCAGAAATGTAGACAAGGATCTGCTGAGTGATGTTTCTATGTTTTATTATGTCCAGTGAGGTCATCTAGTGCTGTAGTCAGCTGGGTGGGAGTGAATATCCAAGTAGTTCATCAAGCTGCTGGGTGCCCTGCAAGGGACAGCTAACAGGCTGGGATCTGCTGGCTCTCTCTATCTCTCCATGTCATCTCAGAGAATGTTCAGTTACTACTCTAACAGGATAGTGATTCATTGGAAGTATATTTCTGAAAAATGTGTTATTATCCTTGTTCAGTTTAGATGAATGGTTTGCCCCTTTTTGTTTGGCTCTGGCACAGCTGAGGGCTCAACCTTATCCTTCTGGGAAGATGACTCTCTGCCCACTGTTTGTTCATGAGGAAGCTAGGGGATCAAAATCTCTGTGGGTGGTGGGAGAGCGGAGAGCACTTTGTCAGTTCTTCACTTCTGAATAACTAAACTGGGGCAGTGTTGTGGCACAGTCAGTTAAGCCTCTACCTGTGATGCCCACATTGCATGTTGATGAGCATGTCCAAGTCTTGGATGTTGTTTTTGGTCCGGCTTCGTGCTACTGCATTCTGCAAGGCAGCAGATGATGGCTTACGTGCTTCAGCCCTTGTCATCTAGGTTGACCAGATGAAGTTCTGGACTCCTCCTGACTCCAGTCTAGCCCATCTATAGCTGTTGTGAAAGGTTTCTCTCTCTCTCTCTCCCTCTCCCTCCTTCTGTCTCTCTCTTGTCCTATTGTTCTAGTAGATGAAAATAAATAAAAACTTTTAAAAAAATAACCAAACTATATATATTTTTAAAATTATTTAGCTACTGTTTGTCAAGCCCTGTCCTCAGGGTTAGAAGGGCCCCAATTTTCAAGTTCAAGTTCAGCTGTGTGAATCAGGTAACAATCAAGAAAGCAAAGGTATCATGAGCACCGGAAAGGAACTCAGTGCATAGTAAGGGCATGAAGAGGGGAGTGGGAGGATTGACATTAGGTAAAGGGTCAAGGACATCCTTGTGCATAAGGAGACCTGTGAATGTTCACATTGTCTCATACTTGATCAAGTTTCTAGAACTTTCCTTGCTTCCTTAATGTTGTGAGATATCCTGTCTATGGAATGTGTGGCAGGTCGTCAGTATCATTCATGATGTTCAGGTTTATGAGAAAATTTCACAAGGTTCTTGTAAAAATGCAGTTAAAGGTGAATTTTGGTGCAAGGTAATTTTAAAATCCATGGAAGCTTTTTTTTTCATAACACGCATTTTCTATGAACTTTGTAAAGATTTGTCCTACTTACTATAACTTCCGTGTCAAAAAAACCCACATGTCTCCATCCTGGAAGACCCACAGCAGGCCCCACCTCGCTAACTACACTTAGCAGCAGAACAGCAGTGAGCAAGTCATGGGGCCTTCCCAATGAAGAACTCATTTGGACAAGGACAGAATTCTGGGCGAAGTGTCAATGGGACTGTCACACCCCTTTGGATAGAGCCAAAGGGAGAGGACTGGTTGTGCAGATTCAGGGTAGCTCTCCTGGGGAAGGTAAACCCCAGGTTGGGGAGGGGAAAAGATGACTGCAGCGACTCGATTGCCCCCCACCCCCCGTAGCCTGTTCATTAGCAAACAAACCTATAGAGGAAGTGCAGCACCAAGGCTTACAGTCCAGGTGACTCAGTAATTGCACAGTAGCTCCAATAATATTGTCAGGTTTGTTCACATCTGGGACTCCTGAAATTGGTCATTTCCATCCATCCACCAGCAATTGGTTTTTCCTTACCTAGAAAATAAAGTTCAAAGGTCCATAATGTAACATTGGCCTGCTTACATTTGCAGGCTCGAATGCTGCCCCACCTCCCAGAATGTCTAGCATGTGGTCCTTTTCCATACAGTTTCACACTCTTTCCTCTGCCTCACCACACACCTTCCCTACAGATCCAAACAAAAACAGGCATCGCCTGCCCTGTACTCCTCCAGGACCTTTGTTTCCACTGCCTTTACCACCCTTGATCATTTGATGCCTTTGCTTCCACAGCACTTTAATCTCCTTGGATGTTTTGGAATCCCTTTATTCATCACTGTAAGCCTCTTTTATTGTTTGTCTTACATCACATATCAGATACTCCACAAACATTTGCAGACTCAATTATTTGCATCTGCTATAGAGCAGGCCCTGTGAAGAAAACAAGTTGAAAACATAGTCCCTACCACGTAATAGGGAAAGTGGCTAGAAATGCCCATGTGCATGTGTGAGGTCGTATATAACCACAAAACGAACAGCAGTAGAAGTAAGTCCTGCTAAGTCATTATTGCAAGTGTTCTCATGGCACAATTTCACATGCATCTTCATGATCATTTATCACAATGTGCTGGCCTCCCCTGTTCTCATGTATGTATGCCTCCCATGCTCCATGAATTGGAGAGCATGGAATATGACTCATTCCTCTTTTGTTTTTAATCTCTGGTTCCTGGCCCTCAGTCAGAATTCAATAAATGTTTTTTGGAATGAATAAAGCAGTTAGTCACTGAGAAATGTCACTTTGAGATACCTTGTCTTCCATCAGAGCCTGTCTCATTTCATTGACTGATCCTGAAATGCTGGTAGACATTTTTCTCCATTTCCCTTTTCCTCTTGGGGCTAATATCCTGGATATTACAATAGCAGTCCTTGAGTTTCTCCTTTGAATCCTGAATAAAGGACTGGAAGAGCAGCAAAACATTTAAGTGCCAGTGCCCTTACTGCTGGGGGTCACACTTGAGATCTCTTTCAGATGCTCGAAATGTACTGCTATAAAACCTACTCTGTATCAGTGGATTTCAAATTGTTACCCTGAATGAAAAGATTGCCCTTTCAAATGCCCCCAGAGAAAACTTGTCGGATCAAAGGTAGACCCTGGTGGAATGACTCCTGTGATAGGTCAGGTGGGAAATCTTTTTAAAAATCACCCTTTCCTCATAAAGGCGGCTGTAGATATCAGAGATGGAGCTAGGGCAGGGGAAGGCGTGGCTGTATGCGCCAGAGATGATGGAAGGAGCTTCAGAAACACAGCCATTGGGAAGAGATACCATCCTGGGTACAAAGCAGGAAACTTACAGGCACCACCAAAGCTGGGTTATTCACTCACTCTGTGTACTAGCCAGATGTTTTCTGCCCTGCTTCTTCAGCCTGCCAGTATTTCCTTCTGGTCTCTTCTTTTTAAGTTCCTCTCCCAGAGGGTTAGCAAAATGTAAGACAGAAAGAAGGAAAACATCTCAGTTCCATTAACTATCTTATGAAAAACTGTTTCTTTTGTAGGAGGGAGGTAGAAACAGACAGGAAGACTGAAACTCTTGACTAAAACCAAGGTTGGATTATCACGTGTAGTTTTATTATTCTTACTCTTTTGTTGATTAAAAGCAAACAAACAAAAATAAAATAAAATAAAAGGCTGACAAGGGATTAGAGACACCCGGATAGGGAGAAAAGGAAGCCAGACTGTGCTTGTAGGTAGACTCTAGTTCAACTCTCAAATGAAACTTCCTGCCACTAACACTATTTCTAAAATTCTGTCACTCCAAACTGTGTGCTCTTCGTCAGTGACATTGTGGGCCCAGTGCTGCATAAGAAATGATTATCAAATTAATTTCTTAAGGCAACATCTATTTGGAGGAGTGGATGAGTCTTTACATCGACAGAAATAATCCCAGTTTTTCTGGCTTTGACTCCTACCCTCTCACTTTCATCCTCAACCTCTTGGAAAAACCTCCTGTGGGCACATCACATAGCTCAGGACCTGGTCTTCCTTGTAATTCCATAGTGATCTTCTCAGCTGATGTCCAAGGCTTGGCATGTCACTTGACCTGCTTTTGCTGTGGCATCTACTCAGGGCTCCAACTTCCAGAGGTCCCCAAAGCTACGAAGTTCAGAAGAATTTCTAAACCACCTTATACTCCAGTTGCTCACTGTCCTAGAACCATGCTATGTTCCACAGTGGCGTGAAAGGATGGCTCCTTCACAAACTCTGAAGCCTTCTTTGCGATCCTGGCATTTCTCATGAGAATAGGCCCTTTTGGGTTTAATCTGCTGCCTCTTGCTCCACAGTCCTCAGATATGGGCTTAAAGAGACTAAGAACATACATCGTACCCTCTTCTCTATTAAAGACCTCAAGTTTGCTTACAGCTTTTTCCCCACCTGATACTGATGAGGGGAATGAGTGGCAGCAGGCAAATTACTGCCACACTGGACCACCCTCCATTTCACCAGACCAACCAAGTAATGTTTGAATTTCAATTTGGCCTCAAGGTGTGGTGCCTGCCGTATAAATAGTGGTGAACAAGAATCTGAGAATTTGTATGTCCCTAAGACTCTACTGGAAGTGTGAATAGTAGGGATTATTTGGGAGCCTTAACCATTTCTACAGCTGTAGCTGTGGCAGCTCCTTATCAACAGGTCTCACAAATCTAAATATGGGATGCTTGATGCTGCCCTCCATGGTTCCAGTTGGGAGCAGGGCACATTATACTAAGGTCCCAGTGGCTTTTGTTTTTAAAGATTTATTATTATTGGAAATCCAGATATACAGAGAGGAGGAGAGACAGAGAGGAAGATCTTCCATCCGATGTTTCACTACCCAAGCGAGCCGCAATGGGCCGGTACGCGCCAATCCGAAGCCAGGAACCAGGAACCTCTTCCAGGTCTCCCACGCGGGTGCAGGGTCCCAAAGCCTTGGGCCATCCTCAACTGCTTTCCCAGGCCTCAAGCAGGGAGCTGGATGGGAAGTGGAGCTGTGGAATTAGAACCGGCGCCCATATGGGATCTTGGGGCGTTCAAGGCGAGGACTTTAACCATTACGCTAGGCCACGCCGCCGGGCCTGTCTTTTTTTTTTTTCTTTAAAGAACTAACTATCTCAGAGCAAAACCAAAGTTCAACCTAGAGTACTGACACTAAGCATCATGAAGGTCCCATAAGGGACAGATCAGTAGAGGCCCAAAGCATCACCTCTGGGGAAGTGGATGGCTTTGGAAGGCAGCAAAGCTGAAGCTAAGCAGAGGAGAGGGCAGGAGGCATCCCCACAGACAGGGGAACAAACCAAAATCCAAACACAGGAATGGGAATGTTCAGAATGATGAGGACCCAGCCTAGGGGGAGCAAATGATGCTCGCTGAGAATGTCAATGGCAAACATGGAACTGCATCCATTAGGCAAGCTGACCTTGAGGAGAGCTCCCATCATGAGAGGGATGTCAGTGAGTCTGATGTCTAGACCATCTGTCTACAGGGATGTGTGGGACGATTCCTCCGGAAGGCATTCATAGAATAAACTGGAGGGGAGAATTAAGACACGAGTTTAAAGAGTTCACAGTGTCATTTCTCCCTTGAGGAATTTTAGTTACAAAATAAGATAGCATTATATTTTGTACATACAATTGGCACATGTGTATCTTCCCTACGGAGTTTTTAAACACTCACATTTGAAGAAGTAATTCCTCTACATGGCTCTTAAAACAGCATAAAGCCTTAGTTTACACGCCGAAAGGCTTTCTCCCACCTCTGTCCTGTCTGCCCCCTTTGTACCCAGTACTCTGTCACCCACCCCACCTTTAACCATTTCCCTAATTTCCTTGTGTGTGCTTCCAGAGTTTATTTATAAAAGCTCAAATAGTATCTTACCTTCCTTCCATCTTAACAGCGACAACAACGAAATACTTGCTGTACATGCTCTGGACTTTGTTTTTCTTGCATAAGGAATAGATCTTAAAGATTTTAATACAATATTCTTCTTTTTACTCACATAATATTTTCTTGTGCAGAGATCAGCCCTTATCAATGGATACATTTTTAACAATATTTTCTATTGCAGATAATAATAATACCAAAAGGAGCACGTCTTTTTTTTCATTCTGTGTATCTGCTCATATATTCGTAGAATAAATTTCCATGAATGTATTCACTTCTTCAAAGTCTGCATGCATTTGTAATTTTGATAGAGATTTCCAAATTGCCCTCTTTGGGTATTTTGTGTGTGTGTGCTAATTTGCATTCCCACCAGGATAACTGGGATTGCCTATGTCTTCACAGCCTTGCCACTAGAGTGGGTTAACACTGTGGTGGGTTTTTAGGTCTATTGGGTAAAATCTTCCTTTCTACTTTAATTTGCTTTTCTCTTATTATGAGTAAGGTTGAACATCCCCTTCACATGTTTATAGGCCCAGTGGATTCTAAACCCCCTAATTTAGGAGCTGACTTCATCACTTCCAAATCCCTCCCAGAGCCTTTCAGAATGCCTCACTACAAAGTAGATTTTCTTTTGAAGATCTGTAAAGATTTGTAAATCCAATAAATGCTTGTTTGAATAAGTAGATAAATGATTGAATAACTGCTCATGCTATTGGAGAGATAAATCTCAAATTAGATATGAGCCCTCCCTCAAGAAGTATAAAATACGATCAGTTCACACTGCAGCTATGAGAGCAACCTGAACATCATGTCGTATCCTGCGAGTGAATAAATCACTGGCTTGGGCTGAAAAAGTGACGAACTTTACATGAAATACCCTGCTCACCCCGGGAAGGTGCGTGTCTGGGGAAAGAGGAATCCCACTCCTCTTTACTGTGAGTTCTTGTTCATCTCAGGAATGATCGGAGCTTGAGTGTTCTTTGCAGAACTCACTGGTTGAGCAAGAAGAGAAACAAAGTAAGAGTGCAGCATGTGGATTGCTCAGACTCCTTCCCATTTCTTCTCAGGGTCCACCCAGAGATCAGCTCCTGCTGGGGGTGCAGTCACTGGCTGCCATTTCAAACCTGAGTTTCTTTTTCTTTTCTTTTTTAAAGATTTATTTATTTTTATCACAAAGTCAGATATACAGAGAGGAGAAGAGACAGAGAGGAAGATCTTCTGTCCAATGATTCACTCCCCAAGTGACCGCAACAGCCGGTGCTGCACCAATCCAAAGCCAGGAACCAGGAACCTCATCCAGGTCTCCCACGTGGGTGCAGAACCCCAAGGCTTTGGGCCGTCCTTGACTGCTTTCCCAGGCCACAAGCAGGGAGCTGGATGGGAAGTGGAGCTGTGGGATTAGAACCGGCGCCCATATGGGATCCCGGTGTGTTCAAGACGAAGACTTTAGCCGCTAGGCCACGGCGCCTGGCCCAAACCTGAGTTTCTTTGCTTTTGTGTGTTCCCACACCACAATACTATAAGTATGGGGATTTGTCTGGAGGACAGGGCAGGAATATTCCTAAGAAAACTTTTTAAAATATAATTTTTGAAATAACATTTCCATTTACATTGTAGTCCAAGGTTCAGTGCTCCACTAGAAAGAAAAAAAAAAAGAATTCAACAAACAAAAAGCAAGAAGATCATAACTGAGCAGGAAAATAAGCCAGGATTATGAACAATAATCAGATGAAAATATGTTCAGTCTGACACATATAAAGTACATTCCAAAATCATCACAAAGGTTTTACTGTCCATTTGTTGGTCTTCTGAACTTTGTGGTCTTCCATCCTCCAGGAGCATATTTCTCAATTGTTTTTGTTACACAGCATGGCTGGTCAGATTGTGGAGGGTAGGAGCAAGCATCAGAAGCAAGCCCACCACAGAACTTTCCATGGTGCACTGTAAGTCACAGAAAGTAATTTTTCTGACAGCTACACTCAAGCTCAACTGTGACCCCCCAGAATAAAGCCTGCTTCAAAAGAACACAATGTCTTCCATCTGCTTGTGAGGTAGCTTACCCTTTCTACCTTAGAGAGTGACAGCTGCCTCCATAGTCACAGAAAGGCTCTGGAAGCGAAGACCAGTCCAGAGCAGGAGATTACATCATACCCCGGACCAGGGTCAGGAGTAACAGCTCTCACTAAGGAGCAAGGAGGCAGAAAAGGGACTGGGAAAGAAGTATGAAAGGGTAGAACTTGCTATTTCAGATTGGAATCATTCCTGATCTTCTGCAACTGGAAACCATCCTAACATTGCCAGGGACCTAGGAAAATAACATGAGCGGGGACCTGGCATGATTCCTGTTGATGGATTGAGCTGTTGAAAGAACATTTGCCTAAGGTACTTACAAATTTCCTACTGTTGATTGCTTGCTTTTCTGTTTTTATCTTTGATGCTTATGTCTATGGTGTTGTAAAAGAGCAAGTTGAGAAAAAACAATGTACTTTCAGCTTATAGTAGTCTAATTAATATTGCCTCTGTGTTCCCTGTGTCAGTCTGGTCTTCAAAACACCTTTGCAAGGAAGGGCGATCCTCCTCTCCCTGCTTCCCACCCAGCATTTTGCAAACAGGGCGAAGCTAAGCTTAGCAAGATTGAACGATTTGCACAGGGGCACCCACCTGCTGTAGAACATTGATTTGCATCTTGTGAACCCAAAGCTGAAGCCTCATTATTAATTCCAGTATTAATTGCATAACTCAATGCAATGTGGGTTGAAGCAAGCGAAGACTGGCAAGGAGAGGCACAGAGCAGGAGCACGGTCCTCCCTTTCAGCAGCAGAGCCGTCATCACATCATTTTCGTGGTGCTCTGAAGTCCTAGATATTCTTTCTTTAGAATCTAGGTAGTGGGATAAATTTCTACCCAATAACTCTGGGTGATTACCCTGGTAATGATGCCATAAGACCATGAGCCCACTGCCGTAGTTCAATGACAAGTTAGATAGGGAGCCAGTCTATGAGGCTTTCCACTTGTCCACATGTAAGCTTGTTACATCACAATGTCACAATGTCTCAGAGATCTCACCAAGTGTGTGTTTAACCTTACTGTGTACCCACAGTTCCTCTAGAAGAGTAGAAAGGGAGCTGACAGCCACAGCCCCTTCACAGGAGAAACGGACATATAGAAATAACATGAAGCCTCTTTAGGGACTTCACATCTGTTTTATTTCCAAGAGTTGGATTTTCCAGAGACAATAGAAAGAGCAGAAGTGATCACTGCCATGATCAGAATCATGGTCCTGGGTCAAAACTCAAATGAATTTTCCAGAAAGAAAATTATTCATTGAAAAATACAAGTCCTAGGTGTTCTGTTGTTCTCAGGTCACCAAATTAATCGGCAAAGCTCCTTAACAGTGAAAACTAAAGCTGGAAGTCAGGTTAGAGGCGAACAACTCAAGTTTCTAGTCTGCTTTCTATTTCATTTTCGAACTGTACAGCAAATGAAGTCTTTACTCTGTACTAGTAAGGAAAGTAGTTTTCCAGATAAAGGAAATTTGAAAAAAAAAAATAAACAGAAGAGAATGAAAAGAAACTGAAGCTTTTCTTTGTTTTTAGCCAGTTTTGATAGACATCATCCTAGAACTGTGCTGCGTATCGGTTCGTCAGAGTAGCGGTTGTCTTTTCCCAATGTCCTTGGGATCCGCTGCTCATGCTCCACACCACAGGTCAGCAGCGGGGGGGTGGGGGGACTCGAGCCTCACACGAGCACAAAGCATGTTTTCCTGGAGCACCCAAGAAGCCAGAGAATACACAGCAAAAAGGGGTGAATCTCGGGGCTCTTAAAAGGTCTTTTTGCACATATGCAGAAAAATTAACCAAATCTTCTATGTAAGTCAGTGTTGTATTGTTTTTGCTTTGTTTTTAGCTTTCATTGTCTCTAATAATCTAGTAAGTAGAGCTCTTTTGTGGGCTCAGTGAGTGACCAGAAAGATCTAGTGTGCTAGTACTGTTGCTGCATCTCAAAACAGCAGCATCATGACAATGTGTCAGAGAATGTGTGAATCTCACTGGCCTGCTTTAGCATGACTCACCTACAGAAGCGGGAAAGTCATGAGAGTTGGCTGTCTCAGCAAGGCTAAGGAAGCCCAGAGACACACATTAAGCAAACAAACAAAACAATGAAGTATTCTACTAGAATTTGTTCTTTCATAAATGGTGTGGAGGACAACAGATTTCATTGTGCAGAAGCACCCGAGTCTGACTGATTTTCATTCCCTACCGCCGTTAGCACTGACTGTAGGTTTTGTTTATGACATGTGGCCATGCTCACTTCCCGAGAGCATAAAAAGCAAAAATGCCAACAAGTGATCTTGGATACCCATCATTTGCCATTTCAAGGGTAGCGATATTTGAATTATAACTTCACTGAAGGACATGGAAGTTTCCAACTAAAAGAGAAGAAAGGAAAGTGGGGCGGGAGGGAAGGGGGAAGAGCTGTCTCTAAAACAGCTGCAGACAGGAGCTCTGAGAGGAAGGGTCAGGATTGGCTGCTGTACCCAATACGATAAGGCAGTGCTGGGTGACCCCGGAAGGCTGCGGATACAAGCAGACTTCAGTGAAATGAAGCAGCAAGAGTCATGGTTCAGGACATGGACCCATGGAGCACTCACATCTCTGTTGCACACTAGTGCATACACACTAGTGCATAGCTGGAGGGGGCAAGTTCCAGAGAGGGATTTTCAACTGCTTGCTGCAATAGGACACAGGGCTCTCAGAAAGATTCCTGCTGCTGAAGGCACCAGATTCCTCAACTCATGCTGCAGCTGGAATTTCAGTAAACATCAGTGGCTTCATTTTAAGATTAAAAAAAAAGACCTGGTGTTTAGAACTCTCTGCTCAGTGCATGCTCATTCTCTGAAAAGGCCATTCATGCATCCTCTGTTTAGATGCTGAGCAAGCTGTTCCTTCAACACCAGGAGGACACACAAAATAGGGGGAGAACCCTCTTTTCCTAGAGTTCTATGAGTTACTTTGGGAGACGCCAGTTGCTTAGACTTTGAGCTGAACTCCAAATGGGCTGAAAGAGAGAGAGAGAGAGAGAAAGAGTTGTCTACTCTGTTACCCCTCTTATGGCAATGAGAGTCAGGACACCTAAAGCCCTTTAGCTAATCTGTAGCCATCAGGGGCACACACTTGCTGAACGCACATGCCTTCACTAAATGAAAGACCCATAAAATGACCACAGTTGAGTAAAGCCCAGAATGTGGAGCACTCAGCTGTGTTTTGGGTGCACCATCCTTGCCCAGAAAGTGGTGTGTGCCCTCCTGGAGAAAAAACTGGCCTAGAATACGGGGGTGCGGGGGTGTTCAATCTTATAACTAGATAAGAATGTGTTTGAGAAGATTGGGTGTGGACTGCCAACGAGTCATGGAAAGAAGCCAAGTGAAAATCCACAGAACAAGTCCTGAGAAGAGGTGAATCCATATGCTGGAGACACTTCCTCAAAGAAGGACCATGAATATAGAAGATACCGAGAGAAGAGAAAAACAGGCCAAAAGGAAATGAAAACAACAGAGAGGTGTCACATTTCTTTTGACATTTAACACACTTGCAAATTGTATCCCAAATTCTTGCTGGACCAAGGATTGCAAACTTCTGGTGAACTCAAAGGTCTCAGCTTTGGCATTGCTGACCTTGTAATATCAAATCACAGCTCAATTCCAAGTTGTATTCAACATGAAAGAAAAGGTCAAGGGAGGGACACAAAAGTATGTGATGTTACATTAAAGGAAAAATACCTGATCATCTTAGAGCAATATGATCTGCAGGGACCCCGCATTAACAAGGGCAATGGATAGAGGAATATGCATAGCAGTGCCTGTTACACCCTGGGAAGTACATCTGCTGGCCAGGAAGGGTGTTCACTAGTATACTTTGCAGGATTATTAGCAGGCAGGCCCTACTTAGGGGTCCTTTTCTGGCCTGATGGAGTTAACGTTTGTTTCCAGTGTTTGCCTTGTTGGAAACATCTGTCTCTAGAAGGTTTCCCATTTAAGTGAAAAATGACAAATTCCTCATCTAGCCTGTGCTGAAACTTTTGCCTTCTCAATCTGATCCGGTGAGTGTGCAACATACTCCAGATGACCAAGGATCATGAGAGGGACTGTGTCCTAACCCTAACTCCTGGGCTTCACAGGCATCATCCCCTGGATGAGCTCAAGGGAAGTCGCCTGGCAGGAGCCATGCTGGAGGGCTCCAAAACCAGCTCATTAGAATATCCATTGGAGATTCCACTATGACCAGTTCATATGACTCTGAATGAAAGGAAAATCGGGAACCTCCTGTGTCCTGGAGCTACCAAGCAGGCACTTAGGTTGTTCAAAGTCAAATTGTACAATTCAGTCACCTGTCAGACTGTGAGCCACTATCACTGTTTTGGCCTTTTATCCATAGAAAAATTGATCTTAGACTTCTAAACGGTGGGCTTCAACCCTGAAGTTAGCCTTGACCTCCGAAACCTCCTTGTTGTGTCCTGATACCCCGGTTCTAGGCCCCCTACTCTACCATCTGATACCCTTTGGCCTTCCTTGTCAGAATACATATCTGGTAAGATTTTGAAACTTTTGAATTTATTGAGGTCCATTTTATGGCCTAACATATGGTTTATCCTGGGTAGTGTTTCGTGAACACTTGAGAAAAAATTGCTCACAAGATTGCTATACAACTACTAGGTCTCTAGTTTATCAGACTGTCCGGGTTCTCTGTTTTATAACATATATACATTGTGCAGTAATGTCCAAACAGGGTAGATCCATTTATTCTCTCAAGCATTTAACACTTCTTTATAGTGAAAACATCCAAAAAAATCTGTCTGCTGGTTTCTTAGAGAAATATTCAAAAAACTAACATCATCTGTCTTTACCCTGTTGTGCAGTAAAACTCCAGAATTTCTTACTCCTGTCCAACTACAAACAGGTATCCATCAATCAATGCAATCCCTCCATCCTTCCATTCCTCTCCAGCCTCTGGTAACCAAAAAAAAAAAAAAAAAAACTATTTTTAACTTCCATAAAATGACTTTCTTTAATTCTTCTTTTCTATTTTTCTCCCTCCCTTTCTCCCCTCCCCATTGACCCCTGTGTTTTACAACAAAATAATCCTTGGCTGTAGTCTTGACTGCTGCGTTCTGTTCTTTACAGGTAAAATGACCTGTATTTTTTAAAGAACCACATATGGTTGAGATCAGATGATTTTTCTGCTTACAGGCTTGACTTATTTCACTTAACATGATGCCCTCCAGTTCTAACACTATCCTTGCAAATGCCAGATTTCAGTCCTTTGTGGCTCAATCATATTCCATTGTGTATACACAAGGTATTTTCTTTATCCATTAATATATGATCATCAAAGACATTAGTCTGTAACTTTCTTTTTTGGTGTGTCCTTGTCTAATTTTTGGTATCAAGGTAATGCTGGCCTCATATAATAAAATTGGAAGAATTTTTTTTTTACTTTCTTCTATTTAAAAAAATCATTTTAGAATTTGTGTTAATTTTTAACTTTTTTGTTTGTTTATTTCAGTAGAATTCAGGAATGAAACTGAAAGGCCTGAGCTTTTCTTTGCTGGGTGTTTTGTTTTTTTTTTTTGTTTGTTTGTTTGTTTGTTTATTTTTTTAGCACTGAATCAATCTTGCTATTTGTTATTGGATTATTTAGATATTCCATTTCCTCATGTGACACTCTGGGTTAGTTATATGTCTAAGAACTTCTAGAGCATTGAAGTTGTTACCCTATAGTTACTCATAGTAGTTTCCAACCAGTTTCTGTGCTATCAGTGGTAATGTCTCCATTTCATCTCTAATCCCATGCATTTAAATCTCTTCTCTTTTTTTCTTGATTAGCTAAGGATTCATCCATATTGTTTACCTTCACAATGAAGCAGCTCTTCATTTCACTGATTTCTTGTTTGCATTATTCATTTATTTATGCTCCAAATCTTAGTCTTTCTTTCTTTCTTTTAATTTTGGATTTGATTGGTTGTTGTTTTTATAATTCCTTGAGGTGCAGTGGTTAAGTTGTTTATTGGAGGTCTTCCTGAGTACTTTATGTGCCAGCATTGATTGCTTTACATGTCTGCTTAGTTCTGTTTTTGCTGTATAGCATACATTTTTTGCAGTATGTTGTATTTCCATTTTTGTTCAAGAACTTTTTTTTTAAATTTCTCTCCTTGGTTTCTTCCTTAATCTGTTAGTTGTTGAGGAGTAAGTTGTTCATTACCCAGGTAGTTTCATGGTTTGCAACACTTTTGTTTTTCTAGTTTTCTTGTTGTTGTTTGCTTGTTGTAAGATACTTGATACATTTTCTGTTTTCTTTAAACTTGTTAAGTTTTGTGACCTTCCATGTGAACCACCCTGGGCATTTCCCCTTGTGCTGTAATGCACGGTTCTGTAGATGACCTTCAGGTCCAGATGATCCAGGCCATAGTTTAACTCTGCTGTTTCTTTGTGGACTTTCTGTCTAGATGATCTGTTCATTTCTGAAAGTGGGATCTTAAAGTCCCCTACTAGTACTGTATTGAAGTCTGCCTCTCCACTAGGTCTATCAGTATTTGCTGTATGTATTTGGGTGCTCCAATATTGGGTATAATATATATATGTAAAATATGTAAATATATATAAATGTAAAATACATATATGTATTTTACAAGTGTGAAAATTCTCTTGTGGAATTAAACCCTTTATCTTTAAATAATGATCCTCCTGGTATCTTTTTACTTCTATCGAGGCTTTGGATATTTCTGCTTGAAATATGACCATTCTTGTTTTCTTTTGGGTTTTATTTGCATGAAATGTCTTGTTTTATCCTTTCACTTTCAGCGGGTGTGTGTCCTTGGGGTGACATTTCTTATAAACAGCATATAGTTGGGGCCTGCATTTTAACTCATTTTGTTATTCTGGATCTTTTAACTGGAAAATTTAACCCATTGACATTTAAGGTAATTACTGATAGGTGATGTCTTACTGCCTCCATTTTGATAGTCATTTTGTATTTTTATGGTAGTTTTATTTATTTTGTGTTCCTAAATTACAATCTTCATGTGAATCCCAATAAAGCACTCTATGTGTATGCTCCATCCTCCCCACATTTTGGATTTTTGATGTTCCACTTGACTTCTTTCCATGTTGCCTATGTCATAGCATTTTAGTGTTATAATTTCTCACTCATCACAGCCAAGACAGAAACAATATACACACCATGTTTACAGTAGTGTTGTTATTCTTAACAATACATTTTCTACCTTCTTCCTGCTTTCTTCTTACTTCAGGTCTCTTTCCTTCAGTTTGAAGAATGCCCCTGAGCATTTCATGTAACACAGATCTGGTGGTGATAAATTGTCTCAGCTTTTGGTTGGGAATGTCTTTATCTCTCCCTTGAATCTGAAGGATAACCTTGCAAGCTACACTGTCCTTAACTGACAGCTCTATGGAAGTCTTCTCCCACTCCCTTCTAGCCTGTAAGGCTTCAATTGAGAAATCAACAGTAGGTGACTTGGGGCTTCTTTGTGTGATATTTGCTTCTCTTACCGCTTTGGTAATCACCTCATTATCTTTCAACTTGGAGAGTTTAGTTGGATTAAAATCTCACTGAAGACCACTAACCTTCCTTATAGCCTTTCCTAAGTTTCAGAAGTTTTCTGTCCTAGTCTCTTGAATATATGTCCCACTCCTTTGGTTTTATCAAGTCCCTCTTGAATCCCAGGTACTTGAATATTCACTCTTTTCATGCCATCCCATATTCCATGTACAATTCCGTCATTGCTCTTGATTCTTTTTTCCTCCCGCTGTGTATTTTCAACTCAATTATCTTTGAGCTCACTGATTCTTGTGTTTGATCTGCTCTGATATTGATGTGTTCTATCATGTTTCTAATTTCACTTGGAGCAATTTTTCACTTAAAGAATCTCTGGTTTGTTTTAATTGCTTCCATATCTCTATCAAATCTCTCAGAATATTGAATCGTTTCGCTTGAATTTCATTAACTTTCCTTAAAAGGGCTGTTTTGAACTATCCATCTGATCATTTGGAAATTTCGATTCCTAGATGATTGGCTTCTACCAACTTGTTTTGATCTTTAGGTGAAGTCGTTTTTCTCTAGAAGTTCCTGGTGCTTGGAGTACAATGTTATCCACACACTGAAGAATTTAATTTTTGTTATCTGATTTCCTTTGTGGCTGCCCTAGAAATTCTAAGCACTATATTCTGCTGTTAATGTGGGCTTTGGTCCATTTGTTGCTGAGGTGGGCTTACAGCCCAGTGCTGCACCACCAGTTACTGGTGCTGCTGGCTGGGATATAAGACTTCTCAACCAGGGCCATAGAGTTCTATTGAATTCTGCAATAGGTCCAGAGGTTCTGTCTGCAGGCACTAGCCTAAGGACAGGGACCATGAGTATATATTGAATTCTGAGTTTTATCAAGCTGGCAATGAGTTCCAAAACAGTCTTGTGATTCCTTGCTGTCTTTTCAAGGTTACAGAAAGGATGAAAGAGGTAGACCCTCAAATACTCAATGTGCCCCCCTAGGTGAGTCACAATCCGCAGACCCTGTATAATCTTGAAGGTATACGTCAAAAACAAATCTGTCTCACCAGGTCACAGGTCTCTGCATGATTATGGAACAAATCCAGAAACTATTTGCAGCCAATGATAAAAACCATTAGGATCTGCTCAGTAGTGGGCTTCACCAGACCAGCACTGAATTCTAGGACCTAGCCACCTTGTCCCTTGCTGTCTGCTCAAGTTGGAGGAGGGTGATAAAGGCAAGCCCCTGGCCTCACTGATGGGTCCCAGGTTTGTCACACCTAAGTGTCACCATCCCTGGGGCCCACAGAGTCTGAAGGGTGCCTCCAAGGCCCAGTAGTAGCACAAGCCTCAGTATGTCTAGCCTACCAGAGGGCAGGTGTCCTCTGATACCTGGAAAATCTAGAGTTTCAATCTTTGGGCACCTGCTGAAAGGTAGAGACCTTCGGGCTTTCTCAGGTGCCAGGTCTCAGTAGTAGATACCCTCAGGTTTGAGATTCAAGGTGAAGTCCTAAACTGTCTCGCCTGGTCTCTCCACACAACTGGCATTTAGCTCTCTGTGGGCATTTTGGGGAGGGGTGGTAGAGGTCATCCGACTGTTGAGGCTTCCACTGTTCACTCTGTGGCTGAGGCCTGAGGACAGAAGCTGAAGAGCTATGCTGTGCCTTCTCCCCAGCGGGAGGCTTCTCTCCACGCAGAGCTCCTTGCAGCTGGGAGAGGAATGATGCTTCTTGCTTTCTCCATTGCGACTCTTCCTGTGATTGTAACAAGATGAGACACTGACGTCTCTCCTGTGGCTTCCATAACTCTTGTGAAGGTGAGTTGGTGAGTGCACAACTGTTCATACTGTGCCTCCCGGGAAGGTAGCTGCCACAGGTTCATACTCAGCTGCCATCCGGGCTCTGCCTAATTAGAGCTTATAAAGTCTGTTTTGGTTTCTATTACTATCACATCATCTTTATTTTTCTTTTGGTTTCTATCTACATGATACATCTTTCCTTCCTTTTACTTTGAGCCAAGTTAGATGTGATTCCTAATTTTAAACCTATCTGACAATCTCTGCCTTTTGATTAGATTTTTAATCCACTCACATTTAGTGTTATTGTTGATAAAGATGGATTTATAAAGCTGCTTTACTTTTTGTGTGCTATATGTCTTTTTTGTTCTGTCACTTTCTTTTTGAATGCTTTATTTTTTGCATTAAGTGAATATTTTCTATTGTGTTATCTTAATTCCTCTGTTTTTTTACTATTTATTTTTAAAAACTTTAATGTTTGATTGGGAATAAGATATACATATATATTCATTTATTTATTTTATGAGAATATATCCCAGATTTATACTAATTAATTCCAGTGGGATATAGAAACATTAATTCTATGTAGCTCTATCCCCAGCCACTTCCCTTTTTTGCCTGGTAATTTTTATGTGTTACATCTTTTGTTACAAGCCCAACAATACCTTATAGTAATTACTCTTTCATGTAATTTGTGTCTCCTAAACAAGTTGAGAGAAGAAAAGATAATTGGATACTCATGCGGCTATTTACCATTTCTGATTCTCTTAATTTCTTCATTTGAATTCAGATTACAATCTGATGCCATTTCCTTTCTCTAGTAGGGCTTTGCTGCCACCCACCTCCTTCATGCATCTACTGTCAGCTATTTAGATGATTAAGACTTTCTATGTTTTAAGCCTCCCAATACAATTACACACATATTTGTCTCACAATTAGCTTTTAAATCAGTTTTTTTTTTTTAAGTATAGGCTTAAACTGTCCTGCAAAACTAAGTTGGTGTCTTTGATTTCCATTTGAGTTCATGAGTGAAATCTCCTACAGTCAGGCCAAAGAAATTCCTTTCATATTTCTTGTAAAACAGTTCTGCTAGTAGTGAATGTGTTAAGAATGTTTTTAGGAGGATATTTCAAAAAATGTTGTGGAAAAGGATTTAAAGATAATTTATTTCTAGTAGAAGAAATTGGTGAAATCTATGCAAAGTGTTTTCCATACTAAGAATTTTCTCATGAATTCTTTAAAGAAAAAAAAAACATTTTTCTTTTAGACCCAGTTTTCCACAATTTTTTAAAAATGCTCCCAAGGGGGGCCCGGTGGCATGGCCTAGCGGTTAAAGTCCTCGCCTTGAACGCCCCAGGATCCCATATGGGTGCCGGTTCTAACCCCGGCAGCTCCACTTCCCATCCAGCTCCCTGCTTGTGGCCTGGGAAAGCAGTCGAGGACGGCCCAAAGGCCTTGGGACCCTGTACCCGCGTGGGAGACCTGGAAGAGGTTCCTGGTTCCCGGCTTCGGATTGGCGTGCACCGGCCATTGCGGCTCACTTGGGGAGTGAATCATCGGGTGGAGGATCTTCCTCTCTGTCTCTCCTCTTCTCTGTATATCTGACTTTGTAATATAATAAATAAATCTTTTTTTAAAAAAATGCTCCCAAAGGAATGGAGGATCTGGTGGGGCCTGGTCACCTGCTCTGAGTCCTTGGATCTGCCTGCATGGTGGGTGCACGGGTCATGAGCCCCCACTGATAGGCAGTCCAGTGGGGCCCAGGGCCCCTTGTCCAGTGTCCTTGACCCTTCCTACAGGGTAATTGCCATGTCCATGAGGACCCAGGGGTGAGGGACTCTGCAGGGCTCTGGTTGGGTGGTCTGGGGGTGCCAGTGGCACCAGGGGAAAGCCCTGGGCACACTTGTAGAGACTTGGTGTGTGGGTTTGCAGAGGCCTTGTGATGACACCAGTAGGGGTGTGCAGGGGCCTGGGTCTCACATCCAGGATTCGTGGTCTGACCGTGAAGTTCATTTGTCAAAGGTGAGCCTCCTCAGTGAAAAAGACAGAGCAGTGGACAGCTGACCCAGATGATATGGCAGCCCATTGGAGCCTGCAGAGGACCTCTGGTACCATAGCAGAGAAAGGAGGTTGGAACAAATTGGACAACTAACCCAGCCAAATGATGACAGCAAATATCTGGGTGAATGGAAATTGTTAAGTTCAACTATGTCAACCAATGGACATTGAAATGGGTTCCTCACTCTTGGATCGGTGAGATTGACAGCATTTCAAAACTAGCAAAACCACTGAGTAGAACCCTCTGAGCATTGTATTGGGGACCGTAGGTTGATACTGGATGGCCGTTCCCCAGCACTGGGTACTGGGATATTTAGGAGGCCGAAGTATGGCTTTTCCCTGTAAGTCCCCCCTTCTCCCAGATACAGGAAGAAGAGATGGAAAATTTTGAAACCATGATTACACCCACTTTTCCCTAACCCTCAGTCCTTCCCACCTTGATCAACCATGTAAACATCATCAAAAATAAGTTTTTTAAAGAAAGTAATGCTCCCAAGGAGGCAAGGATACATAACATGTAATGCCTCATTAAAAAGAGACCATCAGTAAAGAGATAGTAAGAATTATTTAAAAGAATCACATGAAATTCTGAACCTGAAAAGTGCAATAACCATAATGAAAAACTGTGGGGCTCAGTAGTAGGTCTGAATTAATAACAAACAATTTAGGAAATGGGAAGAGATTGTGCAATTTAGAGAAAAGAGAGAAAAACATTACAAAAGAAGACAGAGACACAGAAAAGTGTTTGACACCATTAAGCACATCAACATACGAGTTTTGGGGATACTAAGGAGGAGGAGGAGAGAGAGAGCAGGAAAAAGAGAATGTTAAAGCATCCTAAATGTGATGAAAACTATTAACCTGTATATCCAAGAAGCTCAGGAAATTCTAAGGATAAACACAAAGAGAGTCACATCTAGCCATGTCATAATTTAGCTGATGAAGCTTAAGGACAGAGAGAAATCTTGCAAGCAACCAGAGAATAATTACTGATGTACAATGGAACTCCAGTAGGATTAAGAGCTAACATCTTGAGCTAGTGCTGTGGCGCAGCACATGAATCTACTGCCTGTGATCCTAGGGACACCAGTTCGTGTCCCAGCTGCTCCACTTCTGATCCAGCTTCCTGATAATGGCCTGAGGAAACCATCCAGGTGGGAGACCCAGATTGGAGTCCCTGGTTCCTGACTCCAACCCAAACTAGCCCTGGCTGTTACAGCCATTTTGGGGGATGAACTAGCGTATTTCTCTTTGTCTCTCCCTCTTTCTGTGTATGTGACTCTTCCTTTCAAATAAATAAATAAATTTTGGGGGGAAAAAAGAAAATTGGATGTGTTAAGTAATGTGTTACAATAACTCAAATTCCTGATATCTCTCCCTCCTCCCTCCTGGCCTTGTTATTTTCTTGCTTAGTGGTTAGGGGTGACTTGGATGCACTATAACAGGTCATCTCCCAGGTTTTCCTCAGAGGACCCAGCCTTGGAGGCTGGCACAGTCACCCTGGATGACAGTGTTCTTAGCAGGGCCCTCTTCGTCTCTGGTCCCTTTACTAACCCACATATGTTTGTATTGTACCTAACTGTTGGCCTCCCTTCACCAACAGCTGATGGCTTAACTGTTTGCACCAATACCTGGGCATAACTTGTATAATTTGATGTACTCTGTCTGTAGGAATAGTCTCTGAGACCAATATTTGAGGTTTGTTTTGACTGCTATAGATCCTTTTTTAAAAGTAACTTGGTTATGTTTAATTATTTTTATTTTCCACAATACAGTTTTGTAGGTATAGGGTTTCCTCACCTTTTCCTCCCCTTTCTCCCTCTCCATCTTTCCCTCCCACCATTTCCTCCCACATTATTGCAATAGTATAGTCCTTTAGTAACACTTGAAAGTTTAACATTCTGCTCTTCAAGTGTATCGTGGCATTGTCAGCATAGACAAAGGTAGAAAAGCAAGCATCATATGGTCAAAGTATATTTAACTGTTTCACTGGGAGTCCCCCTTTTATTCCAGAGAAGAGATGCCTCCTGCGACATATTCTTAATACCTGTTCTCTCCTTAGTTCTTTATAGCTGACCTCAGTTAAACCTCAGCTGATGTAGCCCATTGCTCTCATGGGGCTGCATAAACTCACAAGGGGCTCTCATGAGCCTCTTATCACTGGCTGCTGCTTACAACAGCACCTTTAAGCTTGAACCTCTCCAGGTTCTCTGTTTCAAAGTCAGGAAGCTCTGATTGCTTTTCTGAGCTACTTACACCACCACTTTGGAAATGCCATCCTCCGACCTTTTCTTTGATTCTTAACTAAAAAACCGCCAAGTGCAAAAAAATTCTGGCAGTCAGAGTTTGTTGGAAGGAATGGAGAAAGAAAGGGAGGAAGGAGGGCAGACCATATTGTCACTCAAAATTGCTTACCCAGGATAACTTCCGAACTCCCTTCTTGTATTAATATGCTCAGCAGACATAATTAAGCACTACACGCACCTGCAGCTGCATGTTAGGTCCTGAAGTACAAAGTCCAGAGGTCCGGCAGCTCCCAGAAAAGTTGAAGCAATAGCTGTAAATCAAGGGACACATGCTTGTAACAAGGCAGGGAGGAGGAAAACCTGTGTGGAGGGCTGTGTCTGGGAGAGGAGTCCCATGTTGCCGGGGTTAGGGGGAGTCGGATTAGAGTGGGCTTGCAGGACAGCAACGTTCAGTTATCTCTTGAAATACATTTCATCAGACATGTGAGAGCATTTGAAGAATCAAGAATAGAATGGCTTCAAAGAATAGAGTGTCTTAAATGTTTAAAGGACTTGGATCTTTGAATGTAGTTAGAACCCAAAGCTCCCTGTATGATGCAGAGTGGCAGAAAAAATAGGTGGGACTTATTGTAAGATTGGTAAAAACCTCTGAAAGTGTTTAAATATCAGACAAAAATTTGAAATTCGTTTCAAAGGGTGTTACTAATGAACATAGACAAGGAGGTATTGCAGTAGATGGGAGATGATGCAGGCCTGAACCAAGGTGATAGTATTGGAGATAAAGATGGGTAGGAGAAATCCAGCCAAGAGATCAAAAGGCTGTGGCGACCCATCAGATGCCAGTGATGAAGGTGAGGAAGAAGGCTCTCAAACAGACTCTTTAGAAGTTTCACATGTAGCCACTTTTTCTCAATCACCTACTGTTACCTCCCCTCCTCTCCCCTACCCTTCCCTGCCCATCACTTTATAGCCAGTGATGCCAGCAACCAGAGAACAGGGCTGTGGCCTGCAAGGCTTTTGCATGTGTGGGCTGTGACGTCCCTGTCTACTTAGGAAAGAGCAGAGTTGGCACATGCCCTCTTCTGGAAAGGAGAAACACGCAGACATCTGGCAATGACATTAACATTTAGGAAAATGGGCAACACGGAAAGAAGCCCTGACCAACAAGAAGTCATCACTACATTTGAAAAGGAGCTGCTGATTCCCATCCAAACTGCTGCTCAAGTGACTAGCAAGCACACAGTCTGGTCCACTTGTAAAGCATAAACTGGGACAGCTGTACTTTCAAGAACCCAAAGTTAGCTGTTCATTAACAAGGGTGGAGGACAACTATCAAAGGGCAATTCTTCAAGGGTCTCTGCTCCATCGTGGGTGTGTTCCTGCGCTGAACTCACAGCACCTCGTAGTGATCTTCCATAGTCAGAATGCCAGCATGCTGCTGGGGATCTTGTAAGCATGAACCCCAGTGTACTGAGGAGTGATTATCAACACACCACCCACCCTGGCCAGCTCAGCTCAACTGGCATCCAGCCAGACAGCCTGGCAAGGCAGAGGAGGAGAGGCCAGTCTGCTTTATGTTTCAGATTTCACTTTTAAACAGGTGTGCACAGTTTTCAATTGCAAAAGAATAGTTATGTGAGATAAGGGAACATTAGCCGCAAAAGCAGAGACACTTCATTGGGCCCCTTAAGACCATGCACAGTTTTGTCTTAAACACATCGGTTAATCTGAAACAGACCTTGAATTTAATTGAGATCACTTTTTGCAAAAGAAGGGTAAGTCTCCCATATACACATGGGTCCTTCATCTTCCAGCTACTCAGCAGCCAAAATAAATATGTTTTCATTTAGGCTGCAAATGCAGATGGTCTCTGAATGCCTGAGAGTCCATCTTGTTAAAGCCGGGCCAGCATTCGCCTCCTCCTCCTGCGTGACAGCTCTTAAGTGGGACAGTATTCCTGCCCCTCACCTCCCTTCTGGAACTGACTATCTCAGGAAGTTGAAGAGCAATCAGGAGAAGAGACCCCCATCTTCCCAGGTCTACACTTTCCTGCTCACACTGGTCCTCCCGTCACTGCCAAACCACCCCATCATGTGCTAGAAACACAAATGCGGTTGACCACAGTCAACATCATAAATATGTGCACTAAAAAAAAGAAATTGTTGAACGATAAAGAAGGCAACGGTGAGAGATGAAGAAAATGTCACCTGATACAAGTTCCATGGAAATGATGATTTGACAGGAAAGTTGGCCCACAGGAGAGAGGAGAGTCGTACACGAGAAGGAGCAAACCAGTGCATTTGGCTAGAACACGAAACGCCAGCTGGAAGACAGAGGCAGACACAGAGTGACAGCACTAACACAGCCCAAGCTTAATGCAAGAGAAAATTGGCAGTCTTTCTGAGGAACCAGAAAAGAGAAATGATGATAAAAAAACATGGTTCAATAAACCTACAAATGGCAATCTGATGGACTATCTCGCAGTCATTTTTAAAATGCTTTTGAAGATTTTTTAATTACACAAGGAAATGTTTCCTGATGTGATGTTAAATTAAAAAAAAAGATGAATGCAAAGTTTTGTTTACGATGTAATTTCAATTATGTCCCATAAATTAAGCATACATAAAGCAAATCTGGAAAGAGACACTAAAATATTACAGCTGTTATCTCTGGCTAGTTAGATTAGAGATCTTTTTGTTTCTTTTTAAAAGCTGAAACACTCAGATGTTTTACAAATGGTATATTATTTTAAAAATCTGAAGAACTGCATGTCATTTTAAAGACAATAGAGAAAGCTGACTGGATGGAGGTTGAGGTTGATGAGGCTGGAGGCAGATTTGGCCAGTAGAAGCTGGCACACTATTGAAGCTGTGAATCGGAGCCAAGTCTCACCCTGTGACAGTGAGGTGAAGGAGGAAACACAGGGGGACTGACTTCAGAGGAACAGCAAAAAGGACATCATTACACACTCGAAGAGATGAGAATAGAAATACACGCCATAGAAAGGAGAAAGGTAAAGTAGAAAGGGTCGGGAAAATTTTCCTTCAGTGTGGTCCCTTTGTTTGAGGTGTTTATGGGATATAAAGTCATGCCAAGGACTTTCTTTTTGACATATTTTTTAAAGACATTTTTATTTGGAAGGCAGTATTACAGAGAAGGAGAGAAAGAGAAATAGATCTCCATCCCTGTTTCACTCCCCAAATAGTCTCCAAGTATCTCCCATGTGAGCGCAGGGACCAAAGACTCAGGTCATCCTCCGTTGCTTTCCAAGGCCATAAGAAGGGAGCTGAATTGAAGATGACCCACCAGAGTATGAACCTGTGCCCATATGGAAGTCAGTGCTGCAGGTGGAGTTTAGCATACTATGCCATGGTGCTGGCTCCCTCTTTTTGACATATTAATACAGGAACCCTTAACAGATTTTTCTCACTGAAGACTTTAGGTTTGCTGAGCTTTTTTTTAATGTTAGTTATATGATCTATATTTAAGACCTAATCCTGATACATCCATTCTAAGTCTAATCATCATTTAATATTTATTTTCTAAGATTTTTGTTATTTTATTTTTATTGGAAAGTCAGGTCTATAGAGAGAAGGGGATACAGAGAAGCAGATCTTCCATCCGATCACTGACTCCCTGAGTGGCCACAATGGCCGGAGCTGAGCCAACCTGAAGCCAGGAGCGCAGAGCTTCCTCTGTATCTCCCACATGGGTGCAGGGTCCCAAGGCTTAGGGCCGTCCTCAACTGCCTTCCCAGGCCACAAGCAGGGAGCTGGAAGGGAAGTGGGGCCACTGGGATTAGAACTGGCACCCATATGAGATCCCTGTGCTTGCAAGGCAAGGACTTTAGCCACTAAGCTATCGCGCCGGACCCATTTAATATTTATTGAATGTTGTCTCTATACAAGTTCCCAGTCCTTACAGTCTAGCATAGACACACATATTAGATTACATATGTAATATCTGTAATTACATATATACTATCCTATATATACTAGTATACGTGTATATTAGATATAATAATATATGGATGGGAATTTCTATGTTGCTATTACATGTATTATATATTTCTATATACTGATTACTGTAGAAAAGACTTATTAGGACTTTTCACCACAAGCCCAAAATACCAGACACAAGCAAGACATGTAGAAGGTTTTTATTCCAGCAAGAGAGGTGGCTGCGGGGAGGGAGAGAAGGCAGAGAGCAGAGAGAGCATGCAGGCAGGTGGGTACGTGCTTTTTTGGCAAGGGGTGGATATTGGAAACACAGGGCTGGGAGGGATTGGTAGATAGGGCCATCAGGTATGGTGCCATGAGGTAGTTGGGGGAGCTCAGGGCTGCAAGGTTATAGCTGGTTGGTGGAGATAAGGGTTGAGAAGTTATAGCAGATTGGTGGAAAACAAAATTTGAACATAAAGGGCTTGAAACTTATAGAAGCAAACCTTAAGAAAACCCAAACTTAGGGCCCGGCGGCATGGCCTAGCGGCTAAAGTCCTCACCTTGAAAGCCCCGGGATCCCATATGGGCGCCGGTTCTAATCCTGGCAGCTCCACTTCCCATCCAGCTCCCTGCTTGTGGCCTGGGAAAGCAGTCGAGGACAGCCCAATGCATTGGGACCCTGCACCCTTGTGGGAGACCCGGAAGAGGTTCCTGGTTCCTGGCTTCGGATTGGCGCAGCATCAGCCGTTGCTGTCACTTGGGGAGTGAAACATCGGATGGAAGATCTTCCTCTCTGTCTCTCCTCCTCGCTGTATATCCGGCTTTCCAATAACAATAAAATCTTAAAAAAAAAAAAAAAAAAGAAAACCCAAACTTAGGGGAAGCAGATATTTTAAATGGTGCCGGGTCTAAAACAGTGGGGTCCTAGCAATCTTGGGGCCTGATGTTTGAGTCACTCCTCACAAGACTGAATATGGTAAGGGCTATAAGATCTCTGAATTTCTCAGTTAATATATCTGGTAGGGACTGATGCCTTGATGCAGCGGTAAGCCTGCCACTTGTAACAACAGCATCCCATAGGAACAGCAGTTCAATTCCCGTTGCTCAACTTCTAATCCAGCTCCCAACTAATGTGACTAGGAAAGTGGTGAAGATGGCCCCAGTGCCCAGCGCTTGGGCCTTTACAACCAATGTGGGAGACTCCTGGCTTGGGCCTGGCCCCAGTTCCCCTGGCCATTGAGGCCATTTAGGGAGAAAGCCGGCAAATGGAAGATTCTCTCTTTCGCCTTCCAGCTCTCTCTCCCTCTTTCTCATAGGCCCTTTATTATCTGGCTCCGCTTCATCTCTGTAAACTTGTCATTGTCCTTCAGTACATACCTCTACCTTACTCTGGATTCCTATTGAATCCATGAAGAATGCTTTTAGCCAGAAGTGTTGTCTATGAAAGACTTGACTGATGAGGACAGTTACTGTTTTCTTATCAAGAAGTTAAAAGGCTGGTGATCTCAGGGTTGGCCAACCACTGTGATTCTTGTAAGGCTCTTAGGTTATCGCTTCATCATTCTTGGTGAATTGACTATCCTTGTGTAGACTGTGTTATGGTTAACAAGGTATCTGCTATAGCCTGGATGATGCATAATGGTTACAGGGAAGAAAGGAGTGATGGCAACCAGTTCTATTGGTATGAATCCTTAACCATGAAAACAAAAACCTTCCCAGAATACACCTCTACACGTTCTCATTTACTCTCTTTGGCCAGCAATGAGTTAGATAGCCAACGTAAACTGGAATGGAGGCCGGGAATGTAGACAGAAGGTGTTTTTAGCCTCTGCAGCTATACTGTCCAATATGGTAGCTTCAATTATCTACATCTTTCTGTTGAGTAGTTGGGATGTTAGTACAACTCAGGCTCTGAATTTCACATTTTATTTGATTTTAATTCATTTGATATAATAATTGATACAGTACTTCAGTTGACTTCCCTTTGGATATACATATTCAATAGCAGAATTGCTGGATCATATGGTAGATTTATTTCTAGGGGTTTTTTTTTTTTTGGAGGAACCTCCGTACAATTTTCCATAATGGCTGTACTAATTTCTATTTTTACCAGCAGTGTATGAGAGATGTTCCATAATATAAATATATGCCAAGGAATTCCAAAATACTATGAAAACAAAAGCAGAATGTCTTAGTAACTTATCAATATTGATTACACGTTAAAATGATAAAATCTTAAATACATTGCGTTATATAAAATAATTACTAAAATTAATTTTTACTTATTTCTTTTTCATTTTTAATAGTCTTTTTAAAACTAAAATTCGATGTTATGGGACAGTGCTCATATGGAGTGAGGAGGCAATGATATTTGGGTGAGCCAACTAGTAGGGTTGGCATTGCTCGTCCTGCCTGTGTGATTGGCTCATGAAGTATTCTTCTTCTCTCTTTACTTATTAACTATCCAGCGCAGTGCTCAGTAGATCTCACTGCTGTGAGTTGCTTTTGAGGTCACTCCTATTGTTAATTAAGTCGGGCAGTAAAACCCCAATAGAGCTGTCAGCAAATCCTAGCTTAAGATTACCATCTCCCAAGCTCTTCTTTTACACCCAGTTCAGCGCTGTTTTTCGTGCATGCTTGCCTACTTATTTTCACACAACATTTATTGTGTACTGGTATTGAAATGCATGTGAATGTAAGCATGAACTTAACAATTCTTTCAAAGGTGGTCATGAAAGGGTTCCCAGAAGAAGCAGCACTTGAACTGCAATGAGAGGAAAGAATCAGAGCCTGCTCTGTGGGGAAAGGGTTTTCTGAGCCAAGGGGGTGGTACTGAAAATACACAGTACATGCAGATACCGTGAAATCTTTTGTGTCGCAAAGGGAGAGCTTGTGTGGGGTTGAAGCTGGGGTTTGCACTTTCCCTCAGGGTGGAATGAAGAAATAAGCATTTTTTCCCCCACACTTGAATGGATTTAAATGGCAGTTTAACAAATAGAAGAGCTCTAGGTCCATCCATGTTTTTTTCTTGATACTGCAAAGGTACTATTGTGTTGTCTGTCTTTATGTCCATTGTGTGGATAATGAATTACTGTCATTTCTTAGTAGGCAGCATACCTTCCCCTGGCTACATATGAGACCTTTTTACCTTGGAGCTCTCAGTGTCATCATTATTGGGAGTTTTATTTTTATTTTCTATGGTCAGGATGCACCGTACTCCTAGGTATTAGGAGTCCCCTATGTATCATTTGTAAGAAATTCAGGGCCATTGTCTCCTCTAGTATGGCCCCTCCTCCATTCTCTCTGTTCACTTCTTGAGAGACTCCTAACATTTGGGTTCAACACTATTATTTCTGCTTCATATCTCATCCTTGTTTTCATTTTTTTCCATCCCTTTTGGTGTCTGTGTGCTGTATCTGGGGCGATTTTGTCAGATCGGCTTTTTCTCTGTTTACTCACTGCATCAAAAATCTCTAAAGTCAGATACTTTTGCATTTTTCTGTTAACTAAACTAATACATGACATTTTCCTTTAAGCCAGCTTGGAGTTTGAGTTTCCCCTATGGCAACACAAGACTTTGAATACATACCCACACAAGATTAGTTAGTCGCCAAATTCCATTAACAATGCATACATATTCAGTATTTCCTTTCAATTCCTACCAGTCTCCTCTTTGTTAGTTGCATCACTGGGGATAGGCAGAATAGCAGTCAGCAAAAGATGCTCAGAATGGACAGATCCATAAGGGAGAAGGTGCAGAGATCATTGCACAGATGCCAGAGAAGAAAGACTTGCAGTGATCCAATATCCGTGTCTCCCAGAGAGGCCAGGAGGTGTGGGAGGTTGGAATGTGCACTGCGGCTAGCCATTAGGAGGCGGTGGTGACTGTGAACATCCTGACGGTATCTTTCATGGCTTTTTCTGATTCACTGTCAACTACAGAGATCAGCAAAAAGCAGAGAAGAGAATGTTGAATTATTAATAGATTTCATTTTGGAGGGTTGGGAACACTTGGGGGGGAAAAAGCCATTTGGTAATCATTGTTTCTGTGGAAGGGAAAAGGAGTAATGGATTCAAGAAATAAGGAAAGCAGTTTTAAATTGAAAGTAATTTGTAAAAGATGTAAAATTTTAGTCAGATGACTTAACCCAGAGCCAGATTTCTCATGCAGCTGATGTTGTGGTTTGCAGTGATGTAGATGAAATGGGCAGCTCCTTCAAATGGTGACCTGCAAATCTCAAACCATTCTTCCAAATCATACTTTGGCCATGGAGCCCTCCTTGCACCCCAGATCCTTCCCCCTCGTCGAGTCCTGAGCAGTATCAGTCATACCCAGGGCCTCAGAAAAGCAGCATAGTCCTTGCAGTGGTTTCTCAGCCAGAGACCGCTGTTGCATGACCCCTCATGGAAAGGCTCCTTTCCTCAGGGAAAGGCTCTGCAACAGAAGGCTATGGAATGCTCCTTCTGCCACAAGGAGGGGCCTCGCTAGATCACCTCAACCTACCACCATTGCTGTGCCTGTCTGTCTGTCTGAGTATATAGTTTGGGGCAATTCAGAGGCATCTAATCATCACTCTAGGTTGTGGGTTAATACTTTCCTTGACTTCATTTCCAGCAGCTCCAAGTGAGCTGGGAGGAGGATGGAGAAAGAGAGAAAGAATGTCCAAGAATCACAGGTTTCTTATGCTGTTGGCTCCAAAGGTTGACTTTTCATCTTTCTGTGGTATTTTTTCTGTTTGTTTTATTGCCTGGCTTGCCCTGGGCCTGAGCATGACTTTGGTCGGCGTGCCTGGAAGGCACAATGCAGTTCTCTCTCCTTCTACACATCCTTCTCTTTGAATCAAAATGTTCCTTTTATTCCTTTAATGCAGAATGGTTGATCGTAGTATTTGGCAATGGCAAAAACTGATAATTTGCTTAAAATGAGTCACTTTTGCACTCTAGACTGGGGGCCCCATGACTCATACTTATGAGTTCAAAGACTGCTTGTTTGTAGCAGCCAGAGGTGCTTTCAGCCTATTCCCTCTTGCATTCTTTATAGTCCTGAGCAAATGACTGCCCTGGGCAGCCCTGAGCTCATTAGTGAATGCAGTGAAGTGAAAAAGAGTTCCTGGGTCTGAGCAGAACACAGGGCTCTCTATCTGAGCCCACCAGTCACAGCCAAGGCAGCCCTCCAACATCCGTCTGTGAACATCTGTCCTGCAGACAGATGTCAGGTAGGACTCTAGGTAAATCACACCTAGATTCTTTGTCATGTTGCTTAACTGTAAACCCTCTCTCTCTCCCCCTGCCATATACCAGATGGAGGAAATCTAGGCCCCTTCTCCTTGGCAATTTTTCCCCCGTAATACAGTTCTGCTTCTGGCTTAAAGCAAACCTAGGGTTTGAAAATGGGAGGGGGAAAAAAAGAACAGGGAGGAAAAAAGATCAAACAGCCTATTCATGGGGCTGGTGTTGTGGTGTAACAGGTAAAGCTGCTGCCTGTGACACCATTGGCATCCCATATGAGGATCAGTTCACATCCCTGCTGCTCCACTTCCAATCCAGCCCCCTGCTAATGGCATAGGAAAAATAGGGAAAGACGATCCGAGTACTTGAGTCCCTTCCTCTTATGTGGGAGATCTGGAAGAAGCTCCTGGCTTCTCCAATAGTATTTTCCTCCAAGTGCTTCTAGGGTAAGGAATTCCATGCTACCAGTAGGGCTTGCGAGAGGAAAAGCCTGATGCTGGAGACCACATTTATTATGTGTATCCCATACACAAAGGGGATTATGCTCAGTGCCTAACGGGGCACCTTAAAAGGAGGCCCTGGCTGGATGAGAAAGGAGTGCTGGGAGATTCGAAGAAACAGCAAAGATTAGAGCAGGACTCACAGAGGTGGCTAATCAGGATTGGGAGTAAGAGCTCTGCAAAAACAAAGATCAAAAGAAAATAAGGGGATGTGATTCAGGCCGCGTTTCCCAATCAGATTCATCTTCGGAAGTGAGGAGGGGAGCATGTGAGTGTGACGCTACAGGGAGGGCCTTGATAGCTTTGCTTGCCATCAGCCACCAACCAAGGGTGTGAAACTCCTGCCGTGGATTTTTATGTCAGTATCAACACACATGAATTGCCTTATGTTCAACAAAAAAGTTTATTTTGATCGGAGATTTATTTCAAAGGAGTTGAACTGAAAACAGATAGGCAGATACACCGTCTGGCCCTTGGGGGTTGGGAACACAGCATTTACTCAGTGCACTCTGGATATTTCACTCCACCGTCCCACCTGTTTCCACCTAACCGTGCAAAATGAGAATAATAAATATTTATCAGCACTTGCTGTGAACTAGGTGCCGTGATACAGTTTTCCCTATCTTAATTCCTGTCAACCCTCGGAACAATCCCATGAGGCAGACATTAGCGGTCCCATTTACTGAACAAGAAAACTGAGGATACCACCCACTTGGAAGGGCTTCTTCAAAAGTGTCTGCCCTACAAATCGTGAGCCACCATGCCATTAGACATCCAAGACCTCAGGCACCCACCCTCAGAAAGCCCTTCTCAGAAGCTGAGTGCCTCCATCCATTCAGTGCACAGCACTGGCCACCTAGAGTGTACTGACAGTTAAACCCCATCTTCCAAATTCCTCTTTCTATCAAGGTTTCATCCCCTGGAAAAGCCTTCACTCCCCTTTCACGGGCAGGTATTTTCTGCCTGCCCCAAGTTGTCTGGGATGCAAGGCCCTTGCTATCCCACCCCCACTGCCCACACACATGCATGTGGGTATACACATACAGGTGTAATTTCTTCTACCTTCTGAAGGTCAGAGGGATTAAGGCTCTTTCCTCTTCTGTCAGGGAGTGAACGGGCTTCCTAGAAAGCAAGAACTGCAGTTCAGGAACTCCCTCCCAGATTCTGGCCTCCAGAAACACTCCCAAAATTCCCAGGGGCTGGGGAGGTCTTCATCTGAGCTTCAGAAGCCCCAGAGCCTCCTCCATTATTCATACCCATCTTTCCCCATTACTTTTCATCATCTCTAATCACAGAGTTTGTTAATAGTGTCCGCTTATTTGATTCCCTTGTCTGCTGCCCTCAGTAGAATGGAAATACTCCAAGGAAATCAGCCTTGATGTTCACCACCATTTTCCCGCTCCAAGAATAGTCACTGGTAACATAAAATGGGCACTCAGTCAATACTTCATAGTACTTCATAATGCATAATACTTCAGTCAATTAATTTATTAAAAGTGGGAGCCAGGCAGCTGGAACAAGGATTAAAACTCCATATGGTACACCTGCGTTTTATGTCTGGGTTTGAGTCCTGATGCTGTTTCCTAGTCCAACTGCACACTCTGGGACAGAGCAAATGATGACTCAAATACTTGGGTTGCAGATTGCATTTGGGACTCCTGGCTTTGGGCTGACCTACTCCTGGCTGCTGAGGGAAGTTGGGGATTGAACCAGTAGATTGATGACTTATCTCGCTCTCTCTCTTTCAAATAAACATTTTTTAAAATTGGAGTAAGTATGTGCTAGGACACCCACTACAACATTATTTACATAACATATATATCAATGTGAAAGTACAATGTTAGAAAGCAGATATAATGATCAAATACTCTACAGCCATAAAAAAGCAATATTCACAAAGGTTGTAATGACTTACAAAAAGGATTATAATTTATGGGGGCGCACCCTCACAGAGGATGTTGATACACAGGCAGGTGATGGAATCACACAGGTGGCAGTGAGAGATGACCTGTGGTTTTTATGCCGAGGTTAGGAATTACAGCTGAGGGAATTCCTTAGATAAATCCATGACATGTATATACATATGTAGGGGACTGACACCAAAGTGGCTTGGAGGGGAGAACAAGAGTGAGAAAAGTGGGTCTGATAGCAGAATCTGTGAAGGTAATGTGGTCTCTCCCCTGTGGAACTGCAATCTCTGCCGGCTTGCCCAAGAACTGTGGATGGGGTCAGGCCTTGCTGGGGAGCTTAGGGGGCACCCTAGCTGGGTTGAAGTTTCCACTGGTGAGAATGAGAGGAGGATTGAGAGCAGCAGACATGTCTGTACTTGGCTACAGACTGCACTGGCGCAGGTGTGTACTGGGACAATGAAGCAACAAATTGGGCTTGACTCCAGCCCCCACTGGTACTTGTAAGAGCCAGTTAGGCTGTAGAACAAGCCAGAGTAGGAATGATTCCCGCTGAACTATGTGAAAGCTGTTTCTGGGCTACAGCAACCAACAACAGGAACCAGAATGGATGTGGCTGATTGAGCAAGGCCACTGTTCTTGTCAGGACAGGAGACAGATAAAGTCAACCTCGGCCAACAACCCAGAGTGTGCAAGAACTGCCACTGGGAGGAGACTTGATGGAGGAGCTTGGGAAACTCCTTCATTGGGATGCAGCCCTGCTGGTGAGCGCAAGAAGCAAGGCAAAGAGCAGCCCAGACCATGCCAGGTTATAGTACCTGCCAGCATACATGTTGGTCAGGTCTGGGGACAGACAAGTCTGGGCCACTTCATAACACCCACTGACAGATTGGGGAACCAGGACAAGGTCAGGAGGAACCAGATTGGGCTACAACACCAGCCAGTTCACATTAGGATCAGGACAGCAATCCAGCTGGGATGGGATAGGCTGCAGTACCCACCAACAGGAAATGGAACAGGGAGCAGACTAGACTAGGCCAGGCTATACAATAAGACTGCGGGCACTGAGGTGAGGCGAGTCATACCAGCCTGGGCCCAGTGGTGGCCGGGTACGTGAATCCCAGGGACAGGGGTCTGACAGGGCTCAGGTAGCTTGGCTCAGGTCATTGGGCCTACCTATGTGGTGGGGGGTGGATACCTGAGCCCCGGGGATAGTGGAACCGGTGAGGTGTGGGTCAATTGACCCAGATCCTGGGGCCCACCTTCTAGGTGGGTGTTGGATTCGTGAACTCTGGAAGTGGGGATCTGGAAGGGCTTGGGTCTCCTGGCCTAGGTCCCAGGGCATACCTGTGTGGTGGATGTTGGTTTCGTGAGCCTCTAGGATGGGGGATTCAGCAGGGCTTGGGTCTCCTGTCCCGGGCCCTGAGGCCCACCTACTAGGTGAATGTTGGGTCCGTGAGCCCCAAGGGTGGGGGATCTGGCAATGCTTGGAACACTTGGCCCAGGTACTTGCCTACAAGAACATGCCCTGCTTAATGAAAAAGGTGGAGCAGTGGACACAGGCCCTGTTATAAAAGAATATGGCAACACATTTAGTACTGCAGCAGAAGAACAGAACTAACTGGACAATTGCCCCCAAACAAATGATGACAACAAAAAAAATCTTGGTGGGGCCCGGCGGCGTGGCCTAGTGGCTAAAGTCCTCACCTTGAATGCCCCAGGATCCCATATGGGCGCCGGTTCTAATCCCAGCAGCTCCACTTCCCATCCAGTTCCCTGCTTGTGGCCTGGGAAAGCAGTCGAGGACAGCCCAATGCATTGGGACCCTGCACCCTTGTGGGAGACCCGGAAGAGGTTCCTGGTTCCCGGCTTCGGATTGGCACAGCACCGGCCGTTGTAGCTCACTTGGAGAGTGAATCATTGGACGGAAGATCTTCCTCTCTGTCTCTCCTCCTCTCTATATCTGACTTTGTAATAAAATAAAAAAATAAATAAATCTTAAAAAAAAATCTTGGTGAATGGAATCAATGGACATTGAGAGTGACATCATCCTCGGATCAATGAAACCTGCAGCATTTCAGAAGTATCCAAACACTTGGACAGAACACATGGAGACTCTAGGTTAATATGAGATCATGGTTCCTCATCCCTGGATACTGGGATGTGTGGAAAGTAGTGAGTGGTTGCCCCTTTGTCTCTCCCTTTACCCCAGGAACAACAAGAAGAAATAGCAAATTTGGAATCAATGAATTGACCCAATTTCCCCTAAACCTCGATAATTTCCACCCTGATCAACCATGTAATCATTATTAAGAATACAAAATTTTGTGGAACAGATCGGACAAGTCTGCAGTATATACAGGCAAGCATGGGAACCAGGGGAGGGGGAGGGCCTAGTGGGGGTTATTGTGGGTCACTCCGACAAGGCTGCAGCTCTCACTGTTTTTTTGTGAGAGCCGAGGGTGTGCTGGGCAAAATCAGGCTGGACTGCAACACCCATTGGTTCCAGTGGAAGACAGGGTTGGAAACAGAACTGACTCAGCAATTGCAACCACCAGTTGACTGGGGGCGATGGACTGTGCTGGGCCCTGTACTGGCAGTTACACACATGAATCTAGTGTGGGATGACTTCAGACAAAGCTTCTTTGGGGATCTCCCCAACTGAACTGTCAGGCTCAGAACGCCAACCATGAAGAGAAGTGCAAGTTCCATGGTCTGCCACGGAGTGCAAGTGTCAACGCTATGCCTCCTCACAGGTTCACACAGAGCAGTGGACAGCATATCCAGGTGCATGTGAAAGATATGGCAATCCACCGGAACCTGCAGAGGACACCGGGTACCACAACAGAGGATGGAGGACAGAACAAATCAATCAACTACTCCAGTCATATGGTGGCAATGAAAATCTGGGCAAACGGAGACTCTAAGGTAAACTATGTCAACCAGTGGATTTTGCAGTGATTTCATCGGGGTTGGAATGGTGAGATTGGCAGCAATTCAGAACTGTTGAATTATAAAAACCACTTGAAAACTCCCCTGCAAAGAGCAAAACCCTTTGTCAACCTCAGAGTTCACTGAGGAAGACATCGAGAAAATGGGGGATACGGAATTTAAAACTCTTGTTATAAAACTTCGTATCAACAATGAGAAGCACATAAAGCAGACACTCAAGTAAATTCAAGGAATATGTCATACTGGAAATGAATCAAATGAAAGCTGATATATCAGCAATGAAGAATACATTGGAGCAAATTAAAAGTACAGTGGAGCATCTCCAAAATAGAATGAAGGAGGCAGAAGAAAGAAATGTTTGTCGCCACAGGGAAACAAACAAAAAACTGGAAGCAGAGCTGTGTCAAGCTAAAAAAAAGTATTCAAGAATTGAAACACATTATTAAGAGGCCAAATATAAGAGTTATGGGAGTCCCAGAAGGTACAGAAAGAAAAGGTGGGTTTACGAGTGTATTTAATGAAATAATAAGAGAAAATTCCACTAATCTAGAGAAAGAATTGGGAAACAACATCCAGGAGAGTCACAGAACTCCCAACAGGCTTGACCAAAAGCGATCCTCACCAAGACACATGATAATCAAACTCTCTTCAATTCAGCGTGAGAAAAAGATCCTTGAATGTACACATGAAAAAAATCAATTGACTTATAAAGGAATGCCAATTAAACTCACAGGAGATCTCTCACAGGAAACTCTACAGGTCAGAAGAGAATGACATGACATATACCAGATTCTAAAAGCAAAAAATTGTCAGCCCAGGATCATGTACCCAGCAAAACTTTTCCTTTGTCTTTGCAAATAAAATAAAATTCTTCCACAATAAAGAAAAGTTGAAAGAATGTGCCTTTTCCAAACCTGCCCTATAAATGATACTTAAAGATGTTCTCTTGACAGAGAAAAGGAATAGCACCCATCAAAACCAAAGGCAAATGCGAAGAACACCCAAGTAAAATAACAACAGAAGACTAAATAAATGAACAACCCATTGCTAAAATGACAGTACCAAATTACCACCCATTCATATTAAACCTTGAATGTAAATGGCTTAAACTCATTAATCAAACATTATAGGTTAGTAGACTGGATTTAAAAATAAAACCCATCTGTTTATTGTCTGGAGGAGACACATTTCACCAACAAATATCAGCCAAAACTATATCTCCTGGATTTTGATTTTTTTTTGTTAATTTCACCTCTTCAAAACATTTTCTTCTCGTTAAATTCTTCAATGACTCACAGATCACACAATAGCATCATTTACTTCAACAAGGTTCTTGATTTTCTTTTTTATTTCTTCTGCGACACATTAGTCATTCAGTAGCATGTTATCTAACTTTGTGGTGTCATTTTTTTTCTTTCTGTTGTTGATTATTTTTTTGGCTTTTTATTTAAGGGAATATATAGTAACTGTGTAATGGAGACTATCTTATCTAGCAGCATGTTATGTAACTTCATGGCATTGTAAATTTGCATTTTTCTTCCTGTTGTTGATTTTGCATTGTGGCTTTTCATTGAAGGGGATATATGTGTATATATATATATATATATATATATATATATACACACACATACATACTGTGCAATGGAGACTATCATATCCAAATGTGAAGATACAATGCAGTATGCATCTCTACTTCCAGACAAAGATGGACTCCCACTGAAACTGTTTACTATATCTTGACAATAAGATACTGGACTCTGCCGTTGTCCATGCCCGCAATGATGGACATATGATTGTGTATGAAGAACTATACTATAGTAATGATATAGGGGAACTCAGTGAGGTGGGAGGGAATTGGGGAGGGGATAAGGGAAATCCCATGATCTATGGAACTGTATCATAAAATGACAATAATAACAAGAAGTAAAATTTAAAAAAAAAAAGAAAGGGAGAGAGAAAGAGGCAGGGACAGTATTGCATAAGAGCACTTTAAAAAAAGAAAACCATTCTATAGACTTACAGTGCAGAAAACAAAAACAAAAGCAAAACAAAGCACAATGGTAAACTGAAATCCTAGTGATAAAGCACTCACCACAGAGTGCATGAGGAGGTGAAACCAGGGTTAGGTCGCCAAGAGCCTATGGAAGATGAGCCCTGGCAGATCCCCAGGAGAGCAGGGCTAGTTTTAAAATTCTGACTGTGGGTACAGAAAGAAGAGAGCTCAGTTTCAGGCGTCATGAACTTCAGGGGGAAACAATTGTGCCCTTCATTAGGGAAGGCAGACAGCAATGTCCATCTGTTCTCTGGCAGCGAGCTCCTTCCTACAGGACTGTGACCTCTCTCCACCTGCTTCCCTTTCTTCCCTCCTTCTTAGCATGAATGAAGGAGGCAGTGACTAAGACTGGCCAGCCTTTGTGGGTCCTCTTTCTACATAACACACACACCTACAGGCTCCAGTAGTGACACATTTCAGAAAGGATTTAGGACACAAAAATGGGTAGGAAGTAATTGCAGTGGGCTGGAGACCAAAGGAGGTTGCATGTAAGTAGCCAACTGGATGAGTTGATTATCATAAAGATCCAGGGGGAGAACATTCCAGACAGAAACACAAATAGCAAGTAGATCAGGCCCAAAGGTAGGACATCCCTGAGGAGCTGAAACAGGGCCGTGAGCCAGGAAGATATAGACAAAGGAGCCCTGGGTGAGGCATGAGGAGACAAAGGTGAGGCCTCCACCAAAGCCAAGGACATTGGGCCTTGTTCGGGTTTGTCCATGGGGAGCCACTGGAGAGTCTAAAGCAGAGAAGGACATGATTTTGTTCTCACAAGATCTCTCAGGTTGATGTGCGGAGAAGGTATTGCAGGAAGGTATGACAGCAGCCAGAGGCAGTCCAGGTGAGAAACATTGGTGACTTATTTGGGCTGGGTAAAACAGAGACAGAGAGAAGCAGAGAGGTGTAAAAATGTCTTAAAAGGCTTGCTATCTTGCTGACTTGCTGTGGTTGGAGAGGATGTGGAGCAGGAGTTGAAGAGTGCTAAAACAATCCTGTGACGTTCTGCTGCAGACAACAATGTCATTTGCCATTGTACACAGTAGAAGAAAGAGCCTTGGGGTAAAGTTGAGGCGGAGTATGAAACATAGTTCTGTTTGGGATATGTTGAGTTTCAGAGGTCACCTCAACATTCCAGAAGCGATTTCAGGAGGCTGTTAGATAGTCCAAGGTGAGCCCTCGCAGAAGAGATCAGGCTGTAGAGCCGTTTGTGTGTAACTCCTAAAGCTGTGCCACTGAGTGAAATCCCATTTCGGAACAGAAGAGAACCCAGGACTGAGTCCCACTGTACTACAGTATCTACCAGGAAGGTAGAGAAAAAATCAAGAGGGAATTATGGCACAAAGGGCCTGGGAAGGCATAATGGGTAGGATAGACAAGAATAAGTTCTGGTGATAAATTTACACTGGATCTCAGTGATTTCTTACAAAATGTATTTCTTATTCCCAATGCATGAACAGCAATGACCTGGGAGGAGTAGGAGCTGTGGTCCCGACTTCCAGGGACACAGACTGTTTGATGGAGACCATATTACAAATAACCCCCACTGGCAGAGGGAGCATAGTGCAAGGGCTCTTTGTGGTGTTGGCCAATGTAGCTCTGCTACCCACCTGCTGCTCATTGCTGCCCACCTGCTGGCCAGCACCAATCACGCGCACCTCCTTAGCTGGGCTGCTCAGCCATTTACAGATCAGCTAACTGAGACAAGAATAGAAAACTGACTGCTGGCTTGACAACATGGAGACCACAGGGCATTGCTGGAAGGATAGTTTCAATGAATGGAATGGGAGAATAAAACTCCACTGGATTAATTGAGGCAGGAATGGAAGGTTGAGGAAAGTGAGATGCTTAACAGAGAAAACCAACCCTGTTGAGGTGTTTTTATGAAGAGATCTGGGAAGTGCAGAACTAACTGGAGAATGAAGTTATGGGATCATATTATTGAGAGTATTATTGAGAGTATTCTTTTTTTCTTCCCTGAGTAAAAACCCTGTTTTCATCCCACTATAAACAGATAATCCTTTCTAGCTCACCAACAAAATCAAGGCCTAGGAACTTGAAAATTTTAACTTCCTATTTTGTACCTACAAATCCAAATATAACTATATCCAGCTATAACTAGTTTGATACGGATTTCAAAATAAAATGTTTGCGCTGATAAATATAAACCAAAGAAGATGAGGAAATTCCTCAGGCAGGAGAAAAGGGAGAGAGTAAGAAATGAGGCCAGGAACAGATGCTGGGATACAGCCCAGGTGGAGGGGATGGTTTTTGGTAAGATGGGGGTGATACTTGTTTCTTTGTTATCTGAAAGAAGGCCTGGGCACAGGCATTTAGGCTACCAGCTAAGAAGCTTGTGTTCCACCCTAGAGTGTATAGGTTCAATCCCCAGCTCCAGCTCTGGCTTCAGCTTCCTGCAGTGCAAACCCTGGGAGGCAGCAGTTGATGGTTGAAGTAACTGAGTTCCAGGAAATGAGTTCCTGACCAGGGGCTCTGGCCTTAGCCTACCCAGGGTATTGTAGACATTTGGGAAGTGATTCCATACATGGGAAGCTTTCTCTCTCTTTGTTTTAATTAAGTAAAGCTTGAACTACAGTCTGCATGAGAGCCCACCGTTAGACATAGTAGTGAGAAGACGTGGAAACCCCTATCAGTTCTATGTATTTTCTCAATGAGTTGAGGCTATTACTGTGGAATGAGCCTAGCTGGGTATGGCCTGGAAGCAGTGTGCAGGAGCTATGGGACCAGGCTAACCATTAAAGCTACTCTGCCTCCTTAGATTGCTGCCCCCCCCTCATTTGCTTCCACGTAGGCATCCTCCTACTGTGCTGAATTAGCCCTGAACAGCTTGTTGTGGGTGGGCTTCTAAATGACTCAGTATTACTTACAATGATAATTATAACTCAATTTTGCACTTTCACTTTTTATAGTCTATTCCATGTTTATTCATTGATTCTGGCAGAGATTTTTAAAATCATGATTCATAGCTGCCACGTTCCATTTTCTTTATTTTTATTGTAAAATACATACATGGAAAGCAGCATTAAGAGATACTGGCACAGTTTAACAAGGAGTGTTTTTAAGAAAAAACACTTTCATGGAAGATATCTCATCCTTGCTCATCCATTCAGTCAACAAAGCTTGTGTAAAGGATGTGCTGTGTTCCATGCAGTGAGCTTGGAGCTCTGGAGAGCTTGGGGATCGAGGCATGGGGAGGTCTAATAGCCTTGGAAATGCAAGTGCCCTTCATAAACACTTTTGGGGAAAATGAAATGAAAAGTTGGGTTGGGGAGGGTGAAAAACATTGAAATTCACACATAGTCTTCCCATGATCCACATTTTGCATGAACTTTTTCAAAACATCTTGTAAGGTTGGATTTCAAGATTTTTGTCCCAAAGTAAATATGTAACCCCATTCTTCTTCTTTGAAGTACCCTTGTGCATCATCAGAAAGTTATTCAATAGCTCTAAAACAGAGATATGCACATAGAGCTATCTACTTTTATTAATCCTTTGTGGCAACCTTGAGAGAGGGGAATTATTCTTACAGCTTCAGTTAGCACAGTGTAAGTGGCAGGCCCGAGGTCATGCTACTGGTCGTAGAAACCAGCACTAAGTCCCATCTGTGGCTGCAGATCCCGGCCTCCTTTCCCATCACTGGAGGAGGGCAACAGAGGAGTGGCCTGAAGTCACACTCGCATGAAGGAGGGAGAACTGCCTGGCAAGCCAATGAAACCCCAGTTTCCCTGCCTCGGAGTCATCTCCTGGGAGTCCCCTGGGCTGGCCAGGAACTGATTGAGAGTGCAACATCTGTGTCCAGCAGTGTCACTTGGGCCGAAACTCCCCAGGGAGCCAAAGGCCATCAGAGATCCTGCGACTCCATCCACATGCCACCCTCTGCACCCAGTGGGTTCCTCTCCACGCCGGCACCCCAGGCAGAAGTGACCCTAACCTCTTCCCTCCAACTTAGCCTCTTACTGCTTGGGAGCATCTAACCACAGGTTGCTTTGCAGCTCAATAGTCACCTGCTCCTTGCCCACCACACAGACATCTGTGCTGCCTCTCAGGGTCTCCCACATCTTCGTGTCATCAGCTCTGCCCTTTCCCTTCTTCCAGGACTGAGATGAATTGTCGAGAACATGTGAGGGTACTCCAGAAGGTTCATGGAAAATGTGCACTCTCTTCTAGATCCCTCTTCTGTTATCTGCAGTTAACCGGAGCCAAGGGTCATGGATAGCCAAGCAGCTCAGCTCTTGTTGACAGATGGTCCGCTTCACCACTGAACTCCCTGCCTGAATGAATAAACAAATGTTCTGTTTTAATAATAAAGCATTTTCCAGAAAAACAGCAGCCAGGCTACCAGGAGGTCAGAGGGGAAATGTTGGCTCCCTGAGTCCTTCCCAGCTCTGACTCTGTTCCTTGCTGGGTAGGAGTTTGCTCTTTCTTTGACCCCCAGCCCTCATCCTTGTAACCTGCCCCTCCTCCTGCTTTGGGGTTTCTTCCTCTCCTGCATCCCAGCTCAGAACAAGCAAGTGAAGTGTGGGAACCATTATAGTGCAAGACTTTTCTGAGCACAAACTCAGCACAGATGGAACTTCCCTACAGCTCTTCTTTTACCCTGTGTTCTTGTCCTCCTTCCTGGGTGAAGCTCACCCCACCCCCCGCAATGCAGCCAGAGCCCTCCCTGGTTTCCCATTCACAAAGGTCTCTGGCTCTGCCCAGCTAATGGCTTGCTGTCCTTGCCCCAGCTCGCCGCCCGCCAAATTTCCCCCTTCTTTCTTTCCCTTCTCTGACCTGCTCACCCCATGGCTCCAACACCATTGATTTGCTGGTATTTCTGAAATTGTTTCTACTAGATAAATGAGTTTAACTTAGCAACAAAGATCCACAAAGGGTGTTTTCCCAAAAAAAATTGAGCTCATACTAAAAAGCATAGAGTGGGAGTTGCCAGCGGCAGGACAGGGAGTGGGCAACTGTCAGTCAAAGGAACAAACCTTCAGTTATGAAGTTCTATGGAATCTGACAGGCAGCATTTGTTAAATAACATTCATTACACTGTCTTATATGCACCATATTTACAATGAGTAAGTCTTACAGATTCTCACCAAACACATACACACATGCACAAGAGGAAGAGATGTGCTGGGTGTGTTAACTAACTTAATTATCAAGGGCTATATCCATCAGGACAGAAGCCAGTGAAGCCAGTTAACCTGTCCTTTGCAAGGAGTTGAGAACTATGTAGGACTTAGGTTCTGCAGAACTCAAAGCCCAGATGTATTCACACCCAGCTTCCCAAGGTTGGCCCCAATAGTGAGTACGGAATTGAATCCCAAGGCTCTTTAGGGCCACCACATCTATGGGCTACAATCAATAGAAGAGACTCCATAGACGTATTTGGCCTGGCAGCAGGAGCCGCAGCCTTCTTTCTAATTTAATGGAAACGTTGCTGGTCTCCAGATTCCTGAGTTAACTCCAAAACACAGACATGCCAGCATGACCCAGGCTCCCTTCCAAGCCCAGGGCCCGCGCGCCTGACCACGGGTCTCCCTCAGAACACTCGCAAAATAAAAGCCCAAGATGCCAGGTCGGGACTGTGAGGTTTATTTTCCATGCAATGGCCTTGAGGACCACCCTCCAAAGATCTGAGGGTGGGTTGCAAGTAGGAAGCTGCCCTCAAGCAACTGCCACTCCTCCTGGGGGGCTCCACACTCCTCGGGGACACTTGCAGGGCCTGTCTTCACCTGCTCAGGGGAAGTTCCAAACCACAGCAGGAGGGTGAACCAGACACAGTTACCAAGGGAAAGGAAAAACATGATCCGCCTGGAGCACAGGGCTCCCTCTCCTCCAACCAGTCCCGCCTGCCTGCACTGCCCAGCTTACGTGGACTACTGGTAGGATGTGCGATTTCTGGCATCAGGAGTCCAAGAACCCATCTGACTGATTTAAATGTGGTGCCGCTATTGGGTGGGTCTCCTAAGGTTTATGTGGCTTTCCACTTCAGATTTTTTTTTCCCTTCATTCCCCTCCCTAGAGCCCTTGCCAAGCCTGCCATGCTGCAGCCTGGTCCAAATCAGCCTTAGAACCTACTAAACCTACTAATTAAAGGTCCTTCTGTAACATCTTTCATGTGGCAACCTAGGCACATCCTGATCCAAGGACTTTAAGCCCAGGTGATTATCACCTTGCTTGAACTATAGGCCTTTAACCCCAAAGCCTAGGGACACTTGGCTCATTCCAGCAGCTGCCCATCAAAAGCAGGAAGCAGGTTGATTGAGTGTGCCTGGTTACCCCCAAATGTCTGATCTCTGGTCTTCACATCTGCAGCCACTTTGGCCGTGGCTAAGCGGTTTCTTCTTCCCCTCCATCTTCAGATGCCAAACTCTGCTGGACTCCACCCGGCAACCCCTCAAATTGCAGCTGGGCTGCTTCTGGCCCTTTCAAAAGGAACATGGCAAACAGCACTGCTTTGTGCGGTGACCCCCATCACCCTGAGGCTGAAGAAGCATCTACCACACACTGTCCTGCATGACTCAGGCATGCTAGGGTATACCCTAAAATGGTCCATGCACTTCATTTGGTTGAGCTGGGCTGGGACAGGGGAGGAGCAGACACTGTGGAACAGGAGGAGGGGCAGGATGGAAGGGTGTGGACCTGGGGGAGAGTAAACTCCTACCCAGCAAGGATGCATGTTGCACCAAGGACATATCAGTTCCTTAGGTGCTGGGAGCAGGCAGAACAAGGGTGATGAAAGTGACAATCGGAGCTGCAGGGAAGTGACAGTTGTCATTTGACTGGTTAGTCATCTGGAAGCCATCTTTTAAAGGAAGAGCTTCAATGGCAGGGAGCTGTGCTGCCAGCTCTAATGCACTGATCAGTTTCCCCAGCAAAAAAACATGGTGCCTGATAGGCAATGCCTGCCATGGGCATGAGGCAGGAGTGAGGAAACGCAGGGCCGCGTCTTGGCCATGCCTGTCTTCCAAGAGCCTTCCCACAGACTCCTCCTTCCTAAATACTCCATCCTCCCCTGTGGTGGGAAGGGGAAGAGAGTATCCCACATGGTCCATTCTTCTTCTCTAGATCCTGTAGCATCTCCTTATCCCAGGTGTTTAGCCAGTCCAGCATCAAGGATTTCTTTCCTTCCCATTCTACCAGTTGCCGCCTTATTCCAGGGCTTCTGACTCTAGCCACCATTGCCTTTTCCTAGTTACAGGGACAACCTTGTCCCCACTCACCATTCCCACAAGGGCAGGACTACTGCTGCCTTTCCCCCTGGCCCTCACATGTTCCCTGACCACTTATATCCTTGTCTGGATATTTTCTGCCTCATCTCTGTTTAAACCTTCCCTGATTCTTCCTCCCATCAATCCACTCATCCTAACTTCTCCACGTACTCAGAGGTGGAATTCTCCTCTATTTTTTTTAAACATGAGGCTATTTGTGCATATATCACGCTTGTCGACACTTACTGAATTCCAGTGTATGTAGAGGAACCTTATGTCAGATGTCTTAATAAAAAAAAGGCAGTAAATAAACCTCTCCCCTGTCCACTGCCTCTTGTTCTTGTGTGCCCACCCCATCGTACTTGCTGTAGGTATTCATCACATCTCTGTATCAGAACCATCCTCATCGCAGTAGCTTCCACCATCAAACCTCCCATCTCTGGCCTTCTCAAGCTTTTAATGTTCAGCAGTGTGTTCCACACTCCTCCCCACTTAAACTCACCCCTCTCTCACTATTCTGTTTTTTCTAGTGGCCTTCCTTCCATCTATTCTCCTCAGCAGTCAGAGAGAACTGAAACTCCACATGAATAAATGTCTCCCAAGGAAAATGAGAGATTGGGCTGTGTGAGTAGAAAATCATTTTTCAGCATGAATAACACAATTCTCAGGCACTTGATTCTGTCAATTTTTAAGCAATAGCTTAAGCAGCAGTCGGTTGTTTGGGAGCCGCCAGGAAAGTAAGCTCTGGTCCCCATGCCCAAGACTACAGGAAATCAGACAGCAGGCCCAGAGGCAGCAGCATAAACTCTCCACTTCCGGTGTTTTTTCTTTCCATTTGGTTTCCATGGAACCCTGTGTTGAGGGCAGGAAGGACTTCCAAAAATACTGATTTAGTATTCTTAAGCAAAATAAGAAACTGAATTTCAGGATAACAAAAAAAAAAAAAAAAAAAGAGGAAAAAGAAGAAGAAAAGAAAGAAGAGTATAAAGAAAGGAGTAAAGGGACCAGTACATAAGAATCTATATGTCTGATATTTTCAGAAACTCAGCCCCAAGGCTAATGCTGGAAGTTCCTTGTTGACTGCTATCTCCACCTAAGTGATCTTTAATAAGTGTCACAACTCCAGAAGAGGTTATGCCTCTATTGGTAACTATTCTTCATCCAACCCACCACCTGGAGTTGCCACGTTGTGTGTTGCAGCCTCAACACTGAGAAGCCCTTCTCCTTTAGGTTTCAGGTAGTCCTGTGATTTCAGCAGCTCAGCAGCCCTCTCTTAATCATCTGTGTTTTCTGGGATGCACTGCTGAAACCTATGGCTGAAACTTACTAACAGCAAACAGCTGAGAGCTACAAACAAGTAGGGCAGGTCAGGATTCCTGACCTGCCTTGGCAGACTAAACAAAATCAGAAATAGGTAGATTTGACCGGAGCATTGCAAAATGTCCATGAGAAGATGGAATTAAAAGATGAGTTTATTTTGCTACAAAGAAACAAAATTGAAGTCCAAGTGAAGATTTTTTCTCATAATATTCATTCTCTGTGAAATTTTTGAAGGCTGTTCATATGCTTTTTTTTTACTTTTTTTTTATTAATTATTATGCATTATGTGACAGTTTCATAGGCTCTGGGAATCCCCCCACCCCTTCCTACGCCCCTCCCCCCTGGTGGATTCCTCCACCTTGGTGCAGTATTACAGTTCAAATTCAATCAAGATTCTTTCCTTGCAAACATATACCAAACATAGAGTCCAGCTACTTATTGTCCAGATGGGTTGAACAGTTTCTTGGGGAGACCATTTCTGGTCCAAAGTTAGAGCTGGTAGAATATCATCCCAGTCAATTAAGAGTCCCAATATAACATTAACAGCAATTTGTAACATTATGGAATTGACATGGTTTTACGTAACCAGTATGTTAAAAAAAAAACAAAAAACAAGTTCTTAACCACAACCTATGATTTGCTCATTGACATTTCAATTTTAGTTTGTATATAGGACCGGCTGCTATATACCTTAAAATGGGTATAAGGTACCATTCAGCTGTCTCGTGTCTATTTCATTTTAGTATTTAGCCATTTGTTGTGTTGAAGTATAATTTTACTGATCTTGGCAGATTTTAGGATAATCTAGACTGGCTTGTAACTCTAACAAGACATTTGTCAACAAGGTGCAGAACATTTTTTTTGGGGGGGGGTGCAGGAAAGTCCCCAACACCATGGTGAAGAGTGACTAATCTTCGTGTCCTACCCAGCGAGGCATGAGCCAATCCATGCCAGCTCTTCCCTGTCAGATTCCAAGCTCTACTTTTTGTTGTTTGTCTATTTATTTTAGGTTTTTTTAGTTTGTATGATTGTTTGTTTGCTATGAGGGGTTTTCGGAGCGATCCTGATGGTCATTGCAAGGGAGGGTGGGGGTCCAGAGGTGGAGCCAGGCTCGGACCAGAGAAAGCTCTCCTCCCTGGTCCCGAAGGACGTTTATTGTTCTTCTGTTTCTGCGGACCGCTCAGGGCTTCTGGTTGTCTTTCCGATGACGTTGGTTTCTGCACGGTAGTGTTTGGACTTCTTCCATCCCCAGCGGAAGCTCCGGTTGGGGGTGGGTGACCTCAGAGTACTCGGCCTCCGAGGGCATCCAATTCCCTGTGGCCTCCTTGGCAGTTGGGATATAGTCCTTGTTGCTCGTATTAATAGTTTGTGGTGAAGGTCTGGGAGTCTTCATGGTTGGGATCCAGGCTTTCTCCTTGCCACCTGCTCCACCCTGGAGTGCCCCCCTGCTCCACGCACATGACCTCCTGTTAAGAGGTTGTCAGGATCGCACTCGATTCCCCCCTCATGCATTGGTATAGTAGTTTTACTATTGTTTAGTGCCGCTTTGAATCTGTTGTCTATGAATTACCAGATTTGATCTTGATATAGCCTATCATGTTCATATGCTTTTGCAGGACTTAGTATTAGCTCATCATCAAAAAAGATGCAGTTCTTTGTTATCGCTAAAATAGTGATATTGTCAAAAGTAGCTACATTTTTATGAAAGTGGATTACAATTAGAGTTGATCTCTAATGGTGGGCTGGGGTGGCAGGCAGTGAGAAGGAGTTGAGTGTCTATAACCACACCCTACAGAGGATGGTCCTGCCCAATCACCTGGAAGAAGAGTGAGTAATGGACAATGAATGTGTCCATTTTCCCCAGCCCATCATGGAACACCGCATCTAAAGAAAGAACACTTAGCATTTATAACATCCATGCATCCAAAGACATTGGATGGACTTCTTTCTGTACTCTAGGTACTATCCAGGTGCCAGAGATACGACATCAGGGGCCTGTATGTAGTGCAGCAAGTTAAACCATCTACCATCTGTGACACCAGCATCCTATCTGAACTCTTACTCATGTTCCAACTCCTTCATTTCCAATTCAGTTCCCTGCTGATATAACTTGGAAAGCAGCAGAGGATGGCTCAGATATTTGATCCACTGCCAGATCATTTGAGAGAGTCAAATTGAGTCCCAGAATTGAGACTTCAGCCTGGCCCAAACGCAGCTACTGTGGCCATTTGAGGAGAAAACCAATGGATGGAAGATCTCTTTTCCACATCCCACCAAACTCTATCTCCACATTTTACACAAATAAATCTTTAAAAAGAAAAAAAAATAATATTGAAACAAACCAAGCTAAAAATCATGGAACTTAAAATTTTCTAGAAATGGCAATAGAATATATCGATATATGAAGTCAACTAGGGAATCAGTTAACAAAATTTATGATTTTTCCTGTGAAACAGAAGAAAACTCAAGGTTTTAGACAAGAGGAGTATCAAGAATGATGTGACCTCATGGGCAAATCTACCACCTACCATTTTGAGCACCAATCAACCTTGTCCACTCCATCAGGCTTTCCTTAGAAAAAAATTGATCTTAGAGAAAAATTCTTCCTTTAAAAATTGGGCAGTGCTGGGCCCGGCGGCGTGGCTTAGTGGCTAAAGTCCTCGCCTTGAATGCCCCAGGATCCCATTTGGGCACCGGTTCTAATCTCGGCTGCTCCACTTCCCATCCAGCTCCCTGCTTGTGGCCTGGGAAAGCAGTTGAGGACGGCCCAGAGCACTGGGACCCTGCACCCGCGTGGGAGACCCGGAAGAAGATCCTGGTTCCCGGCTTCGGATCGGCACAGCACCGGCCGTTGCGGCTCACTTGGGGAGTGAATCATCGGACGGAAGATCTTCCTCTCTGTCTCTCCTCCTCTGTGTATATCTGACTTTGTAATAAAAGTAAATAAATCTTTTAAAAAAATTGGGCAGTGTTTACCCTTTTATAACCAATTAATTATTGTAGGATTTATTTTATTTATCAGAAAGACAGAGATACAGAGAGAGGGAAACACAAGAAAAATATTTTCCATTTGCTGGTTCACTCCTCAAGTGACTGGGACTGGGTCAGTCCAAACCCAGGAGAAAGGAACTCTGTCCAGGCCTCCTTCTGGAGTGTCGGGGATCCAAGGCCCCCTGGAAGGAGCCAGAGCCATTTTGTACTACTTTATCAAGTGCATCAACAGGGAGCTGGATCAAAAGTGAAGCAGCTACAGACCCTGATATGGGATCCCAGCAACACAGAGAGCAGCCTAGTCAGCTACACCACAAACATTGACCTCTACAGCCACTTCTTTAACTGAATCTCAGTTTTCTCATCTGAAAATTCATTAGCAGAGACCATGGGAAGTATAACTGAATGATATATAAGAAATCACCCAGGGGTTGGTGATTTCCCAACAGAAAGCTTAGTAGCCTCCACCTGCATTGCTGGGATCCCATATGGGCACTGGTTAAAGTCCTGGCTGCTGCATTTCCCATCCAGTTCCCTGTATAGGTCCTGTGGAAAGCAGTAGAGAGTTGCCTAAGACTTTAGGTCCCTGTACCCACATGGGAGATCTGAAAGCAGTTCCTGTCTCCTGGCTTAGGATAGGCCCAGTTCTGGGCATCACAGCTACTTGGGAAGTGAATCAGTAGATGGAAGATGTCTCTCTCTCTCTCTCTCTTTAGCTCTTTCATGCTCTCTCTGTCTCTCCTTTTCTCTTTGTAACTATACATTTCAAATAAAAATAAATAAATCTTAAAAGAAAACAAAGCACCCAGCACCGTGTTTAGTTATAAAGTGTATAAGAAACTCATTTTTTTAACCACTCCTAGATCATTCCTACCAGATAACAGACCAGAGAGAGAGAGACAGATCCTCTGTCTGCCGGTTCATTCACCAAATAACCACAAAATTGGGACTGGGTCAGGCCAAAGCCAGGAACCAGAAACTCCAACCAGATGTCCCAAGTGGGTGACAGGGGTCTAGTTACTTGGTCCATTCTTTTCCAGGATCACCAGTAGGGAGTCGGATCAGAAGCAAAGCAGCTGTGACTTGAATTAGCACTCTAATATGGGATACTGACATAGCATGGGGTGGCTTAACCCACTATGCCATAATGCAGCTTCCCAATTTGCCCTGTAGATTTACACTCCAGCCCTTCCCCCTCCACCTGGCCTCTTCCCTGTGTGTGCAGTGCTGCTTCAACCTTCAGAGTCCTTCCAGATGGAGGGCACATGTTTCTCTGCACTGCAGCCTTTTTGCCCTTTCTCTCCCACTTTCTTTCCTCCATGACTCCCAGGGCTGGGCACCGCCTACCCTCCCTACAGCAAACAGCAACCCTCACTACTCACTATAATTATTTGTTCCACTTTTTTCTCTCCCTTACCAGACTGTGAGCTTTCAGCACAAGGATCAAAGCTTTAATCTGCGTGTTTGATTTTTCACATGCCTATCACAGGCTTAGCACTGCTCCTAAGATAAATAAATACTTCTTGAGAGAATAAACAAACAGGTGATTGTCTCATTAGCAAGGCGGGTGTTCAATGGGTGTTTTTGTTCTATTCTTTCTTTTTCTTTTTTTCTGGCACATGCAGTATGAGCTTAGGGGAAAGAACTTGCCACGGGCCTGGGCAGTGGAGGGGTGGGGGATTGCTTTCTGAATTCCCAGACTGAACAGGAAGTGGTAATTTTGCCTCAAACAGTAAAGAAGTTGCTCATTAACTCTGAGGGTGACCCCAAACTGGAGTGCGCACTGGTCTATTAGCACAGAGGGGAGGGCCGGTCAATGGGCTATGACCGAGTCGGATGGAATAGATGCAGACAGGATTCACACCCGACAGCTGCCCCTGGAGTCCCTCCCTGGGCCTCTGTGGACTCTGTCTTGTGCTCTGTGAGACTTCCTACCAAGAAGTCCCAGAGGCATCCAGGCCTTGCTGCACCTTGGGGCTTTGGGTTCAGTCTGTCGACTCCCGTTGGCCTCCAGAGCTGGCTCCCTGGGTAGGTCGCTGCTAGGATTACAGCCCTGGTGCCAGGGGTCACTCACTGCATCACTAATTCCAGAATACTTCTGCCAGGATAACAACAGCAAAAAAATGTCACATTCATGGTGATAAACCCGCAGCATTGATGGATTCCTCAGTGCCTTTTCCATCACCAGAAGTATTAAATACTCTCAGTGTCACTTTACCATGATGTATACTCTGGGATGTCCTCAGTGCTTGAACACTGTGACCCGTGTTTGAGGCATTGTACCTCTGGCCCCAGCCTTCTTAGCAGGACCTTCAAGATTCTTAACAGGATGATCCCAGATGAGTTTTGTTTGTTTGTTTGTTTGTTTTTTTCTCCCTGCATACTCTTTGCAATGTGTCTTTCTGTTCCCACTGCCCAGGCCTCTACACACCTGGAGGAAGACCCCAGGAGAGGGGTGCCCATTGACTCTTCATGTCCCAGAACCCATTGCTATAACAGTACCACGGGCCCTGAAAACCCTTAGCCTCTGCTGCTTCAGTTCTACAGGAAAGCAAAGCCAAGAGGAGAGAGCAGGAGCTTTGTGCTGTGTTGTAGCTCTTTGAGCAACTCTCCACATCCCAGCCCCAACCCCTGCTGCTGCCTGCTTGGCAGAAGCCATGATACCACCTCCACTGAGGGAGACAATCTGCTTTGGTCCCCCAGAGAAGCTTCAGAGGCATTTCTGTGGAACTTCCCTCTTCCGGAACTTGTACTCCAACCCTGGGTTATCACCGTGGGAGAAGTGGGCACAGATGGGGGAGGTGAACTGGATAAAGCCCTGGGCTCCTGTTGGGGACGATGCTGTCACAGAGCCTGTCATGCATTGGGGTCTACCTCTTGGCATCTCACAAGAACTCTGCCACGCCCACTCCTTTCCAGCTCCCCCTGCCCCCCGACACACACCACTGGAGTGTGCAAGGCAGATGTGGAGACAGAACCGAGTCGTACCCATTTGCTTCTTATTGGAAAAGGGCGGGAGTGTCTCTGTGTGCCTCATCATTCAGACATTCTTCATGCTGCTATTTTTATCATAGTAATCATCAAATTGGTGTCAGCTGGGCTGGTCCAGTTCCTCACACTGAGGCTAGGCAAGGGGACGGAGCGGGCTGTTTCCAGGCAAGCAGAGATGTAAGCGTCTCCGGAACCCCAGGCCTCAACCGTGAGCCAAGCCAGCCCTGGACTGTGTTCCCAGGGCCGGAAGCCCAAAGTACATCATCACTCTCACCTTGTGCTTGGCCCGATTCATGGAACATATATATGCTGAGCACCTCCTGAATCCCAGATATTGAACAAAATACTAAGATTGAAAAAAAAAAAAAAGTTATCTCTACCCCCAGAGAAGCTTGCATTTTGCCAGAAAGGATTGTCATGGGAAGTTACAGGGTCTGCTGCTGGGCTGTGCAAGTTCAGGTGTGTTGATAAGAAACACAAGACGGGGAAAGCTTTGTGCTGCCTGAGCAGCAGGGATAGCTTCATGGAGATAATAACATTCATCCAGGACTTCAAAGATAAATAGACTTGCTGGATGGAAACACAGGGAAAGGTCACGCAGACCAAAGAGGCAAAGGCAGGCACATTGAAACAAGGACCGTAGATGTGTCCACAACCTGGCTGTGAATCCAGCTGTCATGGAGGAGCTGCTAGGCATGCACATGCTTGCCCAGAGCCTCACCTGAAAGACTGGGAGGAAGGGGGCCTGGTGCAAGGATGCTCCCTGCTTGCTGTAGCAGCTTAGTCTCTCTTGCGCTCTCTCTCTCTATTTCTCTCTCTCTCTCTCTTAAATGCTCTAACTCCAGGTCTCAGAATCTGCACTCTGATCCAGACCCAGCACTGAGTGTTAGCCTACATTGACAATGGCAATGCAGCACACTGAAGGTAGACACACCCTGGGGAGCCCAGGGCCTTGGGGTTTCCCACTGAGGATCTCACTTTGCGCTAGGAACTGTGCCCCCTCACCAGCCACAGGGAACAGGGATGAATCGTTACATGGGGGCCAGGAGCAGACTTTTCTGGATTCTGTATCTGTCTGGATTATCATCCTTTGAACTGAATTCCTGGGAACTCAGTGTACGATTTAACATCAAACCAAAATGGAGCACAGCAGGAAAGCAGGGCACAGCGTGGCCTGGAACAATGGCATAAAGTGCATTTACAGATGTGCTGGGCAGTGCTGGCCTTGCCACTCTGGTTCCCATTTCCTCTGACCCAACATTCCAAGCCCCACCCTAGCCCCAAGTCCCATGGAGGCGCAGGCCCAGGCCTGCGGGGCACAGTGGGTGTCACTGGAAGGTCCAGTGGCTCGGCAGCCAGCTGGAAGAGCCTGGGGCCACCTGTCTAGTCAGAAGCACTTTGCTGTGTGCTTCTCTGAGCCAAGGCTGGCATTGTGGGTCTGACCAGAGCGACAAGGACATTCACAGGATTCCTGATGCTGTAACTGGAGGCATTTCTCTGTTTCTCCAAACAGGAATGAGAGAGGAGATGTCTTTAGGGCGCCAGGAGGCCTTTGAAACCTTCAAGAGGGACCATGCCGACAGCATCACCATCAGTGACAACAAGCAGATTCTGAAGCAGAGGTAAGGCCATCTGAGGCGACAGCTGGCCTTCCCAGGCACCGCCAGCCCAGCCCTAAGCAAAGTCACTCCTCCCTCCTTCCTCATCTGCCCAGCCCAGCTGAAAGGCATCCATTCAGACTCATGTTTGAGTATGTCCAGCCCACAACGGTTCTTTGATGTGTGAGCCCCCATCATCCCAGGCTTGTTGCAGTGAGCAGCTGCTGGGGCCAGGTCTATGACTAACACCATGAACTTGACATGCAGCTGTCACATTGTAACTGACTTCTCATTAACCTGAGACTCTGCGACTTCCCCCCAACCCTTGTTCTGAAGATGGGGAAGGTTCTGTCAATCAAATGATTGTCTTGGAACACCAAACCCTACAGCTGTTCTTTGCTTCTTTGTTTAAGAAAAAGAAAAGATGGACCCCGGCATGATAGCCTAGTGGCTAAAGTCCTCACCTTCAAGCCTTCAACGTGCTGGGATCCCATATGGGCGCCAATTCTTATCCCTGCAGCCCCACTTCCCATCCAGCTCCCTGCTTGTGGCCTGGGAAGCCAATCAAGGATGGCCCAGGGCCTTGGAACCCTGTACCTGGAGGAAGTTCCTGGCTCCTGGCTTGGGATCGGCTCAGCTCCAGCCATTGCGGTCACTTGGGGAGTGAATCACTGGACGGAAGATCTTCCTCTCTGTCTCTCCTCTTCTTTGTATATCTGACTTTGCAATAAAAATAAATACATCTTTCCATTAGAAAGGCAAATTTACAGAGACAAGAGAGACAGAGAAAGATCCTCTATCACTGTTTCACTGTCCCAATGGCCACAATGACTGGAGCTGAGCCAATCTGAAGCCAAGAACCAGGATCCTCTTCTAGGTCTCTCATGCAGGTGCAGGGTTCCAAGGCTTTGGGCCGTCCTCTGCTGCTTTCCCAGGCCATAAACTGGGAGCTGGATTGGAAAGTGGAGCAGCTGGGATATGAATCGGCACCCATATGGGATCCTGACACATACAGGGTGACGATTTAGTCACTGAGCCATTGCACCAGGTCCGACATCAGCCCACATTTTAAAACAATTTCTACATCCATTGGAAGTCACAGTCACATCAAGGATTAAAGAATAGCTCAGCACCAACAGGGTGTAGCCCAGAAACTGCCCTCTTTCTTAGGATTGGGGCTTTTGTTGACATTCATGGAGGTTTTTTGGTGATTAGAGATCACGTGCTCATGACTGCTTAAGGCAGCAGAGACCAAGAGAAAATAGTTTCATGTGTGGACAGCTGCACAGGTTTCCCCTAATGAAGACTCCTGCAACTCTTATTTGGGGAGTGGTGTTCCAGTACCCCGGTCCTGTCCATGTGTTTGCTGCCATTCCTTCTCATGCAGGGGAGGACCCAAGTGGGACAGCCACAGGAGCCCCAGTCAGTCCTGAGCTGAGAGACCCAGACCAGAGCTCAGCTGGCATTCAGCTGCTGTTTTCTAGCTCCAGGATTTCATCTCACCTTTCTGCATCTGGGCCCCATCGGCCTGACCTCCCATTTGACACCTCACTTCTAATACCAAGCCATTCTGCGGTCTGACCATTCTGCTGTTATGACATCCTATTGGAAGAGGGACACAGAAAGACACTGGAACCAATCACCCTTACACAAAAGCCCTGGTCTAATTCAGCCTATAGCAAGTAGGTTCTAAGCCCCAGTGTCAGGATTACTAACCCCAGGGTCCCCTCCAATGTTTCTCTCCACTCCCTTCTGGCAAGAATTAATAGGGGAATTTCAGGAGGGAACCATGAATGGCCCACCCTTGTCCATCCATGAGACTTGCCACAGGGATTTCTCTTTTCCTTTTCACCTTGCACAGCATCAGTAAGCTCTGGTTCCTCCAGCCAGGCAAAGTTACTGCCTGTCTGTGACAACAGAAATAAGATGTTGGTACACATGAATAGGATGTTTGCCCTCTGCTATGCTTGGAGCATGCAAGCCAATTCTTAAGCAGATTTTTTTTTCCAAAACAGAGAAATTGCAATTCCAAATCACAGTATTCTCCAGGCATGACTCATGCTTGGAGTAGATAATGAATGGGAGGGAGATTGGGAAGCCCACGCTTGGCAGCTCCCTGGGCCAGCCCTGCGCAGCCACCTCTCTGCTGCCACACATCCTCCTGCGGCATCTTCCTGTTTACCCACTAAACAGCTCAACAAGAAAACAAAGAAGGAGACAACTATGCTTGGAAACAAAGGCGTGGATAAAGGGAACTGAAGCAGCTCCCGATACAGAACGGAGCGGGAGCCCTGAAGCCTGGAAGGCTGGAGTGAGAGTGGAGAGAAATCCCATGCCACCATCTGGAAATAGTGCCCAGGACAAATAGCAGTCCCCTGGTTCCAATAAGACTCTGGATTTAACCTTTATTATTTTCCCCCTCTGCTTTTTCTTTTTCTTTTTCTTTTCTTTTTCGTGTTTATTCTTTTGTGTGCTGAACTGGAATTGTTGACTTGGAGAACAGAGGTTAGGCTAGAGTCTTCTCAGCATCCCCATGGTTTTTAAAACAAAAAAAAAAAAAAAAGAAGAAGAAGAAGAAAGAAAGAAAAATCACCAAATGGTGTCCAGAGTACATTTTTGCTTGTTTGGGAATTTTTGAAATCGACTATTTAGAGCAGCCTTAGCAGCCAAGAACATGGCCTGAGAATTACCCAGAGCCTCCTAGAGGCAAGAGAGTGGGAGCCAAGCCTCCCAGAGCCGGGCAAAGCCCTGCCCAGGAGATGGATAGGCAGCCATCTCAGAGGAGGCAGAGGCGGAAAGGGGCATTCATATCAGAAGTGTAAGGCTCTTCGTTATGGTGGAGCGGAGGCAGCCAGGTACTATAGTGCAGTTTGCAGGACAGGAAGTGGGCACCTGAGGCCCATTCTTCTTTCTCCCTCACAAGTTAGGAGGGGTGGGTGTTCTCTGTGAATAGTCATCCTGGACAGGGAGGACACCGCAGGAGCCCCTTGCCCTCTAACAACACACTTACCCAGAGGACCTGAAGTAGGCCCTCCAGCTGACACAAAAGTGAGAGTGCAGCAGCTGTTGGGTACCCAGCAGGCCCTGTCATGAACATCAGCCCCTCTCGTTGACTTATAGCTTAATGCAATTGCTGCAGAGCCATGTGTGTGTGGCTCTGACCACCCTGGGGTGGAAACAGGTGCAAGCCTACAGCATCTCCTCCACCCTAGCCTCTGCCCTGCCACCCACCCCCTACCATGGTAACAGAGGGGGCCCCATCTGCCAAGAGTAAAATGGAAGGCTAAGCTATTCCTGGAAGTCACTCAGGATTCCACCTCACCTCACCTTTCCACAGCAAATGAAGCCTTGGCAGCCATACTGAGTGTCCTTGACCAGTTTACTGTGTGTGGTCAATGCTGCCAACGGACAGCCGCTACCTCACAGGCCATTGCACCCTCTGCCAGGCATACACACACACACACACACACACACACACACACACACACACACAAAGCATCCCTCCATGTGCGTCCTTGCTGCATCAATCCAGCCCAAAAGGCATCTCATCCTCATCTAAGTGAGATAGCTAATTCCCCACCCGCGCTGCCGCCAGTGAGAAGTGGAGTGGGCCTTTGGTCCACGGCTGCTGACTGACCGCCAGTCCAATGCTCTTTTCCCACATGTGCTGACTGCACACACGCTCACTCATCAGTTTATCTCCTCTTATTCTACAAATTACCTGTGAAATGCTTCCTGGCAGGGAGCCTCTGGCCTAAGTTCCAGGATGCAAGAGTGAGTTAAACTGGGAGTGGCATCACAGTGTAGGAGCTTAAGCCTGTGCCTATGACCCAGGCACTTGCAGCAAATGGGTACAGGTTCAGGTCCCAACTGCTCCACTTCCAATGCAGCTCCTTAGAATGTGCCTATGAAAGCAACAGAGGATGGCACAAGTGCTTGGGTCTGTGACACTCAAGCAGGAGATGTGGATGGAGTTCCTGTTTCCTGGCTTCAGCCTAGCCCAGCCCCAACCATTGTGACCATTTGGAGAATGAGCCAGCGGGTGGGAGATTGTGTGTGTGTGTCCTTCTCTCTGTGTGTAATTCTGCCTTTCAAATAAAAAGAAATCATTTTAAAAGGTAAATTAAACAGACATGGTCACTGTCCTCATGGAGCTTATATTTTGAAGCTTTTCTTTATGTATTTGAGAGACAGAAAGAGCTCTCTTCCTCTAGCTCATTCCCAAATGCCCACAACATCCATGGCTGGGCCTGACAGCCAAATCCAGAAGTTTTGGCTGTAGTCTGGGTCTTCTGCATGGCTGGCAGGAGCACAGTCATTTCAGCCATCACTGCTGCCTCCCAGGGTCCACACAGGCAGAAAGAAGGAACCAGGACCCAGAGCTAGGAAATAAATCCAGGAACTGGGATGTGGGACATGAGCATGCTAACCGGCTTCTTCACCAAGAGGCCAAGTGCTCACCACAGAGCTTACATGGCCAAAAGGGAAATAAACCAGTAAGCCTGCAGTTCTCATAGGGTAAGTTCTCTGTGGCGGTGGCTCTGACGGCAGGTGCTACAGAGCACTGGGTTCATCTCCCACCGCAGACTCACGCAATCCTAGACAGCCATCTAGAGAAACAGTTGGCGGGGCGGAAATGGAGGGGCCAGGTAGTAACGAGCCAGAGGAAGATAGGGGCTCCAGGAAGAGGCAGCAGTCCCCTCCCCCGCCGGGGGATGGAGGGTGATACCTGATGGGAGTGAAAGGCCAGAAAAAAGGATGCTGGACCCAGGCTTGCTGTCTGTGTGGTGCAGGGAGAGGAGAACCTTGGGGACAAGAGGGAGAGGAGGGAGTGAAGAGTGAAGGACACTTAGGCTGGGTGGGAAGGTGTGGAGGGCCAGGGTGAGCCAAGATGAGCAAGGCAAGACTGGTAGGGTCACCTCCTTCCTGACCTCTTTGCTAGCCTCCCCCTTTTCCTCCTCATTTCTCCTGCCTCACTTTACGTTTTCCCCCACTACCCTCCTCCATCAGGGCTGGGCTTCTCAGAGTTTCCCTTAATGACCAGGAACACAAGCGGGCAGGGTGGCCCGGAGTGGCCACTGCTTGCCAACAGCTCATGAAACGGCATAGCCCTCAGCCCACACCTCTCCAGTGGAAAGCCTGTTTTAGCTCTGCACTGGGCAGCAGGGGAGAGTGTCACTGGTCCCTGCAGACTACCCTGCCATTTGTGTACCAGCTCTGGTGCAGGGTGGCTCTTTGGAGAGAGGTGTCCACACCCCTTGATACTCCACTGCCATCTGCCAAACCCCAGCAGACCCCTGGACACATGTGGAAATTTCCACTGGGCAGCACTACAGAGGAATCGCCTCTTGTGCTCGTGGCGCCTGCATTTTCAGGCTTCCAGCCGTCCCGCAGCCCTGCTCTCAGATTCTCTAAACCTGAACTCTATGGAGCAGAGGTAGAGGAGTCACTGAGCAGTGTGTGACTGCCCGTTCCTATGAAAGCCTAGCAGCTTGAGGGGGACAAAGTGGTTACCACACTGCTGCAGTCGTGGCCACCTGGGAACACTGTAGGAAGGTAGCGGCTCACCTGCTGGATTGGGCCACATCTCAGATTATGCCTGCCCAGCAGCAAAGGCCAGTGGGAACCTGCAGAGCCAGCACAATGACCCACATTCCCCACAAGTGCTTGTTAAGCTGAATTATATCGGAATGGCCTCACACTACTGAAGTATGTCTTCTTTGGCTATAGCCATGTGATCTTGGCACTGTAACTGATACATCATGGTGCGAAAATCATACGGCCATGTTTTATTCTGGTACCCCATGCATCACAGAACAATAGAAAGAGGAATGCATTAGAGAATATGAGAAAGAATATTCTATTCCAATACAGTAGAAGTTTGTGATACCTCTCATTAATGTAAATTTTATCTCCATGTTTAGGCCTACCACATTTTACTTACTAAAGTTTTTTCATATACCTTCTCAGAAATTTTTATACTATTATTTTTTTAAAAGATGGACAAAAGAAGTCAAAATTTCAGTTCTTATCTGTTCTTGCTTTCGTTTTTCCTCTAGATTTTCAGAAGCAAAGGCCCTGGGAGAAAGCATAAATGAAGCAAGACGCAAAATCGGTAAGCAGCTGATATTCTGTCAATCTCTCTTGGCTAGTGAAGTGGTCAGGATGTGTCTGCACATGGCCCTGAAGCTCGGTTTCAGCAGAGACCCTGCCAAGGACACTACCTTAAGTCCCTTCCTTGGGAGTTTACCGTCTCCAAGCACCCTCCAGGAGAAGCAGTCTGATCTAGAGCTTGAACTTGCCATCCTCTTGCAGGTCTGAGCTCAGTAGCATCCTAAGGAGAAAGCTTCACTTTCCCCTGGTGCATGGCAGCGATGACTGCACCAAAGTCATGATGTCAGTTCATATTTTCCAAGGGATATGAAACACTTCCACACCTCCCAAAGCTTAGGTTTGCTCATTCTGGCACAGGTGTGCATTTGTCAGTAGGCTTTGTAAAGCCAGGGGAAGGATGAGAGGCAAGAAGAGTCACTATTCCTCACTGGGGCACTGTGCAAGCACTGCTCCTCCCGCTAGGTGAGCATCTGGGAAAGGCAGGTTATAGCAAGAGGCAAATGCAAGCAGTTAAAAGTAGTAATGATAACATACCTCAACCTTTGTCAAGACAAGAGGAAAATGTCTCTACATCCTAAGCTGGAAAAACACAACAGAGACTCCAGGCTTGCAGCAGCCTCACCTCTGTGTTCAGAAAGGCAGCTGGCTCCCTGGGCCCATCTTCCTCTCTTTCCTTCCCACATACACATGAGGACAGGACAGAAGACCCTGTGACGGTGAGTGCCCCCTTTGGCTTTTCCTACAGGGTATGAACAGTCACAGTAGCATCAGCTCAGCTCGGTAAGGGAAACAGTAACCACCACGTGCCCTTGGTAGCCTGGAACAGAAAGGACTTGGGACAACCAGACCCTGAGCCATGTGCAGCCGCCACCTTCCATGGGCCTTAGGGCTTCTTACCCTAAGGTCCAGAATCCTGGATGGATGGAAATATGCATATATTTTCCCTAACCTCTCATTGAAACATAGCACTGCCTTCAGTGACAGTGTTGGCAGTATGACCCTAGAGGACTGGATGGCCACAGCAGCCAGGACCAGGGCTTTCATCCAGGTCTCCCACATGAGGAGCAAGGATCCAAACATTTGGACCATCATCAGCTGCTTTTTGAGGCACCTTAGCAAGGAACCAGGTTGCAAATGGAGTAGCTGGGACATAAACTGGCATCCATATGGGATGCCAGCATTGGAGGGGGCAGTTTTACCTAATGTGTCACTGTTTTTGTCTCCCACAACAGTGAACACACAACATAAGATACCATTTGTGCTCATTAGTACTTTAAATGTATTAGACTGCTATTTATGTACATCAGTTTTTTGTGTCACGAAGAATGTTTTAAATGTTAATACCTGTTTCGGTAGAATTTGTTTCCCCAAGAGCCTGCATGTTTGGCTTTCTTCTGCACCTGGGATCATTATCCTGAGTGAGTCCATAGCTTCAGCAGACTGCCAGAAGATATCTGGCACAAGTAATGATTGCAAATCCCTTTCTTGACCAAGATTCCCAACTCTCCTAAAATTTCATGAAAAAAACGAAGGCATACAGAGTGTGTGCATTTCGTTATCCAAGTCTCAGTGGGGCAGGTGACCCAAAATGGTATGCAAATTAATGTCCTGCCACTACATCAGGAATTGAATTAGCAAAAGAAATCCCTCTACTTAGGGCAGCCCAGCCCGAGTTGGAAGGTGGCCTGCCTGGAGGGAGCTGTCTGGAGGGCAGCGATGAGGGGAAGCAGATCATGGTGGGCTGAGGGCTCATTTACTAGCATCATCCGAGCCTCCAGGGACCCAGTTTTCTGTTTCCACCGTTGGATGGGTAAGAAAGACCTTTTATAAAGTGCTCTTGCAAAAACAAAGTTTTCCTCTTGATCATTATTTCACACTGAAGTGAGATGGTTCCAGCATTCATGAAGTGAGGGATACTGGAAAGCACCAATTCCCACACTAACAGACTAGTGTGCCACTCTACCTACAAGGGGCCATTGTCACGGGTAATTATAAGCCCACGGTTGCTGCGTGGTAATGAATGTTGGGGAAATCCACTTCACCTCATTCTCGAAGCGAGATAAGTTGAAGGTTGCCCCAGAGCAGCACAGGTTGTGCCCTATCCAAAAGCCAGAGGACAGATCAGTGAGGACTGCAGTTGGCCTGCACAGAGAGAACATCTGTTTGTAATTCACACACACAGGGTCCAGATCAACAGAAGGCCTGGGCAAGGAAACTTTTGTTTTTTCCAGAAACTAACAAGTAGAATTCACACCAGCATGGAGATTCAAGCTTCCGTTTGTGTGTCTGTGTGTGTGTGTGTTTTCAGGAAAGTGGATAGTTCAGTCAGTGCTGCTGACAAGGCCCATGTCATTCTTCGCTTCTCACAAACAGGAATCTAAGACCCAGAGTTCTGTCCAAGGGGCCGCAGGTGAATGGTCATTTTCTGATGCCTGACCACAGAGAATAGCTTATCATCTAAACATCTCAGACAGCAAGCAAAAGCTCAGGAACTACATGGTAGAATCAGTGCAGGTGAATAAAATCTGCCAGGCAACCACAAAGGCAGCTGTTTTCGGGACGTTTATGACATTGCTGAGTGCGTTATTTTTTTCCAGAAAGAAAACTGAAATCAAATAGAATTTGATGTCCCCCACAAGTGCTCTGGGGAGCCTAGGAGTCTGGAGGTAGTCAGAGAGGACTCAGGAGTCAGGGGTGAGACTCAGCTCTGCTCTCAGCTGTGTTGCTGGACCCTGTGGACTCTGAGGCCTGGGATACCAAGGAGGCCACGTGCCATTAGCCTGCGAGGAAGACATCAGAGCTGTACTTGTGCCCTACACATCTTGTCAGCCTGTGCACTCCAAGTTTAGGATGCTCCTCTTAGGGTACTTGTTTCTTCACTGAAGGTGTGAGCTGGAGCTGCCCCCCTGAGTTGCATTCTTTAAAAGTTCCTAAATGCTGTTTATTCTGTAGCAAACACATAACAGCTGGTGCTTCCATGACCTCATCAGTCCATTATTTCTTTTCCTTATAAGCAGCCAACTCAACTAGGTAGATAAACGTTGGCCGTAATTTATTTGTTGTCCTTCTCTGCACGCCATTTACATCAATCCTGAATGCTGAAAGAAGCAGAAATCAGAAATGGAAGAAATCACCAATTTAATCTTCCTGAAAAATAATAGGGTTCTCATTTCTGCAGGAGGGCCGTTTTTTATGGCATTTGCTTGTCCAATACCCAAGGGCATTAACGCTGCTTTTCATCACATGGCCTGTTTGGAACACATTTGTACACACCATCTATCATGTCTCTTAAAATGCCAGCAAGACGAAACTGTGAGACAAGTAGGCTGGTGTAGAAGCAGTGGTGTAAACCAGGCATCTTTCATTTACAAGCACCCTGGTGTCAGTCTTCCTCCATCAATGATCCACCCCTGGCAGCATTGTCTCTGGCTGCAGAGGACAAGGAATGGCTGTTCTCGGCCTAAAGCTGACTCCCTAGTCTTGTCCAGAAGCCAGCTGCTTTGAAGGCAGGTGAAAAGTGTTTGACTTACACCTTTTGGCATCTCTCCATCCCTCCCCAAAACCCTGCAGGCCCAAATGAAAGTTGTCATCGTAGAAAACTACACAAAAGGGTTTTTCACTAGTGAGCCACTCCACCATCAATTCACTCATAGCAGGCAATGTAATAAAAGTAGCTATTAATGGGAAGAACCAAACAAATATTAGAAAAGCCAATAGAAGGTTGTGAAGATTCTCTTTGCCCTACTTTAAATTCAGAGGAGGACTCCAACCCATCAATTGAACAACATACTTTTAAAAAAAAAAGTTTCTCTTATATATTTGAGATTTAGGAAAATCATTTCTCAGCTCTGTGTCTTTGTCAATAAGATAAATAGGACTGTTTTTTATGTTTTTTTTTCCCCAGTTTTGAGCATGTTCTCTGCTTAGTTTCTGTGAAACATGGTCTTTCTATTATTGTCAAGATTTTTTTTAAGTGAAGTTTCAGGAAAGTGGTCCGGCAAATGGCCAAACTGGATTTAAAATCCATTTCTGTCCAACTTCTTTGAAAACTCTACACAGTATCCACAAATTCAGATTTGCCTGATTTCAACATTTTCTTCTAATTTTAAAATTTTGTTATTACTGGGTCTTCCTGAATCTTTGTCTTCCGTCCAACATGAAATGCACACTAACCCCCACACCACCACCCCCCAAAAATAAAGCTTGAGCTAGACTCCAGCTCAGGGTCCTGAAGCATAGCCCACTAGAATTAAAAGGATCCTTGCAGCACAATTAGTGCTAGATCATACCAGGCCTGTGTGGGAGCGAGTGGGCCCATAGCCCAGTCTGCCTTGCTCCCCATCCTATGAGCACCAACTCAAGCTCCACGTACCTACGGACAGATGCACCCTCCTCTGGTTTGCACAGTGATGTCTTTGGATGTGCAGCAACTCTGGAAGGACCCAGCATCCCAGATGGATCACAACTGGCTATTTTCAGTGGTTTGAAACAAGAGCACTGAACAGTTGTATTTTCAGCCTCTGAAGCAATCCAACTGACCAGATTTACTGTTGTTTCCAAATTCCCAAGAGAACTCAGACCGTAAACTCCAATGGGATTCAGTGGAAAGAGATATGGTGAAGAATTCCTGTGTAGGCACCTAAACCAGCACATACCAGGACTCAAGAAGTCCCATCAAGAGCTGGCATCAGAGGCCATCAAGGACAAGAAATAAAAACATGCCACCATCAAGTAAAGAGTAGGAAAAGCAAAGCCAAGGTCTTGTCCTCCTGGTGCATGCACCCAGCACCTCCTCGCCTGCACTGTATTGTGTCTCCTCACACCTCTGCTACTAGGATGTGGGTCAGAGGAAATCAGCTAACAGGATTCCTGAAATCTACAAAGTTGGTTCTGCTTTATGAAATGGCACATCACATATGCATTTAAAATATCCAGCTTTTCATGTGCATTAGAATATTTAGGGGTTTTTTTTTTAATTTCACTTATCCTGGAAAAGAACAAGCAGTACCTAATTTCCACTGGCCAAGATGTTTGACTGCAAACGTAAAAGGAAATGTGCTGTCTCCTGTAACTGGAAAGTAGAAAGAGTACAGCCAGCTTCAAATGCAGAACTCTCCCTCCCTTCTCTTCCTTTCCTGTCCTCTCTCTTTTGCTGTCTCTCCACAGTTAAGCCCCACTCATTTAAGCTGGCTGACAGCCTCCCCCCATTAGGGGCCAGGTGCCCTGGAAGCTCCAAGTTTTCATGATCTGTGGAATTCATGATTCCAGTAAAAGGGATCTTTCCCAACAACCCTGACCAAAGTCCCTGGGTTGGAGTCGGGGGAGGGATGATGAACCTGGCTTAAGTCACGTGCCCATTTCTGAACCAAACCTTCCATTGGAGGGGACGAACTTCTCTGGCTGACCAGGCCTAGACCATTTGTCTTGTCCTCCAGCCCATCCACGCCACATAAACTGAACAATATATTTTTTTAAGGACTCAAAGGTGTCTCTTTCTCCACAGGAGAGAAATGCTAAGTCTACAAAAATAATGTTCACTACAGACTTTATATAAGTGTTTCAGTGATATGGAGAAAGGACTGTAACTCCTGTAAGAGATACCACTTCATTGTATTTGTCCTGGGGAAAAGGCAAGCTGTGGGTGAGAAGGTTTAAAATCCAGCTTTAGATGCAGGTGCTTGCCTGAGAAACATATAAAGTGATTGAGAACTTCTCAAAACTCTTTTGATTTACAACTAGAACTCCAACAAGACACACTCTAATCCTAATAAAAAATAATGATATAATCAAATAGATGTATAATGATGTCAATAGACTTGTCACATTTCAGGGATGGGTGTTTAACTGGGTGGACATTTAGCCTAGTGGTATACCATAACAGAGAACCTGGGTTCAATCCTCAGCTCCAGATCCTGACCCCAGCTTCCTGTTAATGCCGACCACGAAGGCACAGGTGATGACTCAAGTCGTTGGACTCTGCCACCCACGTGGGAAACCGGGACTGCATTCCTTGCTCTGGCTGTCAACTCTGGCCTGACCAGCCCTGGCCATTGTGGGCGTTTGGAGAGCAAGGCAATGGATAATATTGCTCATCTGCTCCCTCTCCAACAGCTAATGAAAGAAATCCTTAATATGTTAGGAAATGCAATATAAAACATCAGATTTTATTTTTTTTTCCCCAAAATGAGGCTCTCCCAATAGCAGAGGGGATTAGGAAAGGCTGAGGCTGCTCAGTTATGGAGATGTGAACAACCCCGCAGGGCTGGGGAGGAGCAGCCCAGTCAGCACTTCTGAGAGTGAGTTCACAGCTGCGCCGGGCCGCCAGGGGCATGTGGCGAGAAGGGGCCCGTGTCCAGTCCCTGCTGCTCCACGGCTTCCTGGGCACAGCTGTGCTGCTTACTTAGAATTCAGAAGCTTTTTACGAAATTTTAATTTCTAGAGGAAAAAAATTTTCTAAGGAACAAATAGCCTTGCTGTATTACACTGGAATCCTTTTCCTCTTTACCAATTTTCTTTTTTTTTTAATTGGTGTGTGAGTTTGAGTCCCAGCTGCTATACTTCTTATCCAGCTCCCTTTAAAGTACTGTAGGATGACATAAGTCCTTTGACCTCTGCACCCACGTGGAAGACCTGGAGGAAGCGCCTGGCTCCTTAGCTTCAGAGTGACCTAACCTTCACCACTGCAGCCATTTAGGAAGTAAACCAGCATATGGAAGATCTTGTTCTCTCCCTCTCCCACTCTCCTTTCAAATAAATAAAGTAAATCTTTAAAACAAAGGAAAATAGGTTAGATAATGTGGCAGAACGTTAGCCCAGGAGTTCAATCAATGGATAGAGATCCTAAAAATCCTGACATCCAGGAGAAGCTTCTTTCTGAGATGGCTCAGGCCATCCAGGACAAAAAGGCCCCACGTGGCTCCTCAAGGTCCCTTCTGCAATGACTGAGGTGACGCTGAAATGGCAGAATGAGATTCAGTGGTATGAGTGACAGCCCATAAGCAGCATGAATGATGTCCTCACGAAATGGATGGAACATTTTTGCTCTCATCATTTGGGGATCAAAGAGCCAAATGATTTGACACAAGCTGGAAAACTATAAAATACAAGAAGGAACATTAGTGATCATCATGTACAAAGGAGGAAGCCAAGATTTTCTTGGGAAGTCAGTGAGGAAAGATGCATGGCTGCCTCCCCAAAGGCCTGACAGTTGGAGTGACCGAGGTCCAGGACATGGCTCTGCCTGGGAGGACTCAGGAAGGCTGGCCCGCATCAATCACCATAAGCCAGGAGGGCCATCTATTAGTCTTCCTTGGTGGCTATCCCTTCTTGCATAAGAGAAGCTATTAAGCCATGTCCATCCAGGGCACTTCATCCCAGGGAATAAACTAGATCAGTTACTGAAAAACAAATAGGCTTCTCTAAGCACAAAGGAAACCCAACAGAGAAGCAGAGAGGGTTGGGAGTTGATTACCAATGCAGCCTCTCAAGGCCAAGGTCCAAATATCTCTTCAGGGATACACTCCTGGGTCCCTTCTCTCTTGGGACACTTTCATTGACCATCACCAACCTGATCCATCTCTCCTCCAGGTGGACCAGTCCCCTTTCTGTGCACAATGTCCCTTCCTCCGCAGAAGTAGAATAGATCCATTCAATTTGTCCTTATTAAACGATCATTCCATTGCACTCCTGCCTCCCGAGAATGAACCCCAAGTCACAGTGAAGAGCATTCTGGATCACAGAGACAATGGTTTGCAGTTTGACTCTGGATGTTCAGAAACCCAGGGGGACTTGCTCAGGCTTAAGATACAAGAAGCTCCTGAAGATGCAATAATACAGTCAGGAGTTAGAATGGACCTGGGTCACATCAGGAGCCAGGGTGGCCCCAAAGCCCAGCCATCTCCCTCATGTCTCCCTTGTAGCCTGTGCCAGCCATCAGCCCTGCCTGCTCAAGGCCTTGTACTGCCAGGCACCAGCACAACCTGAAAATATCCATTACCTCTCAGTCCTTAAGACCAACAAGCTAGTTCTTTTTTTTTTTTTTTTTGCTTACTTTTTTTAGCTCAAAGATACTGAAAGAGAGAGCTTAGCTTGCCTAATTAATGTTCCCTAGGCCTTAAGGATAGTAGCTGTTGAACCATGTGCTGTTTGTGGCTCAGAAACTCATCCCCGGGCCAGGCAGCTTTGGTCAAGGAGAAAGAGAGGTCTTGTGTGTCAGAGTGGCCATCCAGGCAACAAAGAACATGACAAGAGGAGGGTTTCTCACATAGAAAGAGAGGAAGAAGGAAGCAAAAGGAAAGGAAGGGGAAAGGGAAGGGAGGTGAGGCAAGGAAGAAGAGGAAAGAAGGAATAAATGAGAGAAGAAAAGAAAAGGAAAAGGATGAAGGGAAGGAGAGCAGGCACAGTGATAATATTGCGTGTCCTCTGCTAGGGTTTATCTCACTCTCAGAAGATGCCATCAGTTCCACAATTCCCAGGTGTTCTTGGTGAAGCTCCGCCTTGTTGTTCCTTTGTTCTGCCAGTGGTGGCAGCAATGGCCAGTCCTGGTAAGGCTATAACATCATAGTTCACAAGAAGTTTATTATTTTAACATAGTCACGGTCGTTAATCTTCCCTTTTATAACATCCTCCATTGATTTTGCATTTAGAAGGAGTTCACTTTGACAGAACTAACAGTGGGTCACCCGTTGCCAAGTGTCCATTTAATACTCTCCTAGATATTCTGATAGCTTTTTTCTTATTGTTCCATCTTCCACACTCAACTCATTTAGGATTTATCGTGGAATATGGTAAAAACTAGAGCTCTAAGCTGAATCTTTTTTCAAATAACCAATTTTCCCAACACCTATTTGATTTTAATGAAATATCTTAAGATGAAATTTCTTTCCCTCGTAGGGGAGTGATTTCACATTTGTAGAAAGCAGCTGACACATTCCAATCTCGACACAGCGGTTAGCACGCATCCTTGATATGATGGTTTTCATCCTAGTATTTCAAAAATAATGGTGCCAGAAGATACCGTCATCTGGATATCAGAATGACCCTGCAAAGAAGTGTCAACTTTATGTAAATCACACAGCTCAGACGTGCAGAGGGATGGGAGCATTTTTGGAAGTGGGTGGTCCCTCCAGGCTGAGGGCTGCCTCAGCACCCTCGCAAGGGAAGGGTCTGTCTTTAAATACAGCAGCACAAGCTGGACTCCGCTTACTCATTTACCTAGAGAAGGCAGCCCATATAGGTTCTTTCCCCAGGATGAGTGTGTGTGGTTGTCTGATGTTGATTAAAGGGGGATCATCACTGCTGGGGTAGAAGGGTAGCTCTATAAGGGATGCTGAACAGCAAGTTGCTGTTGTCAACCACCCTGGAAGCTGAAAACTGCACGCACAGCCTTCGAAAGCAGAGAACACGCCTCTGTAGCAGGCATTCCCCTTGGGAGGGAGGCACCCCCAGTCTCCCATGCTGGCTTCACCAAGTGGCAGGACCCTGTGGATCAGACCCTTCCTCGAATGCACTCACTGTCTATCACACCTTTCCTTTTGTTCACTTTTTTTTTTCCTAAGATATATTTTATTATTATTTGAAAAGTAGATTTACAAAGGGCAGGAGAGATAGAGAAGGTCTTTTATCTGTAAGTTCATTCCCCAAATGGCCGCAGCAGCTAAAGCTGGAATCCAGGTATTTCTTCTGGGCCTCCCATGTGGGCGCAGGGTCCAAAGGTCGTTGGCCATTTTCTGCTTCTTTCCCAGGCCAGAAGCAGGGAGCTAGATCAGAAGAGAAGCAGCCAGAACACGAACCAGTGCCCATATAGGATGCCAGTGCCACAGGATGGAGGATTAGCCTGTTGAGCCACCATGCTGACCCCATACTGCACTTTTTCTTCTTCACCTTTTTTAAGTCAGCTAAAAATATGCTGATTGGTCATGCCTCACTGGTTAAATCGTGCACCTTGAATGGAGGGCTGAAGCCCAGGCAGAGACACTTGCGCCTCCTGAGTGACTCAGTACTGCTTCCATGGGTAAATGTCTGCTGTTGGACGGCACGGACCAAGCAATGATGCTGCCTTGCTGTTCATCCCCACCTCGGGGAATTTGTATGGAGAGGACAGCTTACACAGCAGGTCCTGACAGCTTCTTGAGTGAGGTTGAAAGAGTGGCCACAAGCAAGACCACTAGACCAAGCACTGTGGGGGACTCCCTGAAGTCTGCTATCAATATTTGGAAAGAGCTGGGCTTGCCCGGAAGAACCATAGTAGAAACAGCCCACTTTGGCAGAGGTGCTGTTGCTGGCCCCTTATTACAAATGAAACCCACTGAGGTACTTGTTTGTTCAAAAACGTGCCTGTTTATTTCACCTTGTAAGCCAGGTAGCTGATACTTCAGCACCATTTCTATTGGACTCCAAGGTCAAAACCCATAGTCAGGCAGCAGGAAAACTCACAGTCCAGCTAAAAAGGCACCATTAAGCCTCCACTGTCTTCCTTTGGCATTGATGATTAAAAGAGGGAAGGGAGTAGATGATGGAAGGCTTTCCCCCCACCTCTTCTCTTAGGAAAGTAACAAGGGAAGAGGCGAGAGTGTGCTGGGAGATGGGGGAGGATCCAGCCTTCTTACCTAGAACCTGACCTCCCACCTACCGCTTAGACAGGCGTGGAGAGTGGTTGCTGCTCTGTGATTGCCTAACTGATTCATGAGTGACTTACGCCATAGTTCCAATAGTGCATCAATACAGCAGACTTCCTCATCCAAGACCCACAGTGATGCCTGAAGCTGCAGAGTACTAGGCTCCCTATGTGCTAGGATTTTCCTGTGCATACATAGGCTACAGTGTACGTACTGCAGTGAGAGTTATGTGAATGCTGTACCTCTCTCTAAACCACCTTATTTCACTACAGTCACTCTTCTCCTTGTGATGATGTGAGATGATACTTCAAAAAACACTGTGTGGCTTCTTTTTGGCAAATGCAAATGGTGGCATTGGTATGCCTGTGCTGATTAAATTACAGTTACTTGAGCACAAAGTACTGTGATAGTCATTCTGATAATCAGTAAGCTACTAAGTGGCTCATGCGCAGGCAGCAAATACAATGAGGATACACTGAACCAAGGATAAATTCATACACTGGGTGGAGACATGGCAGAATGACACAAGGTTTCATGCTGCTGATCAGAATGGCATGCAATTTTAAATGTATCAATTGTTTATTTTGGAATTTTTCATCTAATATTTTTTACTTTGATTGACTTTAGGTAACTGTAACCATGGGGGGAAAAACATGGATAAGACTATTGCATGTATATCTACATATAAATGTATGTATGTATGGGAGATACAGCCATTAAGTTGTCACTTGGGTAACATGCATCTAATAGGCAGTACCAGTTCTAGTGTTTGCGACTCAGCTGCTAATCCAACATTGTGCTAATGCATACTGGAAGGTAACAAATGATAGTTCAGGTTCTTAGGCCCCTGCCACCTGTGTGGGAGGCCCTTATGAAGCTCCTGGTTTCTATATGCCCAGTCCTGGCTGCTTGCAGGCATTTGGAGAATGAAGCAGTGGATAAAACATCTTCTCTTTCTCTCTAGATAGACAGATAGACAAACATATATAATACAGTTTCTCTTTAAGTAGATGAAAATAGATACACAAACATTTTTAAATTAAAACCAAATATGAGTCTACCACTCGTCGTTTTTTGATGTTCAATAAAATACAGTCTATTTACTTCATCATAAGCAGTATTTCCCTTTTTCCCAGTTGTTCTGTCACAAACAGGGCATGCAGTTTTGTACACAGGTGTTTCTTTGGGATTGATGCTGAGAGGTTGTGGACATTTTTAACCTTCCCTAGGGTTTCATTAATTCACAGCCCACGCAGTATGTAATAGTACCCACATCCCTGCTTCCTCACTTATACATAATAACATCAGCCACTTTGGTCTCTGCCAGTTGGAGAACAAAAATATGGCATTTTACTATTATTTTAATTTGCATTTCCCCTAGCAGCTGGTGAAATTGAGTGCTTATTCATGTATCTCATATTTTTTGCCCTCTGGTTAGTTGAATTTCTGCTTTTGATTTGTAGGAGCTCTTTGTGTCCTCTGAAGAGTGGACATTTGTCTATAGAGTCCAGAGCAGAGGTTTTCTCTCAATCTATCACCTGTTTTAATTCCCTTTTCTCTACTTTTTTTAAACCAAGCTTGAGTAACACTGCTCTGTCTGTTCTCCTTTAGTTGTTTTTATTTGTTTAAAAATAAAGCAACAGAGAGAGAGAGAGAGAGATCTTTGATCTACTGATTCTCTACCTAAATGCCTGTGACAGCCAGGGCTGGGCAAACCCAAGGCCAGGAGCCTAGAACTCAGTCCAGGTCCCCCAAATGGGTAGTAAGAACCCAAATACTTGAAACATCACCTGCTGTCTCCCAAGGCGCGTATTAGCAGGAAGCTGGATTGGAAGTGGGACGGACTGAAACCCAGACACTCTGAAATGGGATGTGTGTGTCTGCTGTACCACAATGCCTACTTTGTTTTTACAAAAGTTGTTCAGAATTGGGTTTTATCAACCGTTCCTTACCATACCACTGCCCTAAGGAAGATAGCCAAACTAACCGTGGCCACACCATACACATTGTCACTAAAACATGGGTCAAAAGTGAAGGCAGTGATTTCAGATAATTTGTCCTGTATTCACTACGTTTCAATGACTCCTGTATGCAAATGGCTAAACTTTTGCCAAGCCACCAGTCCGATGCTTTAACTGCTAAAAATGTAAATTTTATAATGAAGTAAACACTGATTTCATTAGTTTAATCTTTGTTGAAGACATCATTAATGATGCCTGAATATTTTAAAATTTTAATTGTGCTTTTTGCAAAACAACTTACTAACATGTTGAGATGAAGTCTAGAAGACTTCCTAACAAATAATTGGAGTGTGACAATTATTATTATTTGCTAATGAGTATAACAACTCATTAGCAAATCCTAGAGTCCTTGGATTCCCCCTTTCATTGGAAGGTGAAAGAAAATAATTAATGAACTACTATAGCAAACAAACGTAATAGTCAAGGGACGTCAAAGACAAAAGTTTATTAACTGCACCAGTAATCCCAAGCAAGACCAATTCTACATCTGAAGGTTATTCTTTGGGATAACTATCCCAATCTTGTATAAAGGGAGAAAGTACCTCAAAGAGAAGAGTTAACCTAACTTTTAGCTTCTAGTCACTCCCAGAGCAGAAACTAGAACAAAACCTTTACTGACTCCCATATGACAAGTGATGTCATGACACAAGGCAGGTCAGTCAATTTTCTAATTCCATACCCACTGGAAAGAGCTGGCCCAGCAGCCTCTGTGTGGACCATGAGCATGAGCTCGAGCAGTTTGTACAAGACATGAAGGGCACCACAGCAATATGTCTCTCATCAATGGGAAGCTGTCATGAAAACTCAATCACAAGGTGACCATAGAGTATACTGTACAAACCTGGCTACGGTGCCTCTAGACAGTGTCATTCTGGGGGCAACTCACATTCATGTGGAGCCATAGTATGCGGTGCTATTGTTGTGGCTGTGGTGGGAGCATCACAGAGGAAGACCTTCCAAGTCAGAACGGACTCAAATCACTGCAAAAACCACAGAGTTGCTCATCCACCAAAGAAGAAGTCAAAGGCACTGACTGCAGATTAGAGAAAGCCATTGCAGGCAGACATTGAATGGTGAGGAACACAGCAGATTTGGCAGGAAATCTGTCTTCTGGAAATGGGCCACTTATAAATTAGAATTTGGGATAATGAGTAGAGAAGATGGCACTCTGCAGATAAATTTCTCCAAGCAATAGCTCCAACAAAATCTCTCCCCCACTTCAACCCTGCCCGAAAACCTCTGAGGCCCAACCAGTGCCAAGCAAAAATGTTCCTGCCCTTGGCCTAACACTGCATAATCTTTTCCCATGTTAATATAATACACACTTGGTTACAAGCAGGGCTGGCTTGCTTGTAGCACAGAGAAAGGATAAATGCTATCATGTACATTTCTTTGCCTCCTGCTCTCGATACATACACATTTGTGTGTTTCCATGTGGGTATACACAGATGCTCCTCAACTTACAGTATAAACCCATTACAAATAGTGAAATATCACAAGTGGAAAAATGTATTTCATACACTTCACCTGCTGACCTCCAGACCTCAGCAATGCAGTGCACTGTGGAACGTGTGTTCTTCCCCCTGGTGGCGGTGGGGCTGGCTGGCAGCTGTGGCTTGCTGCTTCTACCTGGCCTCAAAAGAGGAGAGGGCTGCATGGCCAATGTCAGCCTGGAAAAAGTTCAGAACTCAACAAGTAAAGTGTGGTTTCCACTGAATAGGTACCGATCTCCCACATAATAAATCAAAAGCCATCAAGTCAAAGCATCATAAGTCTGGAAGCATGTGTGTGTGACAGAGACAGTGAGGGAGAGAGAGAGAGAGAAATCCCACCAGAACAGCTGTGTAGGTATAATTCATTCCCTTCAGAGGCTACCTACTGTTGTAAGGCTCAGTCCATCACTGCCCTGCTGAAATATATTTGCTTTATTTCCATTTTTCTACTGTATGGAATATGCCTTAGGAAAATGCCCATGCACACATGTCCTAAAGTGCTGCTTTCTTCTCTCTGGAAACTCTTCCCCTGAAAGACCAGATAAAAAATCAGCCCATCTTTGTCACCCCTCCTCCTTTCTCTACTTCTCTTCCTCCTTCTTTCCCTATCTCTTTCCCTGTACTCCCCTTCCCTCTTCCTTCTCCTCTTCCTTCACCTATAAAAATGTGAAAAAAAAAAAACATTCTTTGCAAGTAGGCAAGCCATAGTAACTATAGAGAAACAGAATGCAGAATCCAATTGGTCCACCTACCCCAGTTTGCCAATCTTTGAGAGTCCTAAAAGTAAGATTTATTTCTGTGCATTTTATAACTTGATGTTTTGAGGAATGTTTTATTTTTTTCCATTTCATGGTGCAGAAAAATATATATCTATTTTTTAAAAGGGAATATATTTTCTTTTTGCCCAGCCATTTTCCCAAGTCTCTTTTCAACAAAGAGCTTCTTTTTCTTGCTATAGATGTTTGAGTTTTCTGGAAATGCAACCATATTCATCTTAAAAGAAAACTCTTTTGCCAATATGTTGCCTTATTGCATGCACAGGACTTGTGAACCACTGTGAGCTGACTACAAGAGCAGCCTCTGCTGACTTATTCTGGAGATTAATGGGAATGCCCAAGGGTCACAACCAGTAACAACAGGAGGTATCATCATACGGCATTGCACAATAAGTAATGCCATACACAGCCAAGTCTAGGCTCTGAGAATTCCTGCCGTGCTAGTATGATGTGAGGCAGACCTGTGGTCTTCCAGAAGTGGGAGCAGAAAGGGCTGGTGGTGAGTCAGAGACTCGCACAGACACAAGCATCTGAGATTTGAGAAGGAATTAGGTGTAGACAGAATAGGTTCATGGCCTAGGAAAAAGGAAAAGATGGGCTGCCATGCAACTGAAGCAAATACTACATACAAATGTGTTTAGTCCTAACTGTTGAACTGACAGGTGCAACAGGCATGTGTCTGTAATCTTACAACCAGTAGAAGGCACTGGTTCTGGGCAAGGTGGGGAAATCACACTTCATCCTGTCTCTCCCACTGGAGGGAAAACTGGATGGAATGTATGGAACAGCTATCTAAGGATCAACAAAGTCAATGACAGAGGCAGCTTAAGGAAGGAGACCAAAATTCAAATCCCTCAGTAACAGTAACAGCAGCAGCAGCCTAGCAACAACCTACAGCTTTGATGAAAAGAGCACTCGTTTGTTCTGACCTCAACAGCCATGGTACCAAACGCAGAGGAAGACTCCTCATTGCTTCTTCCTCTCTCTGTGCTCTCTATCCTCCCCAACAAGGTGCCAGACACAGGCACAGTCCTGGAGATTACATCACAGAGAGATGAACGTTAAGTCTTGTCTGGCAATTGAGGTATGCAGGAGGAAGAATATCAGAAAGTCAAACCATCACAGAGAAGAGAAAGGTTGAGGCAGTGTTTCACGAATTTTTTTTGTTTTAAAGACTTATTTTTTTTTTTATTGGACAGTCAGATATACAGAGAGGAGGAGAGACAGAGAGGAAGATCTTCCACCTGCTGATTCATTCCCCAAGTGAGCCGCAACGGCCGGTGCGCGCCGAGCCGAAGCCAGGAACCTGGATCCTCTTCCAAGTCTCCCAAATGAGGGCAGGGTCCCAAAGCTTTCTGCCATTCTTGACTGCTTTCCCAGGTCACAAGCAGAGAGCTGGATGGGGAGCAGGGCCACCAGCATTAGAACCAGCGTCCATATGGGATCCCTGCCTATGTGAGGCAAGGACTTTAGTTGCTAGCCTATCTTGCCGGGTCCATGAATTTCTTGACAGAAGTTCTTGGCTTATCTCTGACACAAGCATACATGGATCTGAAAGGAAAGCTGACAACACTGAGAACTGGAACACCTGGTAGACCAACACCCAGGTCCCCACCAGACTGCTGGATGGAGTTCTATAACTTGATGCTTTTCCACCAGGCTACTGGATGGGATAAACAGCAGTCCAAACTCTTTAAAAACCAGACTGATTTTTGAATCCTAGCTCAGAGAAGGCTCACTGGGATTCTTTTCTAAAACTAACACACAATAACAGTAGTCCTCTTGGGGGCCCAGCAGCGTGGCCTAGTGGCTAAGGTCCTCGCCTTGAATGCGCCCGGGATCCCATGTGGGTGCCAGTTCTGGTCCTGGCAGCTCCACTTCCCATCCAGCTCCCTGCTTGTGGCCTGGGAGTGCAGTTGGGGACGGCCCAATGTGTTGGGACCCTGCACCCGTGTGGGAGATCCGGAGGAGGTTCCTGGTTCCCTGCTTCAGATTGGTGCGCACTGGCTGTTGCGGCTCACTTGGGGAGTGAATCATCGGATGAAAGATCTTCCTCTCTGTCTCTCCTCTCTGTATATCTGACTTTGTGGTAAAATAAATTTTAGAAAAAAAAAAAAAAAACAGTAGTCCTCTTGGGATTTAAGTAATACCCTAAAACTGCACAGGTCTCCCATGTCTCCCACGTGGGTGCAAGGTCCCAAGGCTTTGGGCCCTCCTCTCCTGCTTTCCCAGGACATAAGCAGGGAGTTGGATGGAAAGTGGACCAGCAGGGATAGGAACCAGTGCCCATATGGGATCCTGGTTTATGCAAGGCAAGGACTTCACCCACTAGCCTACCACACCAGATCCTTAATGCAACTCTTAAAACCATACCTCAAAGTACTGATGCTGGCCTGGCACAATAGCCTAATGGCTAAATCCTTTCCTTGTATGCACCAGGATCTCATATGGGTGCCAGTTCAAGTACTGCTGCTCTATTTTCCATTGTGGCCTGGGAAAGTAGTAAAGGGTGGCGCAAAGCCTTGGGACCCTGCACCCACAGGGGAATCCCGGAGGAAGCTCCTGGCTCCTGGCTTCAGAAAGGCTTAGCTCTGACCATTTCTGGTACTTGGGGAGTGAACCGGTGGATTGAAGACCTTTCCTTCTGTCTCTCCTGTCTGTATATCTGACTTCCCAATAAAAATAAATAAATCTTTAAAAAGAAAAGTACTGATGCTATTGCATACAACATGATTGTAGCTTGAAAACATTCTGCTAAGGGAAAGAAGACATCACAAAACCACATGTGACCATTTACATCAAGTAGTCACGACAGGCAAATGTGTAGATGCAGGAATTAGATAAGTGAAGCTTGGGGAGGAAGTGTGGGGTAGATGTTACTTAGCATCAGGCTTCTTTGGGGTGGTAAATGTACTAATCAGATGGCAGCGATGTTGAAGATATCAAACATCATTGATGTGTATATTATAAATGGGTCAGTGTGACTGCATTTGAATTATATCACAGTATGGATTTTTAAGAAAATGAACAGAACTTTTTGGGTCTATTAAACAACAACAAAGTCCTACGTTTTTTTCATCAGAATCCCAGAAAGAGAAAAGAAAACATGGCAAGAAAAAAAATAAAGTATTTAAGTAAGTGAAAAAGTTTCCAAATTTGATGAAAGACACAAACTTTACTCAAACCCATTCACATGTGTGGGTTGCCTTTGAAACACCATTTAAGGGAACATTCATAGCAATGAAGCGATTTTAAAATACAAGTTTAAGAGGTCTAGAGGCTGCATGTTTGTGACAATAATCAAGTTGCCGCATGCGATATCCATGTCTCATAGCAGAGTGTCTGGGTTTGAGTCCCAGCTCCTCTGCTTCTGATCCAGCTTCCTGCCCAGGCACACCTGGCGAAGCAGCAGGAGGTGGTTCATGCTTGAGTCCCTGCCACCCACCTGGGAAACACAAATGAGTTCCTGGCTCCTGGCTGTGACCTAGTCTAACCCCTGGCAAGCACGCAGAGCACCAATCAGCAGATGATAAGTTCTCTCTGGCTTTCTCCCTGAGTTTCAAATAAAACAGCAAATAAATAAAGTCTTAAAGGTTTAAAATAGTCAAGTTTAGCTTCTTTCTTGAGAAACTAAGAAAATGAAGAGCAAAATAATTCCAACCAAAGCGGAACAAAAATAAGAGCAGTACAAAACTCAATGAAGTCATAAAAAGAAAAACAATATAAATAAAATAAGTAAAACCACACTGATTCTTCATGAGAATCACTAAAATTGATAAACATCCAGCCAGGGAGACAATGAAATAAAGAAAGAAGACAGTATCAGGAATAAGCAAGGACATATCCTTATAGACATTGTAAGGATAATAAAATATTACAGATAATCTGCCAAATTTGATAGTTGAAATAAAATGGACAAATTCCTCGAAAGCCAGAAACTATCAAAATTCCATCAAGAAGAAATAGATAACCCAAATGGTTCTGTATGTGTTTAAGAAATTGAATTCATGTTCAAAAGTCTGCCAGAAAAAGAAATTTCAAAGCTCAGATGATCTAACTGTAAGACTCCATGAAATACTTTTTAAGGATGAAGAATACCAATTCCACACAATTTCTTCTAGAAGATAAAAGAGTAAACATTTCTCTACTCATTTCATGAGACCAGTATTATTCTGGTTTGGACTACACAAGGATATCAAAAGAAAACCATAGACTAATATCCCTCTTCAGCATGTACTCAAAAATATTAGCCCATTGAATGTAACAGTGGAAATAAAATAGTATTCCATAAGTGAGTTTGATCTCAAGACTATAATTTTGGTTCAGTATTCAGAAGCCAATCAATGTAATCCTCCATATTAACAGGTAAGGGAAGCAGAACAAAGGAACTACAAAAGTTTGTGAAGGATTAAAATTGAAAGAGAATACACAGGGGTGAGGTGAATAGGGCATTAAACTGATGCTTGTAAGACCACTATGCTGCATCAGAGCAACGATTCAGATCCCAGCTACTCTGCTTCCTTTCCAGCCTCCTAGGAATGTGCCTAGGAAGGCAGTGAGAGATGGCCAAAGTTTCTTGGATTCTGGGTTTCTGCCACCCGTCCGGATGGAAGACCTATCTCTGTCTCTTCCACTCTGTCTATCGCTCTTTTAAATACACGATTTTTTTTAAAAAGCATAGTGCACAGGTATGTGTATTTGACCTAGCGCTTGAGATGGCATCAGCGTGCCTGGGTTCATGCTCTAGATCCACTCCTGATTCCAGCTTCATGCTGATACTCAGCTTGGGAGGCAGAAGGGGATGGCTCAGGTAGCTGGGTCCCAGCCACCACTCATGATAGACCTGGATCGACTCCCTGGCTCCCCGGCTGTTGCAGATACTACACAGTGAACCAACAGGTGAGAGCTCTCTCCCTCTCTCAGTATATAAAAATTTTTTGAAGATAGTGCAGATATTCCCTAAACTTCATCTTTAAATTTTTTTTTATTTTCATGATACAGTTCCCCTTCTACCCCTCCCCCATTGTTTTCCCCTATATTATTACAACTGTATACTCCTTTACAATGGTCACAATGCTATTTAAGTGTATCCTGACATTGCAGGTATAGACAGCAATAGAAAGTCCAGCATTCTATTATCAGGATATATGTAACAGTTTCCTTGGGAGTCTTCCTTTTATTTGGGAGTAGAGATGCATACCGCAATGTAGCTCCACTTCCCGGTATACTTTTAAAAAGTTTAATTATTTGTATGGAAGGCAGAGTAGCAGAGAAAAAACAGAGATGGACAGGCAGGCCGAAATCTTCCATGCTCTGGTTCACTCCCCAAATGCCTGCGAAAGCCACAAACCTAGATGTTGGTGCTGCTGTCCCACCCACATGCTGGCAGGGACTCAACTCACTGAGCCATTGCCTGATACTTTCCAAGGAAGCTGCAGCTGGAAGCAGAACTGGAACTCAAGCTTCTGCAACCCAACAAAGAGCATCTATTTAAAAATTCACAACCAACATCACACTTAGTGCTGAGTGGTAACAATTCTCCTTTAAGACTGGCAGCAAGACAAAGTTGTCAACTCTCTCCATCTAACAAGGCCCTGAAAAGACCTGTACAGTGCAACTAAGCAAAGAAAATGTATAAAAGGAAAAGTGTTTGAGAAATGGTAGTAAAGTTGTCTCAATTGCTGCATTATTTGTCTGCTTAGATAACTCATAGAATCTCAAAAATCTACTAGAAATAATAAAATGTTATAAAAGAAGAAACTGGAGAACTAATGCCACTCAATTTTAAGACTTAATGTTCAGGCTGGTACAATGGCTCAATTGGCTCATCCTCCTTCTGCAAGTGCCAGCATCCTATATGGGTGCCAGTTTGTGTCTCCATTGCTCCACTTCCCATCCAGCTCTCTGCTTATGGCCTGGGAAAGTAGTAAAGGATGGCCCAGCCTTAGGACCCTTCAGCCACATGAGTGACCTAGAAAAACCACCAGGTTCCTGGCTTCAGATCGGCTCAGCTCCAGTCATTGCAGCCATCTGGAGAATGAACCAGTAGATGGAAGATCTTTCTCTCATCTTCTCTCTGTAAATCTGCATTTCCAATAAAAACAAATACATCTTTTTTAAAAAAGACTTAAATATACTGCCCTAATTTAGAGAATATTGATGATATTGGCAAAGCAGTGGACAGGATCAGTCGAATAGGGCTGTGTCTGAAAAACAAACTCACATCCTCAAGGCCAACTGAGGTTCATCAAAAGTGCCAAGGCCACAGAGAGAGTAATCTTGTCGGCAAGTGGTGTTGAAACCCTAGGACAGCATGTTAAAACAAACAAAAAAAGAACAACAACTTCAACCTAATCTCACAAGAAACAAGGAGCCTGAGTAGATTGTGGATGAAAATGGAAAACATCAAGCTATCACATCTCAGGAGGAGTTCTTTTTGACCAAGGCTACTCATTAAGTTCTTAGATGCCATACCAGAAGAGTGTCCCCAAATTTTTTTTTAAAAAATCGATCCATTATGTTTATCAAAATTAAAACCTTTGCTCCATGAAACAAGACGTTAAGAGAATGAGAAAACAATCAATAAGAAAATGTACTCAAATACCATGTCTGTCAAAGTACTTATAGATTGGATATAAAAATTAAATGAATGTAAACTCTCAAAATTCAACACTTAGAAAGCAGTTCATTTATTTTGGTTTTTTTTTTTTTAAAGGAGGTGTTTCACATAGAAACAGCAAGTCAACAGGTGCAGTCATGTCCAACACCATCAGCCATTAGGGAAATGTAAATTGTAACAAGGATGACATGTCACAGTATCCCTGTTAGCCATGCCCCTTCCCCCGAAAAAGTTTCCTTTTTTTTTTTTTTTTTCATTTTATCTAGCAAGATTGTGGAGCAGCTAGAACTCTCATATATTTTCAGAGTGCAAAGTGGCACAGACACTTTGGAAAACAGCTTATCCGTTTCTTGTAAAGTTAAACATAAGCAACATAGCAAACAACCAGGCGATTTACCCTAGAGAAATGAAAACATTGTGTTCAGGCTGAGACTGGTACATGTTTGTAACCTTTCTCTCCATGACAGCCAACTGGAAATCACCCAGATGTCCTTGGGTGAATGAGCACACAGACTGTGCTACACATGACGGACGCTACTCAGCAATAAAAAGAGCAAAGTGCTGACACGACACAAATAGTGTGGCTGGACCCCCAAGGCACTGCGTCACGTGGAAGAAACCAGTCTCATAAAGCTAATACTTATGATCTGATTCCACATGTAACTCGTTCTGATGAGGAGCAAGGGTCTGAGGGAGGTGTGACTCCTTCTGTTCAATCGAGGGACTCCAGGAGTAATGGACTGCTGAGACTTCTTCTAGTTAGGAAGGCAGCTACACAAAAGCGTCTTCAAACTCATATAGTGCATGCACACATGCAATCAATGTATGGGCTATTATTCTAAATGAATACCATGGAAAACTACAAGGAAGACAGGAGGGAATATTCAACAACTCACCTCGGTTATGATTTCCAAGGGAGTTTTACGTAGAAGATAAAATTGTCTTCAAATTTCTGCAGAAAGAGTGGCTGAGGACATGAGTTCTGTCACATTCTGTCACTGTGAACACAGTGGGAGCTTTCACTGCAACTTTTCCTTAGTCTGCAGCAAGTACACAGGAGTACGGGACTTCTATAACCCAAAGGGACTACTCTAGGTCTTAGATTTATTTATATAGCAACAACTGTGAGCCTGTGTATCGCTCTGACTTCTGGGCCTCTTGACTAAGATCAAGTGCAGCTTGGGGCAGGGCAGGGGCCTAGAGCCCACACACACAGCCTTGGGATGCTATAGGTTGGTCAAGAAGATACAAGAAAGAGGACTCCTGGGGTAGAGTCTTCACCAGCCAATGAGGGCTTCTCTGCCACAGTAAGCATTCTGTGAAAAGCCTGGGGTCATTCCATTAGAGAGCATCATCTATGGTGCAGTTTCTCCCCTTCTATGGTCAATCCAGCAAAATGTATGGGCTTCTTGATGTGCTGTAAGAGATTTTTGGAGCTCTGCTCCCGTATAAAGATAGTTTGATTACATTCCAGTGTCCCTGCACCGCGTAGCATTTTATCAGACTTCTCACAGCCAGGCATGCCTTTCCCTGACCTCCTAAATCACTTTGTAACTCCAACCTGTAGTGAGGCACACAGGCCAGAGACCCAGGCTGAGAAGAGGGTGTGGCACTGATCTAGCGTAAGTCTTGGAAATGACTTGAGTTCCTTCTGCCCCAAGATGGTGCCTGAATCTGCCAGGGTGGAAGGAAATAGTGCCTAGCTACTCTGCCCCAAATGAAGGCCAGTATCCATGAAATAAATAAATACATACATACATAAAAATAATGAGTTTCTCAAAGCTTCACTTCCAAGGTGTCACCAAAAAAGGGAAATGGGTAGCAAGAAAGTGAGAATAGCTCACCCCGGCCTGCAGAATGTGAGGTTTGGCCTAGGGGTTCTGGTTTCTGTTAAAGTGTGGGCAGTGGAGAGCCAACTGCAGTCATTCCCATTTGTCAAGCAAATAGCAAAACTGACCCGCCCTCCTCTCCCCGACACCTGCCAGGCCCAATCGAAGTCAGGCCCTGGACCAGACTGAAGGTTAAGTATCAGCCGCCAGTGTCCTGGCCGGCCTCATTGCCAAAGTCTTTGCTCAGTTTGTAAAGAGACCACATTATTCATAGGCATGATCAGTCTTTCTCAGACAAGGTGATTGGAGAACAAGATATCAGAGCAGGTGATGTCACACAGCTCCACCCTTGCCCATTGAGCACACCCTGTATGTGCACTCTTGCACAATTTCAGCCGCTGGGCACCTCCACGCTCCCTGAGGGCACCTTCTGCCCAACCAAGAGATGCCCACAGGGCAGTCTAGTACTGAGGAATCCACACCTCCCACCACCACTGCTACCACCAGGGGCCTCAACCAATGGCTCTTAGAGGCCAGAGTCTACATTCCCCAGTTCCCCTGACCCTCAGGAGTGACGACTCTAAAGACTGTCCTGTGGGCTGCCAGGGTCCCCAAAGCACTGAGCCCCCCTTGTCCACAGTTGTTCGCTCTGGCCCCCTTTTCCTGACCATCTTCTGGCCCAGTTCACTCTGCTTGTCTTATAGCCATGTTTCCCAAATATGCTATTTGCATCTGCTTCTGGAAGAAACCACAGTCAGATAGAGGGTAATCAGAGAGGATGCTCAGAGAGAACTCAGGTGGTACAGGGAAGACCAGGCACTGGAGAGCTGGGTTATTCAGGCTAGACCAGAAAAAACCTATAGTGGGTTGAAGCACTAGGGCCTAGGTCTCTCACTAGAAAAAATACCATGGGACACTCCACTTACTACCCAGATCCTTAGATCTGGATTGCTGTGTAGGCAAGATCTTACCTCACCCATCAATGACCCATTATATCGGTACACTTGGTAGCTTCCACAGACCCATGTGAAAACCACAAGTCCCACTAACCACCTCCCTACAAACCCTGTTAAAACCCCAGCTGATACAGTAGATCACTGACATCAGTCAGGGAACACAGGATTTGTGTCCAGGATCCCTGCAGCACAAAAAAATCGCTAGGTCCTCAAGCACGTTATCTCCAGCAGACTACATCTCAAGACCCAGAGCAAAGACCCCACGAGAAACTGCCTGCCACACAAACTCATTCTGATGGACGCCCTTGACTGTGAAGGGAAGAGATGGTGAATACTCATCGCCACGAAGGCTCAAGATCTGTTTCCAGCAACAGGTTAGACTCAGAATCCTCTCATAGGACACACTGATAACTCTCAAAAACATCTCCTTACCTAAGCCTGCTCACACCACACACTCGCACAACCCCTCCAAGGCCAGAGCTACTTCACATGGAGGCCTCTGGGGTGAAGAACCATCCTCAGATTCCTCTATTAATTCCTTGGACACCCCACCAGCCCCCCTGAGGCTGACCAAATCTAGATCAGGTGTGTTTGCTTTGCACCCCCATGAGGCCTGGCCAGCGTGGCCAGAATAGAGCCGTCTGCAAAATATTAGCTTTTGATGTTTTTCAGAAGGGCAGAAAAGAACAAATTTAACCAGATTTTGTTTCTTCAGCAGTTTGAGAGTTAGGCTTGGCATCAGTCAGGAATACTATCATCCAGCCTGTGTTTGAAAGAATGCTGTCCTCTTCCAGAATGCATGGCCTTCTCGCCTCCTGCCCACCCTGGGCAGCCACCCTGTGCTCACTCCTGGAGGCGTGACAGCGCCGGGGGCAGTTTTTCCCAATGCATCCTGCATGTCCCAGGCCTTGCTTCACCAGTGGCAGCCAAACAGAGCCGTGCTCCCTTTCTGTTTCCAAACTGTTATGGCCAAAGTTCCTGATGACTTTGCTGTTGGCAATTAGGTCGCTTGCCTCAAAAATGAGTCCCCAGGATGCCCCCCACGAGAAGTCCCCCAAGCACCACCCACCCCTGCAAGGCTCTGCAGTTGTTACCTGGGCTCCCTCCCCTCTGGCTCCCTTTCTTCCATGCCACAGGGGCTGCCTTTGGCTGCACCTGCTGTTCTCTGACTCAAGGGCTCCTGTTTCCCTCACCCCACCCCTCACCCCTGGCTGCCACATCCAGCTAGACCATGCAGGCCTATGCAAGGCTTCACTGAAGGTTTGAGGCTGACAGAAGTGCACCTTGGAGAGTAGCTGAAAGCTCCTTTGACAGGAAACGGGGTGCAGCCATGCATGCTCGAAGCCAACACAAGCCCTTGGACTTGGGGCCCCACGGCCTGTTTACCCATTCACTCTCTCCAGGGCATTGTCCAGACTCACCCTGATGACAGAGTCCACAGCAGTTTGCCTTCTGAAATCCTGACCTATTCAGTCTTAAGTAACACAAGCACATCTCTAGTCCAGGTAGGATTGCCCTAGTCATCAGAAACATGTCTCCTCTTTCCTTGGAAACTGCTTCTCAGTGGATCTGCCATTGGCCTGCTGCAGAACCAGACCTGGCTCTCTAAAGACCAGGAGTATCTCTCCCCCAGGGTTGAGACCACTGATGAATACCTGGATGAGAATCTCCATGCATGCGCAAGGTGAAGAGAGGACTATGCCTGGGTGTTTAGGCCACCATGGTCATGTTGCCCAAGCACTAGAGCAGAATCTTTGAAAGCACACACACCCACAGAGTAAGTACTAGTCAGGGTTCTCATGAGAAGCAGATCCAGTAGGACACACACATATACAAAGAGAGAGAGAGAGAGATGGGGCAGGGTTAAGGAACCAGCACACTGGATTGTGAAAGATGACAAACTGAGATTCTGCAGGCCTGAGACCCAAGCAAGAACTGATGCTTCGGATGGAATCCAAAGGCAGCCAGGAGGCAGAATTTCACCTTCCTGCAGAAGACCTCAGTCTTCTCATCCCACAAGGCCTTACCTGCTTCGACAGGTCCACCCGCATTATGAAGGGTGATCCGCTTCACTCAGAGACTGCTGGTTGAAGTGTTGCTCCCATATCTGGGCACCACAGCCTAGCCAAATTGGCACAAAAACTAACCATCCCAGCATCCAAGCACAAGCACTGGTGTTTAAAGCTCAGAGCAATCTGTGTGCAGAGTTTAAAAAAAATAGAGAGAAGATTATATAGCTGTGTGGATTAAGAAACCCCCAGTGTGTGGTTCTGACTTACCTTGAAGTACGTGCTCCAGGGCTATTTCATATTCCAGCCTCCATAAGAACAACAGAGTGTGTAGGCCTCAGATGATCTAATCAGGTGATGTCCAACAGAGCTATGCTTCCCTCACAGCTAAGATCCTGACTCCTGTGGAAGTAAAGTGCTGCTCCTAGTCCACACACACACACATACACACACACACACGTGTGCACACACAGCACATCTCAGACCACGGGGGCAGCTGGCGTGTTCCATGAGCTGAGTAAAAACACCTTCTCCCGAATTGAGGATTGTAAACAGTTGAGTCCTGGGATGGGCACGGTCACCTCTTGTCATTTACAGGGTCTAGTTGCGTGTCCATCTGTCCCCCATCATGAATGAACTGACCCCTCCTGTGACAGGAGAAGCTATCAGTAAGAATTGAGTGTTCTTAAGAAACAAACAAACAGGATGGAGATTGCAACAAAAAACTCGTGAAGGTACCTACAAAGACTTTTCTATTCACCTAAACAAAACACTAAGGAACCTAAATTTTTACTTCATCCCAGTCTGTCCTGATGGGTTCTATATATTTTCACTTCCATCCATCATCCTGTGGACATGGAGTTTTTCAACTCTCTCCCTCCCCTAAAGTCACAACATGAAGCTTGTAAATTATTTTTATCTTTGTGAATTGTGGCAGTGCTTTCCCCCTGTCTGTTTTCCTTCTTCTCCAGGTTCACTGCCTTCCTGATGTTATCCCTCAATAGCTTTTGCCTCCCCAGAGAAGCGGCACCAAAACCCATCACACCTTCTGCCCCTTATCCACAGGTCCCTGCTCCAACCCCTTGACCTTATCCCCTGCCTGATGGAGATCTGTGTTCATTCCCCTCTTCAACTTCCTATAGCCCAAAAAACCTGCTGGTTCTGCTTTCAAGAGAGTTCAGTGCCCATGGATCTAAGCTGGCTGTTTTGGGGATAAGCAGGGAACAAAGGGAAGCCAGGAGGTAAGCAGAAAGCTTATTCCCAAAGCTTATCCCCAAAACAGCCAGCTTAGATCCATGGGCACTGAACTCTCTTACAACCTTGGAATTACTGGAAATTTCATGTGGGCAGAACTCCGGTCCAGAGGGAAAGCTGTGTTCCTCCCAAAATACGTCATACCCAAAAAGTACTCACCAGGCACGTTCATCTTCTGCCTCTCTCCTCTTCGTGAACATTTAGCCACAGAAGAAAACAAAAGAGAAAGAATCTCCAGCATTATTTTCTGAAAGAGAAAAAAACAAAACATAGCAGGACAAGTGTAGGAAGCCTTCCCGGCTCTGAAAACAGAGCCCTCACCACCAGCATTTTAAGCAAGCTTATTAAAAAGTCATTTACAATTACAGGAATCAATCATGTTTGACTATAAAGGAATAGAGAAGACCCTGTTTATAATCAAAGTAATGGTGAATTGGAGAGTGGGTAACTCAGAATGTTGAACAACCATCATTGGAGTCAATGACTGCCCAAGGGCCACTGCCCAGCTTTTAACCCCTTGTGTGAATCATGGAAAGGACCTATGACTGACTGAGGGAACAAGACACTGATTCAGTGAGGTCCAATCGCCCACAATGGCTTGTTTATGCAGGCCTGGAAAATGCTCCCCTAAGAAAGAAGAAAGGGAAGATGCAGATGTCTGGCTGAATTAGAACGTCATCAAAGCCTCAGAGACAATCGCAACAAGTGTGCTTCCTTGAGTTCCACAGGCAGTATTATCTGTCATCTGAGCCCCATCCCTCATAATCATTACTCTTACCGCCACAAGCACCAATACACCACCATGTACTGTGTACCATGTACCATGAACCATGTACCTACTGTGTATCAGGCACTAATCCTTGTAGCAGCCTTGTGAGCTCCGTGTGTCTAGATTTTAATGAAAAAAAAAATGAGGTTGAAAAAGGGTGAAGTAGCCCCAGGTCACAGGTAGCAAATGTCTGTGCTCAATTCCATGTTCTTTCTGCTCACCCATACCTAGCTAGGACCCCTCTGTGATGACGTCTATTGTCCTCTGTCTCTTTCCAAGGCCAAGCTCCTGCTCTTAAGTTCAGCACCCCCAGGCTCCCTTGTATGGTTGGCCTGAGTTTTTCACTAGTGTGTCCCAACCCAGTAGGAGTATTCAAGCAAATGACCCCTGTTCCCCTTAAACGGATCCAACCTGCAATGTCCAGTTAGTGAGGGACCCTGGCAGACTGGCTTCCAGTGTGAGGACAAGCACGCTGGGAGAGGGTTGAGGAGCCTTGAATGTTCCTAGGCCTGCCCTGGGAGTATTTCCCTCCAACCACACCCCACACCCCAATGACTTGACAGGTAACTGAAAACAAGGAATGCAAGAACCTTGCAGATGAGACCAAGGGCCTGCCCCATTGCTTCAGGAAGAAGCCAGGAGTATATGTAGCAACAGAAGACTGAACCTAGAAGTGGAAACCTTTTCCACTCAAAGTTTATTTTTTACTGTTATTCAGTAACTCATTAAGGTGGTTCTAATCACCTGCCTTTTGAAATGAAAAACAGTTCCCATTGGCCAAGGCCCAGCTCTGAGAAGGCGTTAGTTCACTAACCTTACAGCAGGCCTGAAGTCTGACCAGCAGGGAGCCTTCAGTGGGGCATATTTCTTCCCACTGACTTAAAAAAAAAAAAAAATTAACCGATTTAAATTTAAATGAGTAGAAACAAGTTTTATCCTGCAATGAAAGATTTTATTGTCTACATCAAAGAGCAATATAAAACTCACTTTGTGGTGGTTTATGCAAGCTTTTGGAAAAAATATATATGCTGAAACCTGAAGCATCTTGTGCTGGGGGTTGATTTTTTGTTTTTAAAGATTTATTTATTTTTATTGGAAAGATAGAAAACAAAAAGGAGGAGAGACAGAGATCTTCCATCTGCTGATTCACTCCCCAAGTGGTCACAACAGCTCAGCTGAGCTGATCCAAAGCCAGGAATCAGGTGTTTCTTCTGGGTCTCCCACACAGGTGCAGGGTCCCAAGGTTTTGGGCCATCCTCGATTGCTTTCCCAGGCCACAAGCAGGGAGCTGGATGGGAAGTAGGGCTGCCAGGACACTAACTGGCGCCCACATGGGATCCTGGAACATGCAAGGCAAAGACCTTAGCCACCAGGCTACTGTGCTGGGACCTGGGGGGTTGATTTTCTGAAGGTATTTAAAGTGTTTATGGACAAATGGAAATACAAGAGAAGTTTATTTTTTTATGCCGAAGCTATGCATGATTTCTTCAAAGTCGGCATTTTTCACCAGTTTTGGAGACCCAGTAAGTGCACCTGAGCCTCTGTCTCCACAGTGAGGGACCCCAGTCAGCTCGTCTCCAGTGCTAGTAAAGAGGCTGATAGGATCAGATGGAATATACCTGTCTCACTGACACTTCTCGGGCAAGGGAGCCCTTGGAAGTGTCCCCTGCACTACCTCGGGGGTGCACAGATGAAAGTCAAGGTCACAGCTATATGGGCTCTGCTCTCAGTCCAGACAGCAGCCTTGGTCACTAAAGCCCGTCTTCAAACAGAAAGAACGATTGTGATCTGCAGCTACTCCTCCAGGGCCTTAGAAGCTGGCTGTAGCCCTCCCTTGCTGACAGAAGTACTTGCAAGCATCCAAAGCAACATCTTTTGAGTGGACGCCAAGGCCCCTGTGAGCTCCTCAGCCCCCTCCCACACCCTCAATGTCCAGGACTTAACGATCAATCGATGCAGATTGCTGAGCTGAAAATTCTCTTTCTGCTTACCTACTTGCGTCTCCACATTAATAAATGTGCTGATTTACGTAATCCTCTGAATATGTTTGTGGAATATTATCACATCCTGGAATAGTGGTATCAATAAGCTCCTTTAGCCTAATTAAGCGTATACAAGAGCCAGACGCCAGAGCCCCAGACAGAAGGTGCTCCTCTAGTGTGATGATTACAATTGCTCGGATAGTCCAAGTGATCAGCTCATAGGAAAATGAATCAGGTCTCCCAGACATGGTGTAATTTAGTCATTTTTCAGAAACAAGCGCATCCCCCACCATGTGGTCATCATGTACTGTCCCAGGGAGCGGGTAGGAACACTGTCAGCTCTTCCACCGGGAGCCGAAATGCCCGTCCGTTCTTGTGCAGCCCCCTCGCTCCACACTAGGACTGAAGCAGTGAGGGACTCTTGAGAAAATTCCCTGAGGGGAGGGGGGAGAAATCAAGGCAAGTTGCAATGGTTGCTTTTTCCCCCTCTCTTGAAATTATACCTGTTGTTTTTAGAGTAAGATGCTTTTTCGTCTCTCTGTGTCTTAATTATGTCACCAAATAGAAGGCTCCGCATACTAATACGGAAGAACAAGCCTGATTTCTGGAAAACTGAAATGTCCCTTTGCAATGAGAAGGTGGAAAGGCAGTTCCCTGACACGTAGACCAGCCCAGGATCCCACTCCAGGTTCTGATCCTGTCTTTCTGATCCTTCCTGGGATGAAGGCTCTGCAGAACCCCCTGCCCCACCCCCAAGCCTCACCCCTAAACCAACAGGAATCCCCGTGGTCACTAGACTCCCTCTGACTAATCCTCCCCCCGCCCCACCCCAGAGTGAGTAACAGAGATCTAACCAGTAATCTGATGCTGGAACCCTCTACCTCCTCCTGCCTCCTCCCTGTCATGGAGAGTCCGGCAAGCCTACCATCCGTCAGCACACACGACAGATGACATGAGGTGTGTGGCAGGTGCCCAAGAGCCATCTTCAGCTTGCCCCTGATGGCATCACTTTCCTACCTCTACGTTTTAGTTTCTTTCATACATACAAGTATACTTCCATATAAGGCATAAATCATACATACCTACTAAGGTAATATTTTTCCATCTTATTTGGCTGCCATCTTTCCTACCCAGTCTCTAACTTATAGCCCCCTCAGTAACATGTGGTAACAGCTTTGTAGATGTCCATTCACATAATTCCCCTATGCACCTGTGAGCATTTATATGTACGTAAGAGCAGTGCATATACACACACACACACACATGACTTGTACCATTGTTTGACCAGCCCAGGAGTGTTGATACCCTTTCTCCCCCATTCTTATCTTTGCTTTATTTTTCCTTGTCCTGTCTTCTTTTGAATTGTTAAAGTCTCAGCACTCACTTCCGCCCAGGGTCCAGCCTCTATCTTTTCTCTGCTCCTCCATCAGTTTGGCTGCTATTGTACAAATTTTTACTTTTCTAGAATCAAAAAGTAACTGAAACAATGTCCGGTAGTTATTCCAAATAAATCCTCCTCACGATCACATTCAAGGCCACATTCAAAGCTGGTGTTAACTCCCCGTGAACATCTCACTACTGTATCTCCATCTCCTTAGTATTGCTTAAAGTTTTAGTTTTCACACTCACACAATGTTTTGGGGTTTTATTCGTGCACTTTACCCATGCATTATGTTCACCACGGTTTGTTTTATCCCACGTCTTTATCTGCATTTGCTTCTCTGTCTTACATGGTTCCTAATTTATGCCAGTTACTCTTCTTTTTATTTTTTTTAAGTTTATTTATTTGGAGACTTTATTTATTTGAAACTCAGAGTTACAGAGAGAAGAAGAAACAGAGACATCTTCCATCCACAGTGGTCAGAGCTGAGCTGATCCAAAGCTGGAAATCAGGAGCTTCTCCAAGTCTCCCACATGGATACAGGGACCCAAGGATTTGGTCCATTCTCTGCTGATTTTCTAGGATGTAAGAAGGGAGCTGAATGGGAAGTGGAATAACTGGGACATGAACTGGCACCCAGATTGAATCCCAGCACCGCAGGCAGAGAATTAGCTGTGACGCCATGCACTGATCCTGCCAGACACTCTTCTAAATGGTTTACATATGTGACCTATTCAGTCCTCACAGCAAATACTACCATTTTCTTCAGTCTTCAGGTAAAGACAGCACAGCACACAGGCAGGCAGACACAGAGGGCCTGGCTGCAGTCTTTGCACTTAGCCTCCATGCATGCCTGCACCTCTGTTGAGTTGTTTTTGCAGAGCTGGTGGGGGCTGGGACTCTGCGCATAGCCAGTATCGAGGGTCCTCCAAAGACTGAAGGATCTTTATAGTGCCCTCATCCTGGAATGATCGACAATGAATGAGCCTCAAGTCCGGAGTTCCTCCCCTCCCTTGTCGCTAGGGCACCTACTGTTGTTCTTGAGAAGTGGGCTACCAGCTAACCTGTTCCTTCACAGGTCCCAATGGAAGCTGTTCCTGCAGTTCTTTCCCCAGCTCCGAAGTGCTCTAGTTTCCCGGTAATATGTCCAGGAGTAGACTTACCATGATTTATCCTGCTCAATAGCCAGGGTGTACTTTCAACCCCAGGTTTATGTTTTTCTCCAATTCTGGAAAATTTCAAGGGCTGTCTCCCCAACCCCTGCATCTCCACCACCGCCCGCAGCCCCTTTTCCCAGAAGCCTTCTCAGACAAGTCAGAAAGTCTCTTGGCTCTTTCCTGTGACTTTAACTGCTGCTTCCCCTTCTTATCGCTCTTGCTCTCTGTTGTGTTTGAGTTTTCGCCATGCTTACCTCCCAGTTCACTAACTCACTTCTGAAATATGCCTGGCCTATGGGGTCATGTTTTTGCTTTTGAGATATCTATCTACCCGGTCCTGTCTCAGCTGCATGTATCTGACATATGGTTTCTTGTCCTTTGTAAAGAACACCTGTCCCTCCCCTACTGTCTCCAAGCACCTCACACCACATTTTATCTTGTGAGCATGGACTAGTGTGGTCGTTAGAGAGCAGGGTTCAAACCAAGTGAACAGATTCATGAAGACCCTGCAGAAGAACCTTATCACAAACTTGTAAGACTGCCTGTTCAGGATAGTCAGTACAGCATAATTTGTGTTGATGGAAGAATGGAGGGCAACCCAAGTGTGTCAGTCACCAAGCAATGAAAAGCAGAAGCCTGAGGAACATTCCTACAGAGTGGAGGCAGCAGTTAAAGACTGAGAACGGACGCACATCAACAGTATGAGCAGATGTCAAGATCAGAGTATAAACAAAGAAGATCTGCAGAGCAGAACTCCTTTCACAACTTAAAAATTACACAGAAGGTGTGGCTCCATGGCATAGAAAGTCAAACCACCACCTGTGATGCCTGCAATCTGCATGGACACTCATTCCTGTTCTGGCTGCTCCACTTGCCAATCAACTCCCTGTTAATGACCCAAGAAAAGCAGCAGAGAATAACCCACATGCTTGAGTCGCTGTCATCCACATAGGAAGCCTGGATGAAGCTCCTGGCACCTGGTTCCTGGATTTGGCCTGACCCAGCCCTGGCCAATGCAGCCATTTGGGTCATGAACCAGTAAAAGGAAGGTCTCTCCTATTCTCTATAACTTGTGACTTTCAAATGAGTAAGTCTTCTTAAAAGTATATATGTAAAAATTACGCAGAAAACATTAGCACAAATTGTAAGAATGCAATGAAAGGACATAACAATTAAGATGGTTGCATGTGAGAATAGGAACGTAATAGGACATGACACACGGGTGTAAAAATACATGCGTATGTGCACACATACAGAGGTACTTGTGTCTATACACACACTTGTATGTATGTACACAGAGCTTTTGGCCAGACTGATGAAGATAAGATTAACTCAACCTTCTGAGCTTCTGTGTCAATAAATGTCTCTATCGGGCCCGGTGGCGTGGCCTAGCGCCTAAAGACCTCACCTTGAACGCGCCAAGATCCCATATGGGCGCCGGTTCTAATCCCGGCAGCTCCACTTCCCATCCAGCTCCCTGCTTGTGGCCTGGGAAAGCAGTTGAGGACGGCCCAATGCGTTGGGACCCTGCACCCGCGTGGGAGACCCGAAAGAGGTTCCAGGTTCCTGGCTTCGGATCGGCGCGCACCGGCCCGTTGCAGCTCACTTGGGGAGTGAATCGTCAGATGGAAGATCTTCCTCTCTGTCTCTCCTCCTCTCTGTATATCCAGCTTTCCAATAATAATAAAATCTTTAAAAATAAATAAAGAAAAAATAAATGTCTCTATCTACCTGTCCAGAAAATTACTTCTCACTGTCCTCATTCGTAGCTTTTTTTTTTTTTTTAGCCTCAGATGTGTTACATATTATGGCATTGAGGGGGGGAAGGACCATTTTAAAATGAAATATATTTTATTTATTTCTCTGACTCTCTTTGTGCTCATCTTTTCTCTGGCTGACAGGAGCTTTGGGGGCTACCAACCCAGAACCAGCTCTGATAACACCAGAGAGGTAACTGACTCCACACAGAATCAGTGGGCAGCTTGACTCAGCAGCTGGAGGCAGGCTGTATTTGTGCATTGCCTCCTCTCCATGCTGCCCCGTGCTGCCAGCAGCATGAGAATCATGGTCCTAAGCAACATCCAGAACGTGGGGATTCCTTCTCAGCCCGCTTCCACCCACAGATTGGGTAGCAGAAAGGCTCAAACCTAGCCAGTTTGAGTCACCTTCTTGGTACTGGAACCAGACACTCCACTTACTGTTTTTTGTAGTTCAGTCCTCCGGCTGGCCTTCAGGGATACACCTTGTCATCTAATCCAACCATGTCTTCTTAATTCTCTCATCTTTGTTTTATCCAGTATTGGTCTAGTGGGAAGAGTTGAATCTCACCTCAAGATTTTTCAGATTATATTCACAAGTGAGGGTGGTATGTATGAAATATCTATCAGCAAGAGGGGATTTTCATGCTTCTAAGCATCTACCTATTCCCTGCTCTTGGAAATTCATCTGAGAATCACACAATTTACTCCAATCTCATCATTTTTTACAAATCACCTTCCAAACAGCCTTTAGGGTTCTGACCTTTTGGTAATCACAGATCCTCCCTGTTGGCACAAAGAAATTAGCTTTCCACATCACAACTGAAATCAACACTCCAAATTCAGAACCACTAGCTTACAGACACTCCATTTCTAAAAACCCTCAGGCAAGAAACATACTCCGTGTATTCTCCCCAACACCTCTGCTCGACTACTGATGTTCAAGCAGAAAGACATGTTTTACTGGAGTCCAGAGCTCTTGATAATGACCTAGACCCCAGACTTTATCATAGATTCAACCCAGTCCTCTCCCAACCATTTTACCCTACTGTATCCCCCGCTCAGTCCCTATCCTAAGCCCATATATACCTGGCAGCCTCCCCACTACTGTCCCACCAGTTCCCTTTAACAACAGTGCCTTGGCCTAACACACCTGCATATCCCTGTTCTTTTCTGATGCCTTTCCTAGTGTACACCTCTCCCTGCCTCTTCTAAACTCATTTCCACCACTAATCTGACAGGTAACCACTGGGTCTGCCACCTTAGTATGTGGTATCCTTGGCATGTGTCTCGGAATGTCTTAATACCTCCAACTATGTGTACATATCTGATGTGCCAGTTCCCTGTCCCTTACTCCTCCCAGGAATCTTGGGGTGGGTGGACATTTGGCACAGCAGTTAAGCTGCTGTTTAGAATGCCCACATCTTGTATCAGACTGCCTGATTCTAGTTTTGCCTACCCTGCTTCCAGTCCAACTTCCTGTTAATGTGTGCCCCAGGAGGCAGTACATGATGGCTCAAATATTTGGGTTCCTTAAACCCACATGGGAGACTAAGATTGAGTTTCTGGCATCTGGCTTCAGTTTGACTCAGAACCAATTGTCACACACATTTGGAAAACAAACCAATGGATGGAAAATTTCTCTCTCTTCCTCTTTGCTGCCTTTTCAATAATTTTTAATACAAAATTTAGAAAGAATCTTGCAATATAATAAAACATGCATTGCATTTATGTTATTTATTCTGGAGGCTTATAAATGTTAAATAGCTCACCCAACTAAGAAGCAGCAAAGTTGGAATTTGAGCTCCACTCTTTATTAGTCTAAATTTGTAATAATTTCCTAGTAGGAGGATAAATTATGGAAAATGTATATCATATACACTATGAAAAATTATGCATGTATTTCAAACATTTTTGCACTAAAGTTTTTCCATGATTTTTTTTTTAATTTGGAATGAGCAGAAATGAGTAGAGAGATAAAAAGAGATCTCCCATTTCTCAAATGTCTACAATAATGAAAGATGGTCGAGGTGCAAACCATGAGCTGGGAACTCAGTCAAGGTCTTCCACGTGGCGGGGCAGAGACTCAAGCACTCAGGTCATCAAGTGCTGATGCCAGAGCACACATGAGCAGGAAGCTGGAATGGCTACCAGATCTAGGACCTCCAGTGCAGGTTGCCGGGGTCCTGGGCAGTAGTCTAACTGTTGACATACATGCCTGTCTCTCCACAAACATTTTGAATTCATATAACAAAAATGGCAGAGTCCACTCCAAGTGATCGGCTAGAGCTCTTGACAGTGTTATGTTTGAAGAGTCAAGCTCAGGGTTGGCAGGCAAGTGACCACCTGTGATGCAAAAGGCAGGTCAGCCATGGGCCCAGCTCACATGTTGCACCTCTGTGCTGATCCCTGGACTGTGCTTTCTTAGGCTAGAGTGGCGTCTCCTATGAACCTGCACTGGAAACATAGCGTTCAGCTTACAGTAGATGAGCGATGCATGGATATTGCTTGATACTGACGCCAGAAGACTCTGCCTCACAGAAGGTGCAGGAACACAGCCGACAGCATGCTGGGGGAGACCTGAGGGAATATAACTCCTCCCCAAACCACTCAAGCAACTTTCGCCCAATGACTGATGTCAGACCAACATGCATGCCAAATAAAGCATGGGGCTTAAGGAATCATGTGTCCACCCAAAAGACTGATCAAGTGCTAAAAGTCAGTCCATGATAATCCTCTTCCTGTGAGCTGTATCTGGTAACAGACAAGCCATATGTCGTCTCGGATACCAGCCGCCTACTCCTGCCCGTGGTTACTGTCAAGGTCACGCATCTACGGCGCTAACCTACAAGCTGTTTTCGGCTCAGGATGTCCTCTTGGCCCCCACCAGCCTCCTGTACTCCAGCAGTAACGGATCAGAAAGGGAGAAAAGGTGTTTCTAGCCTGTGTCACCACATGTTCCTGCGGGAGAAAGCACTGTTCACCAGCAACCTCCTCTGAACAGGGCTTTCCTTCCCTCCCCTCCTCTCCCTGAATTTGAAGCCCCCAACTGGGGCTCCCTGCTTCCCTCCCAGACTGTCTCCAGCCTCAGGCTGGGCGCTCTCTTATTTCCGTTTCATCCCTTTTTCCATACCTCTTTGTGGGGATGTGTCCAGGGACCCAGGCCAAAACCAGCAAATTTATCAACGTGGTCATGACAGCAAGCTGCAGGCTGAGTGGATTCCACAATCCCCCCTCAGTCCCTTCTTCTGCCAAAACCTTGCGGGGCTGCGAGATCCAGCAGATTATAGAGACCACTATCTCCCCGCTGGAAAAGGCCAGGCAGTATCCGCCAGCAAGCTATTTTTGGAAACGTGTTAGGGAAGTCTCAAAAAAAAAAAAAGTCCCCATATGGTGGAAGACATTAGTCAGTTCACCAAAATAGAGCATCCCTCACTGCATTCCAAAGCGACCTTTAGTGATATGTCACTTTATAACGACCCACTCACCTTTGTCCCCTTGAGATGCCTGCTGATGCTGAAAATGAAGCCTGTTGGAGTTCACAGACCTACCAGTCCATGTAGCAAACTTCCCCCTCCCACCCCAAGCCAGGGACTGTGGCCAGTCCTCAGGTTCATCATTCCAACACAAGCTCCCTGGGTGTGGGGGCTGCACACTGAGGAGACCCACTGTCAAGGATGCTTAGCGTCAGGAAGGCTCCTTTTCGGTGGGGGTGGGGGGTTGCACTTCCAGAAAGGAATACATCCTGGAGTGTGCTGTGAAGGAGCAGGTCCCAGGCCACAGGGTGTGATAGGGAGCGCCTGAGCCAATACCCAAGAGACTAGAGGCAGGCAGGGCATGCCAATGTCACTGGCTGTCCTCACCCACAGGACCCGGGAGCCCTTCCTGACCTGCCTCGGCGCGCTGCGCTGCGCTTTTCGCAGCAGCATCCTTTATTTGGGACATACCTGTGCTGCTATTCTTTTTTTTTCTTTTTTCAAATGAAAAAACGAACTCCTACTAGAAAGATGCGAAGGTAAAACAGAGGCAAGAGCATATATTGAACACATTTTGTTTTGAAGACCTCTTACTTTAATTAGTAACATTTAAGTCAAAGCATAGCTACCCTTCGGGTACCTGGTGTCTATAACCGACTTAAACATAAGAGCCAAGAATATATCACCTCAGAGAGATTGTGCTGCTTAAAAATCCTGTCCCACAGCGTTTGGTGCAGAGTGGAGTCTCAGCACTGCTCTAGGTTTACACTCCTAACTTTTTTTTTGGCATGTCAGAGAGAGAAATTTATTTTCCCATTTGCTGATTCACTCCCCCAAATGCCCACAAGGGCTCAGCCAGATCAAAGCCAGCGACCAGGAGGAACTTAGTCCAGGTCTCCCACACAGGTAGTAGGGACCTAAAGACGTGAGCCGTCACCTGCTTCCTTCCGGGATGTGCACCAGTCAGCAGCTGGATTGGAAATGGAGGAGCTGTCTGGACTCGAACCAGGCACACTGATGTTGGATACAGGCGTCCCAGAGGGCAACTTAACCACTGTGCCACACATGCACCCCTTCTAACTGTATTCTACTGCTAGAGACAGTAAGGGTCATGTCGTGCAGGGTCGGGTGGGAGCATTTTGTCAGTGGCTGTGACTGCTCCAGGCATTAGGTCAGTCTCCCCAGGAGTCATCACTAAATGTTCACTCCCCAGCTGCCCCTCAGCTTTACCCGAAGCTCCCACCCTTCCCAACTGGGAATTAGGGAGCAACTATTGCTTAGGCCTACGAGTGGCTCCCTCTAAGAGGAGGACAAGCAGAAGGCAAAGCAGAGATTTGCAGGTGCTGGTAACAGTGGCCTCTGGGGAGCACTGAAAGGCAGGGTGTGCAGAGAGGGCATGCAGGTGGAAGGATCTAAGTGGACTCACTCAGTCCCATCCCATGCTGATGGAGAGAACACAACAGTTCCAGGTACTGAAGGTGGGACTGAATGTGGGACACAGCTTAATCAAAGGGACATCCCAAACTCAGGCAAGTTGTGGGGGAGGGGGGGATACACATTTCACCTGTAGAAGTGATTGCCACCTCCAGTGGCAAGTTAAACGGGAGGACCTCTGCTGTCCCTTGCCCAGTCATAGCATGCACAGAATCCCCAGGACCTTTCTGTGAGCAACACAGTGTCCTGTCACTGCCATTGCCTTCTGGTCTCCTGAACATTCAGTCCAGCTAGAGCCTGGTAGGGCAAGGTTGCACTTTAGATGAGGAAAAATCTCTATGAAATATAGTGAGCATAAAGTTCCCAGCTGTCTCAGAATCCCTGTTGAACTGGTGACCCCCCCCACACACACACACACACTTTACGCAGGGGACTTGTCACAGAGTCCTGGGTCCTGGGAAAGAAGCACTCACGGGTCTGCTATTGTACCCACCCAGCCAGTAACACAACGTGGAGTTCTGGGGGACAACAGCAGCCTGGAGATCGCTGTCGCCCTGAATGCTGCCCGAGACAGATTTCCTTGCCCTCCTAGCGCTGCAGGTGGCCTCACAGCATATGCCTGAGCATCTTCAGGGAAGGCCGTGTGGTGTATTTGAAGCCACCAGGATCCATTTTGAGGTCCCCTCCCCTGCCATGACCCCTAGGAGATGTCTGTTCCTCAGGTGGAGTCCCATTAGGCTGCCTTCACCCAACCTGACCTCTGCCCTTGGGGTAAGACAGGAATGAACGTGCTCTCTCGGCCATGTGACAGTGCTGACATTGCTACCTCCTCAACACTCAGGTCCTTTGTTTCTCCAGCTAAACCTGTGAGGTCTGCAAATGTGTCTCATTGGCATGGCTTCAGACCAGCCCACCACCCACATGTCACCTTCTGGATTTTTTTCTTTTTTTTTATTTCACTAGTGTTCCTGGTAGTTGCTGCCAGAACAAATACCACCTATGGCCCCATCACTACTTGGTCTACATGCTAGACCTTTATTAATAAAATCTAGAATCATGAGTTTCACACCATTCAAGCAACTGTTATTGTCCACTAAGACTGCCAGTATTTTAATTTGACACAATTTCATATGGTTCCAAAAACATGGAATGAATTCAGGGGTGAATGTTGTAGTGCAGCAGCTCAAGCTGCCACTGGAGACATTCACATCCCACATCAGAGGGCCTGAGATCAAGTCTCAGTTCTGACACAGCGTTTTGCTGATGTATACCCCAAGGGAGGTAGCAGGTGGAGCTCCAACCCATGGTCATGGCAGGGTCCAGCCCAGCTGTGTGGGCATGTGGGAGTGAACCAGCAGATGGAAGAGCTCTTTACACACACACATACAATAAGTTATTATAAGTGCAAATGTACAAGAGCCCACCTAAGAGAAAAAGGGTCTAGAAAGGTTATGGGTGGGTGGCAGATGGAGCTCACGGACCCCAGAGGCGAGAGGCATGTCTGCACTGCCCCAGCACCTTACTGGTACATGAGGGCTCATCTTGGAAGCCAGGCCTGCTTTTGCCCCCTTACTGTCTTTTTGCTTGCCACTGCCTGCTGAGGCCACGTCTTCCTGCAGCCCATTGGAAACTCACTATTGCAGAGTTGTTTTCTTTTTGTCTCTCTGCAGGTCACCTGAAGGAGGAACTCACTCAGCGGCACATCCAGCAAGTAGCTCTAGGTAGGTACCAAGTAGAGCCTAGAGGAAGAAGAGGGGGAAGGCGAACCCCAACTACAAGATCATCCATGTTGCCCTGGGGGAGGTGAAGGCATGGGCTGCCATCAGTGCAGCCCCTTCAGGGTGCTCCTCGTTCTCCGGGGGACTGGCTGCCCCAGTCAGGCCATCCTCACCTGGAACTTCACTCTCCCAACCACTGTCCTTCACGTCCCACCTGCTGGGTCCTGCCTTGAGCTTTCTGGAACCTCGGTCAATGCATCTTTACAGTTAACTGTTAGTGATCAAAGGAGCCAGCCCCGGGGCACCATCTTAGGTGCATCTTCCCTTCACAAACCCGGCCAGAGGCAAGTGCATTGGCCAGGTGAGAGCGGCATGGTTGACCCTTGTCCTAGCTCACTTTCTGCTGCTGATAACACAACCCTGCACCCCAAGTACGTTTTAGAGAAAAGAGGCTTTTTGTGGTTGATAGTTTTGAAGGTCAGGAGTTGAGAAGCCTCATTGGGTGATGAGCTTCTGTGCTGGCAGGGTCCTGAGGCAATGCAGAACACACAACACGATGAAAAACAGTGTGTGTGTGTGTGTGTGTGTGTGTGTGTGTGTGTGTGTACCCTCTGTTCTCTCTATCTTCTTAGAAGGCCAGCAGATGCAAGCAGGGCTGCACTAGGAGACCTCATCTAACCCTAATCACCACCACTGAACACCCACCTCTGAACACCACAGTCAGTTTAAGCCTGTGGGCTCAATACCTCCTGACAGGGATTAAGTTCCAAATTCACTGACTCCATACTTATACTTTTACCCACCGTGCAGTTGACTTCCCACCCCCCAACAGCTGTGGACCCATTCCCATGCCTTCGCAATCCAAATGCTGAACAAGACTGTCCTATTTTAAGTGGCCCTTGGCACCTTTTGAGCAGTGGACATCTGCAGAAACGACGCCACTTTGAGTCTGTGACCCAGAGAAAGTCACCCAAGAGGAGAGTCCAGCTCCCAGGCAGACAGGTGGAGCAGGCATTCCAGACAGAACCACTCCATTTTCTCACCATCTGCCCAGAGACCTAACAGCTTCAGTTAAAAAAAAAATTTATCCTTCCCGATGTGGGGGCTCCCCGCTGGGGTGGCCTAGGCCTTTCAGGGGAGAAACTTAGCACTGAGGGCCAGTGGTCGAGAAATGGAAGAGGGTCCGCAGTGCCCAGAGGGTGCCCCGTGTGGCCCTCGTAACTTGGATCTGCAAGAAGGCTGGTTAGCATCACTGATGAGGGTCATGCAAAAATAGAACCTCTCTCCCTGGAAGCGTTGCTAACATGACCTTCTGGGCCTCTGAACCCTGCTCCAGGCTCAGCCTGAGAGGCTCCCTGGGAATGTGTCATCACCAGGACCTCCTCCCCAGCCTCCCTGATACAGATGCACTGGCAACAGTGATGGGGAAACACTCCCCCAGCCACCCCACAAAGAACGTCCCCTCTCAGGCCCCAGAAGCTGTCAGAGTTTTCTGCTTTCCAAACACACAGGCATGGACCCACCTGTAAGGGCAATAGGTGCTCTCTGTCCTCCACACCGAGGTACCCAGCCTTCCCAGGGCCGGCCCAGCCAGGCAGGGCAGGCCTTCCCTCCCCCAGCTTCCCTAGCTATCTGTTGTCACATGCAAGTTTGGGCCCTGGTCGCTCTGTTCCTCTCTCTGGGAGTTTCTCCTGATTCGTAGCAGGTGTGGTGTGCAGCCAGCGACCAGCTTTCCCTGAAGTCCTCAGCCAACTTCAAACACAAAGCACTCTGGCTGGAAGTCTAATTAAGAGCATCTGAAACACCTATTTATTTCAAAAGCGTGTCACCCCAATCAGACAGGAAGTATTAACATCACCCAGCTGCCACTTGGAGATAAAATGCCAGGCGGGCTCCCAGGCCCCTCAGAAAGTGTCTGCGGGCTTTTAGGGATGCTGGCACGTATGCCCCCCACATTGCTAAAGCAGTATGTAGAACCAGTATGTATGTATCTAGACTGTATGTAGAACCAAGACCTGCCCTCCCTGCAACCTGCAGGCTGGCCCCAGCTGGGGCTTGCCAGTGTCCCAGATGTGGGCTGTGGAGGGGGGGAAATAGAGCAGGAGCTGATACGCCCCGCCCTTGCCTGGGTGCCTGCCTGGCGCTGTGTCCTCCTCTCTCCTCTCTGTGTGTTCTGCTTCCCCTGTGTGCTACTCTCTCCCTGTCTGCTTCTGGTACCTTCCATGGTTGAGGCTTGCCCTTGTTACTGTCTCCTTTGCCTACCTAGTCCTAAATCCCACACGATGCAGTGAGGTTTGCAGGAGCAAGAAGGAGGAAAGAGACAGTGGAGGCAGATGGCCCAAGTGAGCAGGAGAGGTTTGTTTGTGTGTGTTGCCTGGGAATGTGACTCTGGGTGTCCCAAGGCATTGGCCTGAAGGCCACCTCCCATCCCAGGGGAGCCAGGATTAAGCCTGTGACAGGAAAGGCCTCACTTGGGAGTGACGTTTGCCTGGTGGGGGATGTTCAGAAGCCAGCTTTGTCCTAGCAGCCCCGGGGGGAATCCTTCAGGAATCTGGGGAATTGTTACTAAACACCCGTGTTAGGGGAATGACATTGTATAAGCTTGCAGTGAATTATACCATAAAACAAAATTTACAAATACTCAAAACTCATCACTTCCTAATGATTTCACCGTGTTGTTCTGGAATCTTTGCTCTTGAAGTTAGTCATGCCCCACATCCCTATGGAAGGGACACTCCACCGTGCACGTCATGTGCGCGTTCCCCACATCCACACACCCACAGTGAGTGACAACACACTGCCAGCTCGCCATGGGCCACTCACGCCAAGAAAACCAGCAAATGCAGCAGATCAGTGCATTATTTTCCAAGATCACCTAGTAGATCACCATGCCACTGGCACATTTCAAGATCGGTTTGGGGCATGTGCATGCATACACATACCTATACATGCGTGTATATTCTCTGTGTGTGTTGTGCTCCCTCTCCTGGCTGAAAATACAGAGTATGGTTTTTTCTTTATTTCCCACCCACCCAAGACACACCAACAATCATACATTTCTGCCAGACCAGAATCCTTTTGAAAACCAGCAGGCAGGAAAACCAGTAAAACCAGAGATGAGGAGATGGGGAAGCTCTAGGTCCCGGGGAGTCCCCAGGAGGTGACGGCCAGAGCTGGGAGTGGGAGCACCCTCCAAGAGGAGCTACAGTGACCAGTTCTAAGGATGACCTCAACAAACAGAAGTTACTGGTGGATTTAGAGGGGGACTCACTTCCACACACTGTTTGGGGTGATAAAACAAGGCTTTTTCTTTTACTAAATATTTATTTGAAAGGCACACTTATAGGGGGAGAGAGGCAGGGATGGAGGGAGAGAGAGAGAGAGACACAGAGAGAAAATCTTCCATGCACTGGTTCACTCCCCAAATGGCTGCACCAGCCAGAGCTGGGCCAAGCTGAAGCCAGGAGTCTGAAATTCCATCCAAGACTCCCATGTGGGTGGCAGGGGCTTTTCCAGGTGCCTTTGCAGAGTGGCTGCATCTGAAGTGGAGCAGCCAAGACTAGAACCAGCACTCCTACGGGATGTCAGCCTCACGTGTGACAGTTTAAGGCACTACGCCACAATCCTGGCACCAAGAATGTTATCTATATACTAAACATCATTGTCAAGTCATGCTGATTTAACCAGGTGCAACCAGATGGGCTGAGGCTGACCACTCTGAGGGTACCATCCACCTTAAATGGCATAGGATGGTAGGTCATGCTGATGGAGCTCACCAGCCAATATTTCTGAGTGCTCTACGCTGCGTCTGGCAGGATTTTGATTCTTCTGCACACACTTCCCTAACGTTCACAGAATCCTCATGAGGGAAAGGCTACCATCGGCGTCCCTCTCTGACTAAAGCCCCCAAGAGGTTCTGTGAACCTGTCTCGCTTTGCTCAGCCTGGCTCTGAGCCCATGCTCTGGGTACCAGAACACAGCACTGTCCCAGCCCCCTGCCCGGCATCCTGGAGAAGTGCACAGAAGGGCACACACCCAAGGCCTGCCCTCCAAGAGCTTCCAGTCCAGCCAGGAAAAGTGGACAGACTCGGAAAGCAGCAACTCCTTTTACAACTTCAGATCCAGATCTGTCCTTCCATTCACGGTCCCCTTCCCGCAGGGACCACAACCACTTCAACCTTGACGTCCCTCCAATGAGGCCTCCCAGACCTCTTCTCCCTAAGTCGGCTTTGCTTCTAGCTCCCTGCTTCCCTGGTAGAACACCACCAGCCTTGCATTGTCATGAAACCCCTCACACAGCGATTCTCCATCCTAACATGAGAATGAAAGCTGAGTGCCATCAGATTGACCTTTGTGAGCCCCAGCAGCCGCACCAGCACCCAGCGGGCCAACTCCACGGCCATGCAAAGGCTGCCCCAGACGCCTTCCAGACACACACATCTCGCAAAGGTGCAGCAAGACGTCGGGCATAAATAAAAGAAAGCCCATCAGAAAGAAGGAGTGAGTGCTTCTGAACCCCACGGCCGAACAAATTACAACACATAGGCAATAAATCTGGTGTGCGCCTGTCTCACCGCTCTGCAAAAGGAGGAGCACCCGAGCCACACAGTTTTCATTTTCTGACAGCAGGAAGCACACTAACTAATTTATCTGAAGAAATAGAATTTCTTCCTGGAACTAAACACAAGCCAGAATTTATCGTGTGAATCCTGCTGTAAAGGACACTGAGTGATGTCTTCAGCTGCAGTTTTACAGGAGACACTGAAGTGTTGTTCAACCAGATGATCCTTGTATCGACCCTCCATAAAAGCTACAGGCCTGACGCTCAAGCATAACTCACCGAGCGCATCTGTCCGAGCAGCCAAGACAGAATGACCCAGATCCTCAGTTCCCCTTTGGTCCCATGAAACAGGGATCCGAGAGGCAAAACCCACTCTGGGACTGTGGGCTACTGCCTCCTCTCTCCAAATGCCTCTGGTTCAAGTTTACAAGATGCACCCCACCACCAAGAACAAGAAGTACGAGGAAATATGTCTAAGAGAAGGAGTGGACTTCCCTGGAAACATCACCAAGGCCACAGGCCTGGGCTGGGTGTTGAAGAATGAGCATAACCAGAGAAGAGTGGGGAGTGGTTGGGATGTGTGTTGTGGTAGGGTGGGCACATATATGATATGTGCTGTGGTATGATATGCTATGTGTGTGTGGCATATTGTAGGGGGCATGTATATATGGTATCTAGTATGTGAGTGGTATGGGGATTGTGTGTGTGTGTCTATGTATGTAGAATGACTCATGGGGGTTCAATTTGAAGGAGTTGGGGACAAAGTTCAGCAACAGGATGGGCCAGCATGTGGAGGCGCTTGAATCTGAGCTTTCATGTGACAAGGCAGCATAGTCACTGGACACATTTGGACAATGAAGTCTAGGGGAGGCAAGCCGCAGCACTCGCTCAGCTTGCTGAGCGCCTGCCCACCGACTTGTGCATGAGTCACCTGGAGCAGCACCTACCTTGCACCTGCACCCAGCTTTGCCCTCAGGTTTGGGCTTCCAGTGAGCACCCTCGGATTCTCCTGACTGTGAGTGAAGCTGCCACGGACATCACCCAGTTAGATCTGGGACCAACCCTAGGAGTCTCCCAGCCGATCCCATGCCACATGAGCCTGGCCTGGGCTCACAGAGGTACCCAGTTCAAGCAGTGCCCATCTTGCTCCACCTTTGCTCCTTGACCCAGTGTCTGTGGAAGCCTATCCTACAGGAGTGTGCTATGTCCTCTTATGGGTATGTTTCGGGTCCTGGCATAGAAGAAAGGCTGGAGCACTGATAGCAATTCATGTGTAAAACAAGGAAACATGCACTGACGTGAGACTGGCAGGTCCCACGTGGCACCTGGTGTTGTGCACCACAAACTACACACCTCCTGAGTCCCAGCCTCTCCCTGCCATCGCCTCCCATCAACCTCGGGCCCTGAAGGACGGCAGACAAGACCTCAAGGGAAGAGGGTTCTCTGTTGCCCTGGCGCTGTTCAGGTTTCAGCCTCGGAGCCGCTCTGTCTCTGGAACGGAATTGCCGCAGCGACCTCTGGTGGCAACGCTGTTGCTGTCAGTGGGGGCTGCAGCTGCTGGTGGTGCCACCTTCGCCCGTACAGGGCAAATGTGAGGAAGCATGGATCTTGACCAGCTTTTTGTAATTCTGCACTTGGGGACAACTCTGAGAGGCAGCAGGAGGCTTTGCTTGCTGCACATTGCCCCCCACCTTGCCCAGGTTTCCCTGAGCACCTGGCAAGATCGGGTATGTGACACCCTCTAGCCGGTGGTTTGCAAAGTGGGCTATGCCTTGGTATAGCAAGGTGAGTGGGAGGCAGTCAGCAGGCCAGCACGAGGGCCCCAGGATCTCCCTCAACTCCCTCAACCAGTGTGCAAAAACTGAACCGTTTGTGTGTGTAAAAGAAACTCACAGCTTTTAAAGAGATTTTTAAAAATGATTTATTTGAAAGGCAGAGTGAGAGAGGAAGAGACCAAAAGAGGGAGAGAGATCATCTTTCTGCTGGTTCACTCCCCAAATGGCTGCAATGACCAGATCTAGTCCACACGGAAGCCAGGAGCTGGGGAAATTCTGTCTAGGTCACCCCGGTGGGCAGTGAGCCTTCTTCCACTGTTTCCCAGGCACATGAACAGGAACCTGGAGAGAAAGCTGAGCAGCCAGGATGCACATCAGAGCTTGCATGAGCTGCTAGTGTCACAGTGACTTAACTTGCTGTGCCACAACACCAGCCCTGGATCCATAGATTTTAACATGCCTTTCTCTCTTGAGAGCTGTGGTTGTGCTTAAAACATTTCCAAAAGGAGCAGCTCAAGTTTCCCTTCTCCAGGGCTGTCCCAGGTCCCTCTGGACTCACCTAGAGCTCTGCCTAAACATCCATGAAGGGACTTTCCCACTGGACAGTGAGTGCCCACTCTGGGCACAGTGATTGGTACACAACAGGCCGTCTGTGCATGACTGTGAATAAAGCAATGAGATACGGGGAGTCACTGACTGCCTTAGGTGTGCCTGAGGCAGTGAAGGAGCTGTGTACCTGGGATCCAGCAACTGCAAAATGAGGTGCTTGGGCCAAACGGTGTCTTAACGCCCAGTTAACATTCACTTAGAGCTTGCTAAATGGGCAGATGGATTCTCTAACACCTGTCAGCTCTCCAGGGGCCGCAGAGATGACCTGTGTGAATGCAGACTCCCCTGGGACATACAGGGAAGCCTCATTCCTTTGAGCCCTAGACCACCCAGGATCTTATTAGCACCTGCCAAAGCCATTCTTTTCATCATCCAGATGTACAGAAATCACAGGTGCCACTTGGAGCAAGTTGGGCATATAGGAAATGTATCAAAGACAAAATCCCAAGCCCTTAACTTCATGTCATACACTAGAATAGACTATGGTCAGCCGCTCCTTCTGTCCTTTCTTTCCTTTACACTTGATGAAAATCACTATTGATGTTTGACAAATCAAGGCCTGAGGAAGGTCTTGGTGCTTCCTGGGAACAGTCTGTGGCAGACGCAATGATCTGCATGAATTTTTTCCCATCTCTCCAGAGAAGGAGAGATGATGAGTTTAGGCCAGCTCTATCAAAAAGAAGATCGAAGTGACAGGTGCCGTGTGTTCTGAGTGACCAACACAAAGCTTGCAGCAGTGTTGTGGAAGCTCAGCTGACTCTGGAAAAGCTTGAGGAAGCTGTTAAGGGCAGGAGCTTGCCTCAGGCGTACAAGGCCAGAGTACACATCCAAGGCAAACCATGGGCAGGTGCCACCCAGAAAACAGAGTAGAGCAGGTTCCATTCCAAACAGGAGAAGCACTGAGAAGCAAGAAGAGAATGACATACTTAAAGTCCCTGCACAGTCATTCGGGGATGATTCTAGAAATATCAAGGAAAGCTGAAGGCAGGCAATCCCTGTGCCCTAGCAATCCCATTCCCAGGAACACCTGGCCAAGAAAGTTTCACACACATGCCCAAAGAGGTGCCCATCACTGTAGCTGTTGTTCTTCTAGTCGGAATCACACAAACAAGCACGAGCAAAGGAGCAGACAGACCGGAGGGCCCAGCAGGTGGCGGATACAAGAGCTCGGGCTGTGCTGTGGTCACGCAGCAGAACACCACCGACTATCGAACGGGAGTCTACCAGCTCTCCATGCAGCCCGGTGAACTCCTGTGAATGCCACAGCGGTGACAGGAAGGATGTAACGATCCTCTGTGATATCTGTGGAGCGATACCATTCACGCAAAGCCCCAAAACGTCAAGGCTATATATTAAAGAGAGTGTGAAAGTCTCTCACATTCTTGATGTGCAGCATCACATCAATTCAGAAAGATGCTGAATATATGTGTAGTTCAGGTAGACGGTTCAACCTGAACCACAGGGAACCAATATGTCACCTCCTGTTGGACCAAGAAATAGCTCTGTCATGTTTAAGAGATGTTAGCGATAGAGTGAGACTATAAAACAAAGCAGAAAGGTGACTTACCATCAGGGCAGAGTTCCCCATGAGGAAGAACTATGTATCATCGCCAGTTCTGTCTTCTTAGGACACCCCTTGGGATGCCCACTCACAACAGAATGACTAGGCTTGAGTTCCTGCACAGCTTCCCACCCCAGTTTCCTGCTAATGCACACCCTGGAAGGGAACTGTGATGGCTCAAGTGCTGGAGTCCCCCGCCACCCATGTGGGAGACTCAGACTGAACTCCCGGCTCCTGGCTTTGGCCTGGTCCAACCCGGGAGACTGTGGGCACTTAGAGAGTGAACCAGTAGACAGTAAAGCTCTCTCTCTGCCTTCTTCCGATTCTTTGCCTTTCAAATAAAATTTTTAAAAAGAATTTATTTTTAAGATTTGTTTGATTTTTATTGGAAAGTCAGATTTGCAGAGAGGAGGAGAGACAGAGAGGAAGATCTTCTATCTGTTGATTCACTCCCCAAGCAGCCCCAACAGCTGAGCTGAGCTAATCTGAAGCCAGGAGTCAGTAACTTCTTCCAGGTCTCCCACACGGGTGCAGGGTCCCAAGACTTTGGGCCATCCTCAACTGCTTTTCCAGGCCACAGGAAGGGAGCTGGATGGGAAGCAGAGCCACCGGGATTAGAACTGGTGCCCATATGGGATGCCGGTGCGTGCAAGGTGAGGACTTTAGCCACTAGGCTGTCATGATGTGCCCAAAGAGAGTTAATTTTTTTAACAACTGTGAGAAATGATTTAGATGGAAGTTTTTAAAATACGGAGATGGTGGAGGGTGTTACTGCTGTCATTTTCTGACCTCCCAGGGTCTGTAATGACATAATAATTCTCAGAAGTCGGTGGCGCAGTCAATATTAAGAATTCAGAGAGCAAACAGAAATCACTGCTTTATGGGTTCTTCATGCTGAAGAGTGGCAGAAAATATGGATCCCCATTCAGTTTGGATTCATCTCGGTTCTCCCCACTGCCACCTGCGCCAGGATCATTTGCCTTAAAGCTACTAACAGAACCCTTCCTTCCATCCCACCCCCCTTTTCTTCTGCAGCCCTATGCTTCCTGGTGGGAACACAAGGGCTGCAGAGGGCTCCCTGGCCTTGTTGAGGAATGTGAGGCTGGGCTGGTGGAGGTTGCTTGTTTGTGCCCCTAAATCCTCACAGATGGGATCATTTTTCCTCTATAATCCACCTAGAAACTGAGCAACCTCATACATAGCTCAGTTGTCACCCCTTGTCAATCACAAACAACTCAAACAACGACAAAACATGGCAGCATGACAGCAGCCCCAGTCGTTCAACGTTCACCAAAAGGTGAGACTTCCCTCCCTTCCTCCAGCTGGAGCCACCTGCCAGAAGGAAAGGGACATGGTTATCAGCTTCCCTCCCTCTAGCTCACTTCCGCTGTTTACCTGCCAAGAGGTAGTCCCCTCGGAAGGGGTTGGGCAATAAGAGGAACAGAGGACGAGCCACTGGGTACAGTTGCATCTGACTGATGCTGCTGGGGTGAGGCCTTGGACCCTTGAGGCCTAGTGGATCTTGAAGGCTGAGTATCCTTGCTTATTATGGCCCTTCTGCAGGCCTCTAGGGGTGCCTCGCTGGCAGGGCCCCAACCACAGCACATGCACCTTTCTCAATCACTCATCCATCCACTTTGAACAGCAAGCAGATGACTGGGAAGAGAAATGAACAAAGGGCCCATTTGCCAAGATGTGAGCAGAATATACTGAAAAAGGGTGCAGCCCAGAAATATAATAGAGCAGCACAGGGAGCATCACTGACCCTAGGCCAAGGGGGCAAGAGAGTGAGCTATCCTTGGCACTTGAAGACAGAAGGGACTGTGTAGAAAGGCCCCTGCAGCGTGACAGGGGCTGTGGCCTCCAGTCAAGCCAGGGCTCTGGGTTATGGGTCCCTGCTGCGGAGATGTCTTGGGGAAGAAATACTTGGCGTCCTTCTGCTCTCACCGTGCAGCTGCTTGCCAGTGTGTGCTAGTCGCTGAGCCCAGGCAGAAGGCCACGGGCAAGGAAGGTCATCACTGAACTAGCTGGCTTCCTTGGAGGGTGGGGTGCAAGGGGGTGACGGAGGGTGGGAGAAGGACTCAAGGGAACTGAACCTCCAGTTTCTCTCCTAAGGCTACACTGCTCCTCTAGCTAACAGTGTTATACAGGATCTAAATCTTTTATTTGTTGTTTATTATTATTCATCTGGAAGAAAAGGGAGGGAGCTCCCATCTGCTGATCCATCCCACCCCAAATGCCCCCAGCAGCCAGAGCTGGCCAGGCACTGAAGCTAGGAGTGAGGACCTCAATCCAGGCCACTTGAAGCCATCACTGCTACCTCCCAGAGTCACATCAGCAGGAAGCTAGAGTCAGGAGTCCAAATCTGGGTGCCAAACCCCTGCCCTCCAATTCAGGACCTGGGCGTCCTAAACTGGCTTCTGATCTGCCAGATGGAACACCTACCCCAGGCCTGCTGAAGGAGCTGAGCAGAGGTCCTGGGAGGTCACTCTGTGCAGCTCTACCCTACCCCAAACCCAGGAGCACCATGGTAACTTCAAGCTCAGGACAGCAGTGTTTCCACCTCAGGCATCACCAGTCACACAAAGCAGAGCCTCTCCCTCCCCAGGGGGCTGGTTGCTGAACACTTAGCAACACACCACCATTCCACAACCCCTCCCTCATCGTGTAGTCTTGGAGCCCCATTTTGGGTCCATGCCTAGATTGGGTTGGGAACAGGCAGCACAGCAGCAGAGCAGCTCGGCCCTCCTCACCCCTGCCCCCCAGCAAGTCTCAGGGGATCCTCTATAAGCTGCTGGAGGCTCTCCCAAGGTCCTCCCTGCCTATAACGAAGGAAGCACACACACACACACACCTCCCCCTACCCCACCCCACGGCGGGTGAGGTGGGCTCAAAGCCAACTGTTCATTCTCCTTTAAGAAAATGCTCTCCAAACATTTGTCTTGGCCCTATCCTGAAACTGATGCCAGCCTTTTGCCGGCCTGGCCAACTCATGCCATCGAACTTGGAAAGAGTGCCCAGTTCCACCGTGAGGTCTGTCTCAGAACTCACTCTCAATTCCAAGGCATGATGGCAATCATTGCTGAATGAACAGACTGATTCATACATTGAGGAGTAGTTGAGAGATTCCCCATAAGGACAGGAAGATGGCTTTATTGAGCAGCCTTGACTCAATTCCTGAACACCCAGAAATACATCACCAACATAGCCATGAGATTTGACCAAACCCCACCAGTAACCCTCACGAGGTGTCTTTACAGGTAGATGTGTCCCAAGCACATGCAACGCTGGCGGGGTCCAGCTGATAAAGGTGTGGGTGGGTTTCAGGGTTGCCAAGGCTCCTGCTGCTGACTCCCTGTGAAAAGCCACTGAGATCTAGGCTGGTGGCCACCACCAGTCAGTGAGGCTGTGCCACAGGGACCACAGGCTCACTTCCAACTGAGAAAGTCAGGGTGGGTTAGAGAGCAGGCAGGTGTAGTCTGTACATAGTGGCAGAAGGGGAGGGGAGCAAGGGACCTCAGCCTAGGAAAGAGGGAGGGTCCAGGGGTCAGCTCCAGAGCTCAAGGGTCCTGGAGTTCCTCAGAAAAGGTGGTGGGAGAGAGGAAAAGGAGACAGTGCCTATTGCAACAGGGAATCGGCCCCGAGCTCGAGCGACTCATCCAGCTAGAATTGTCTTTGCCATGTATGGAGTGAGTGTTCAAGGCCTCTCTTCCACTGATGACTAGCCCTCATGCTGCCTCTCTGCCTGTGTGGTCACCCCTCTCCGCTGGAAACAAAATCCTGAGTGAGAGAAATGGCCATCACTGGTTCACACCCACGAAAGCTTGGCTGGTCCCGGCTGGAGGCAGGAGCTCAGAACTCCGTCCGGGTCTCCCACATGGGTAGCAGGAACTACTGGAGTCCCTACCTCCTGTCTCCCAGGATGCACATTCAGCAGGAAGCTGGAATAAGAACAAAGCCAAGACTGGCATCCAATCATTGGATTGTGGGATTGGGTGTCTTAAGCTGTGTCTTAACCTCCATGCCCTCTCAGCAGCCATCCTCTGAGCTGTGTTCTGCTCTGAGCATAGCCAGGGAGATGGGCCAGACCAGCTCTGGCGATTCCAGGGCTGAACTTGAAGACAACAGGCCTCAGTGCAGGGAACAACTCCTCAGACGCAGCAGGCCAGCTGCAGGTGCCATGTGGGACTGGGGCACGGAATATGGACAGTCGGTGGATCAAGGGCAGGCCTCCCAGGCCAGCTGCCCCCCGACCTCACCCCAGGCACAGCCCAGCGCTGTCCCTCAGCTGCAGTCCCAGACCTGAAAGGAATTTGTGGAAGAGGACCTGGCCTTCAAAGACCATGGACAGGTCACTCCGGACGGACTCCAGCACTCTGCCCCATGACTTCCATTGTGTACCAGGGGCAAATGCTGTAGACCAGGAGTTACAATCTCTAAGCTCTATGCTACTGTAGTGTGGCCCTCTCAGAGCCCAGGCTGCCTATCTGGAGAAGGGGAAAGGGGAGGCGAGATTACGTGAGATTCCTGACCCCTGTGGCAGCTATGTGCCCCATACTATTCAGGTTTCATTGGGCTCCTACAAGGGCCAAGTGCAGACAGCTCCAGCCATATGCAGAATATGTCTTCCTTGTCTCTGCTTTTGCCCCTTATCATAGCGCCTCCCTGTAGTCTAGAGGGCTGGCAGGGGTGTGGGACCATGCTGGCTGCCACACATGGTGCCTGTGCAGACTTCTGAAGGCCCTGCGTCTCAGTAACTCCTACACATAGTTCTTGGCAGTGGACTGGAAGGCTGAAAGTACAATTCTTAGGGGAGGGGTGTGCATCCTCAGCCACGGTTGGGGTGGGGGGAGCCTGCTGGCAAGTTGAAGCTTTGCAGCTCTGGAGGAGGGCCTGGCTGCAGGAGGGCCTGGCTGCAGGAGGGCCTGGCTGCAGGAGGGCCTGGCTGCAGGAGAGCCTGGCTGCAGGAGGGCCTGGCTGCAGGAGGGCCTGGCTGCAGGAGGGCCTGGCTGGAGGAGGGCCTGGCTGGAGGAGGGCCTGGCTGCAGGAGGGCCTGGCTGCAGGAGGGCCTGGCTGCAGGAGGGCCTGGCTGTCTTTGCACTTCCCCAAGCTCCTTAAGTGATGCTCGTGGCATCCCCAGTTGAGAATCACTGAACCAAAGAGATGAGATTCTGCACATTTCACACGTTGGATAACTGTGTGTGTGTGTGTGTGTGTGTGTGTGTGTGTGTGAGACAGAGAGAGAGAGCGCGTGAGCCCATGGGAAATGGGAGGAGCAGTCACAGGAATGCTTGTAGCTGTAGCTACAGCTGCAGGAGTGGCTCCGGGGTCCTGACTTGGCCTTCCCAGCAGGAGCCCTCCTGTGCTTGCACGGCCCACAGTCCAGAGACAAGGTTGTCCTGGGACTGTGCCTGCCCTCAGCTTGAAGCCCCAGTGGCTCTCTGCTCACTCCTGCTGTGACATACAAGCCCGCAGGCGCCAAGAGGAGGCAAAGCCCTCTCTTGTTTTCGGTTGCCTTGGAGCCAGCTGCTTCCATGGATTAACAGGGACTCCCACAGGCCAGCTGGCCGTGTCCTCCAGTGCCTCAGTCAGGTGACTGCAGGTTGGTCCTGCCCCCTGGCCCGAGGTCCAGGGCAGCCGTGGCCTATAAAGTCCCAAATGTCCTTCTGTTCCTCTCTCCCCCTCTGCTCCTGCTCCGCGGCTCTTGTCTGGCTCCATGGGAGCTCCCAGGCCTCTGTCTCCCCAGAGGGGCCTGAGAAGCCAAGTCTGGCAGCCAGCGCTGGCCTCCTGCTGGGCTACAATGCACTTCTCTAAGCAAACATCACCTCTGGCCACAGAACCACTGAGTTGTCATGACGACCCCAGGGGAATTCATGTCCCCAAGGATATGCTGTGCCCTCATGGCCACCCCACCCCCGGGCGTCCCCTGCTCCAGCCTCCTTTCCCACAACCCTGCACCAGGCTGGCGCATCCTGGCGCCACTCACGTTGACTGTTCCCAAAGCAGCTTTGTCTCCATGAGAAAAGAACTGTGTGACTGAGCTGCCAAAGGAAAGCACTTATCATGCCGCTCTTCTGTTTGGAACCCGCCAGCCTCTGAGTCCTCGCTGAGACCCACAAGTTCCTGCTGATCCCGCCTGTTTCCCCAACCTTTGCCCTCATTGCTCCTTCCCTCATCAGCCACCCTCACAGCTTCCCTGTCACTATTCCTCAGGCGCACTCTGCCCCCTGCCTTCTGCATGCTGGTCCCCTCCCCTCCCTCTGGTCCCCTCCCCTGACCACGACAGTTGACACAGCAGCCCAACCCCTGCCCTGACCACATGACATGCTACAACAGCCTAACACCTGATCCATCTTCATCTTTCCTCATAGCAGCTTCTCATCTCTGGTATCACACCGGTGACCCAGTTTTCTGCTGGGCTAATGTCAGAGGTTCGGGGAGCCCCAGGGAGTGACAAGAGGCAGGGTCAGGGGCTCCCCATCACTGGGACAGAAAGCACAATGTGATCATCTCAGCGCTTGAACATGGATTTGAGCTACACAGATCCACTGTGACACAGAATGGTTTTGTTTTGGGGAATCTGTAGCAATCTGAAAAACAGTAAAACAAGAGGTGACCCTGTAGCCTAGAAATACTGAAAGGAATTAAGCGAAAGCCAGGGTCCTAGGACTGCCTCCGGGTCTCCTTCATGGGTGCAGGGATGCAAACATTCAGACTGCCTTCTGTTGCTTGCCTGGGTATATTAGTTAAGGTGCTGGATCGAAAGTGGAGCAGCCAGGACACAGACCCACACCCGTATGGGACGCTGGTGTCACAGGCGGTGGGTTTACTTGCTATGCTACCATGCTGGCCCCAGAGATGCGGTGTTGAACCACAGCTGAGTAAAGCTAGCTGGCACCTGCACAGCGGCTGTAGGAGTCCCAGGGCCACCTCCCTGTGCAGGACCCAGATGCCCCTCTGCACTTGCTATTCAGGGATCAACTGTAAAGGGGATGTTTTTTTAAATCCAAGCCCCCTTAAGAACAAGCTTGGATGTGTACCTGGTTCCTAAAGTCACCATCATGACTTGGACAAGTGGACACCCTGAACCGCAGCGTCCTTAAGGGTAAAGTAGGACTGTGGCACTTAGCTCAAACAAGGGCTCTGAGGAGGAGTAAGCCTGATTCTGCCCAGGAAGAGCTTGGGCTGTAGCCCCCAGCCTGGAGTCCAGAGCAGGGCTGTGTGATGTCCCAGGGTCTCCTGTGGGCCTGGGAAGTGCAACACAACTACACAGAAACTATTGGGAGGACCAATAGGTCCCATGCTCCAGGCTGGGGAAGGACCAAGTCCAGACTGGCAACACAAACACTGTGGGAGCAGGCTGGTTGGTGTCTGCGGGAGCAGCGGAAGCAGGGTTCAGTTCTTCCCCACCCCCTGCCAGGGTCCTCAGTCCCAGGTGCTGATCAGGCGGTCCAGCCACAGCTGCGGGACAAAGAGGAGGAAGGGTAATCCTAGAAGCCCCCTCTCTGGTGCTCAGTGAGTAAAGAGTGCCCTCCAGTGGCCCCTGGCTTCCCTTTCATGCTGGGATGCGCTTGAACTCTATCTCACCCAAACATCACACCCCTCTTTCTGCCTGTCTTCCTCCCCCAAGTTGCCTACCAGCACCTTCCTCCCCACAGGCATCTCAGAGCACACGGCCGCACCCACGGCATCAGATCCACGGGAAGAGAAGCTGCGATCCCAGCTGGAGGAGGAGAAGACAAGGTACCCTTCCTACAGGCCAGGCACAGCTGGGTCTCGACCTCCAGCAGCTGTCAAAGGCAGGGCAGAGAGGCCAACCCCCAACCCAGAGCCCTGAAATACTCAGGGAGGTGGGTCCAGCGGCTGGGTCCTAAAACCATGCGAAATGAGCCGGCCCCAGGAAGCGTGAGTGAGCGCAGGCCTAACACCACCAAGGCCAAGTCAGCCCAGGAAGTAGTTGGTGTTGTCTACTGCTGCCACCCAGTGGAGTCCAGAGGTATGACCACGGGGAGGCCCTCACCTTTCCAGTCCTGATTTCTCCGTGGTTTCCTAGTCCTGGTCCCCGTGGGCAGGCGAGGGGAGAGGGCCGTTCACTGTCAAGCTTCTGCAACATAGGCCCTGCTCCCCTTCAGCCCTCCCTGTGTGCTAGTGCGAGACAGCTATATGCTGCAGGCATTGGGCACAGTGGCTGGGATGCGGCTCTGACACCCAAATAGCAGCGCCAGCTGGAGTCCAGGCCACACCTTCAAGTCGCCTTCCTGGTGAGTTGATGAAGCAGGCCCTGGACGGCAGCAGGTGATGTTTCGAGCACCTGGGTCCCTGCCACCCAAATGGGAGACCTGGGTAGAGTTCCTGGCTCTGTGCTTCAGCCTGGCACAGCCCCTGGCTGTTAGAGGCATTCGGAGAGTGAACCAGCACATGGAAGATCCCTCTCACCTCGCATTATCTCTGTCACTCTGCTTGCCAAGTACATGATCACCATAAACAAACATTTGAGGAGAGAAAGACAGGAGTCTTGTGATTCCACGGCAGGTATAAAGCCATGTTCACTCGCCTGAAAGCCCTGAAGGTGGAGATCGAGCACCTGCAGCTGCTCATGGACAGAGCCAAGGTGAAGCTGCAGAAAGAGTTTGAAGTCTGGTGGGCAGAGGAAGCCACCCAACTGCAGGTACGGGGCAGGGCAGGGCAGGGCAGGGCAAGGCAGGGGCTGGGCAGGGCAGGTACGGGGCTGGGCAGGGGCTGGGCAGGGCAGGGCAGGGGCAGGGCTAGGCAGGGCAGGGGCAGGGCAGGGCTAGGCAGGGCAGGGGCAGGGCAGGGCTGGGCAGGGCAGGGCTGGGCAGGGCAGGGGCAAGGCAGGGGCAGGGCAGGGTCAGGGGCAGGTGTGGGGCAGGGCCCGTATGAGGCAGGTACAGGACGGGTGCAGCTTCCACCTGCCTAGGTCAGGGCAGCTACCCATGGACATGTGGAGGTCCAGGGAAGCTCCCCGGCCCAACAGTGTGGCCACTGCTGCTTGGTGTTCTCTAGTGACGTCATATTCTCATTTGCCTTATTTCCAAGTTGTGTGTATGCATATTAATTATGGCAATTTTAGGAAATGTGAAAATCACAGACAGCAGCAACCACATTCACCCCTACAGTTAGCAATAAGCAGCATGATCATGTTTGCACGACTGCTTCTTTCAGCAACAGGTACACAATTGTTTTTATAAAACTAACAGTACACTGGGCTTCAAGGAGGAGGATACCTCAGAAGGCTCCGAGAAATGATGTGAAAAACAGTGAATTTTCTTTGGTGCAAAAAAAAATTTGGGAACTCACATATGTGTGTGGGGTCTGCAAAAAAAAATCACAGAAGAGGCATATTATGAAAATACTACATGGGTTGAAAAAAAAACCCTCGCAGCGCCTTTTGCCCCTGAAGAAATGCTGCCAGGCTGCTCTCTCACGTCCACAGACCCAGGCTAACGCTCTGGCACTTCCTGGGCCAACAGGTAGATTCTCCAGTGGCGAGTTCACTTGACCACGTAAAGCCGTATCCCCACACGTCCGAATCCAAGCATGAGCAGCCCCACCTTCCCTCTGCTGCTTCCAGGTAAGCTGACGTGCCCAAAACGGGCTCCCGGCCGCACCCCTCCACCCGCTCCTGCTGCCTCAGTGTGTGTCCGGGATGAAGGGCCCCTTGTGTTGTTGTATTACGACTACACCAGGGGCTTGTGAGCTCAGTGGGGTGCAGACCCCTCAGCCCCTCATGCTGGCAGCCAACAGACTACTGCCATGGGATTCAAGAAAAGAAGTTGACACCCTTGAATCAGAAGAAGAGGCCGTATGGGAGACTAGGGAGGGGTTTAAAGTGGCACAGAAGGTAGGTGGCCCACCAGGGTACAGGGAACTCCTGTGAGGGACTGTGTCCTAGCAAGGGCCAGATAAGCTATGGGAGCCTTCCCTAGTCCACCACAAGGTCGCCCACAACCCCTAAGTGACGGGATAGCGGGCAGGGACCCTTCATCCCTGTCCAATCACGCAGTGGAACCAGTAGCTCAGGTCTCCGTCTCTCCCTGGCCCTTAGATGCGCGGCTCTGGGGCCTCACTGTCTGCCCACAAAGAGCGGGCCTTTTCTTGGGTGTGGCGGAGTGCCAAGCTCTGACCTGCAAAACCAGAAACAGCTTTTCAGGAATCAGCCAGATGGACCCTAACCTCGCTGTGATGGGAGAGCCTCAGGCAAGCCCTGGCCCTCCCTTCAGGCCTCCTGGCTGGGCCCCCTGGACTGCCCCTGGACACCACAGGCAAGGAGAGGCTGACAATGTGTCACAGCTGGGGATAGCCGGGAGACACGACCAGGCTCCAGGGAGAGACCAGAGCAGAAAGCCAGGCCACGTCCTGTGCAGGACGGACCTCAGCTGGGAGAAGGGTGTCAGTATTCATTCACCACCCGTGACGCATGTGCCCACGGATATCAACATGAGCAAGAAAGGGACCTGGGTGTGGGTGGTGTGTGAGCTCCTTGTATTATCTCTGCAATTTCCCCAGAAATCTAAAACTATCCTTTTAAAATAATAAAGCCCTGGGCCCGGTGGCGTGGCCTAGCGGCTAAAGTCCTCGCCTTGAACACCCCGGGATCCCATATGGGCGCCGGTTCTGGTCCCTGCAGCTCCACTTCCCATCCAGCTCCCTGCTTGTGGCCTGGGAGGGCAGTCGAGGGCGGCCCAATGCATTGGGACCCTGCACCCGCGTGGGAGACCTGGGGGAGGTTCCAGGTTCCTGGCTTCGGATCGGCGCGCACGGGCCGTTGCAGCTCACTTGGGGAGTGAATTGTCGGACGGAGGATCTTCCTCTGTGTCTCTCCTCCTCTCTGTATATCTGACTTTGTAATAAAAATAAATCTTAAAAAAAATAAAAAATAAAAAAATAAAGCCCAGCCAATGACCTGCCTCTCCCCAGGCCCTCCCCCGTCCCCAATCCCGCCCTTCATGCCCATGTTCAACCTGACCTACAGTTTTCTGAATCACTTCCCCAGCGGGTACCAAGCCCTAGGCTTGCCAGCTTCGTATCTTCATGGGTGCTGCAGGGTATGAAAGAGAAAGACTGATAAATTAAGGTTTCTTAAAACTTAAGACACTGATCTGCCCAAGACCCTTTAAAAGGGATGAAAAGCCACAGGGGCTGTGAGTGACCTCCCCGCAGGTCCCCCAGGAAGCCAGCCAGCAGCAGCGGCACCAGGCTCCCCCTCGGCTTCCACCTTGTCTGGGAAGCGGGGAGCCCCCATCACTGCGCTCCCCACCAGTTATTATCCCACTGAGACTCCCAGGGAAGTTGGTCCCCACATGGCCTGCCTGCAGCCCAGAGCCTTGGATGCCAGGAGTGGGTGTCAGATCATCAGGGGGCCCCCTCCACAGGGTCCACAGGGTCGACAGGCTGGGACTCCCCCTTCATCTGCAAGAAACTCTGGGGTCCCTCTAACCCTGTCATCCTGTGAGTACGCAAACGTCCCAGCGCCTTATAGGGGCTGCTGGAGCCAAACCAGACCCTATGGTGCTATGGCGGAAGCCCTGAGGAGAGGCGGTTCTCCCCAGATGAACGGGCAGAGTCTGCCACCTGGTGGCTGCGTTTGGCCTTGCAGCAACCTTGCCGGCGGTCTCCCATCTGGGAAATGGGTCCGTGTGGGGGCGGCAGAGGCCAAGGCCCTGATTGCCTTCCCACTGTCACCTACCGACCTGAACCTGTGGCACATCCCCGGGAAAGGCGGAGAAGAGAGAGGGCAGCAGGTCGGAGCCGGGAAAGGGGTCGTTCCCACAGCAGGCTATCCTGTCTTGGAGCCAGCTCACCTGCTAACCTTTACATGCCTTTCAGTTCGAACTTCCCTGAAGGAAGGTTTGGTGGGGAGTGGGGGAGGGGAGACAGCATGAGATGCAGAAGATGAAGATAATGCCAGCATCCCCTATGATCGCAGGTTCAAGTCCCAGCTGCTCCACTTCTGATCCAGCTTCTTGCTAACGAGTTCAGGAAAAGTAGCGGAAGATGTCTCATATGCTAGGGCCCCTGCCAACCACAGGAGAGACCCAGGTGGAGTTTCATCTCCAGGCTTTGACCTGACCCAGCCCTGGCCACTTGGGAATGAACCAGCAGATGAAAAATCTCTCACTCCCTGCCCCCAACTCTAATAATAATAATAATAATAATAATAATAATAATAAGTCTTTATAAAGAAACTTCTGGCCAGCTGAGCTCCCAGGCCTCCTGCAGCTCTGACACTGGCTGCAGGCAATGCCAGAGCAAGGAGGACGGTCCATCACTGAGTCCTTACAGCATGAGGCAGAGC